>NC_061513.1:257223080-257589375 GCF_022539505.1 Lolium rigidum | reverse complement strand
CGAGAGGGCCCAGAGTATATCTATCCGTCATCGGGATGGACAAATCCCATCGTTGATCCATATGCCTCAACTCATACTTTCCGGATACTTAATCCCACCTTTATAGCCACCCATTTACGCGAGTGGTGTTTGGTGTAATCAAAGTACCTTTCCGGTATAAGTGATTTACATGATCTCATGGTCGTAAGGACTAGGTAACTATGTATTGAAAGCTTATAGCAAATAACTTAATGACGAGATCTTATGCTACGCTTAAATGGGTGTGTCCATTACATCATTCATATAATGATATAACCTTGTTATTAATAACATCCAATGTTCATGATTATGAAACTAATCATCCATTAATCAACAAGCTAGTTTAAGAGGCATACTAGGGACTTCTTGTTGTCTACATATCACACATGTACTAATGTTTCGGTTAATACAATTATAGCATGACATATAAACATTTATCATAAACATAGAGATATAAATAATAACCACTTTTATTATTGCCTCTAGGGCATATCTCCTTCAGGGACGACTGTTTGCGTCGGGGTATCCCAGCGGTGCGGGCGCATTTTTTTAGCACAAACATCGTCAAGGTTGTTAACGGGGTTTAACGTCCCATCGAGGCCTACCGCTGACGATTACCGGTTCCCGCGCGACGATGGTCGTACCCATCAGATTAGCGCGTTTCGCCGACGTTTCGTGCGCGGGAAATGACCTGCGCGCGAATGCCGTTTCCTGCCCCGTCGTGGCTATATATGGTGGACACCGGCGGGGTGATGGGCACACCTCAACCTAAATCCTAGCATCCATCCATGGACGAGCACAACCTTAGTTGGGATCAAGTTGTTCAGATGTGGCGCCAAGTCCACCCAGAGGAGGAGGAGAAGCTAGTCGTTGAGCAGCTGGATCGGGAGGCGGCGGATGCGGAGGCGGCAGGGCGCACGCTAGAGCGTCAGCGGCGGGCGGCGGCCATGGAAGAAATCACCGACGTAGAACTCCGGGCCGAGCTCGCCGAGGCCAGGGCGGAGCTCGCGGAGGCGCGAGCGAAGATGGCGGCGGCTAGTGCCGCCCTTGCGGCGGCTCTTTCGTTGTCGGCGGTCCCACCCACGGATGCCGTCATCCACGACATCGTCGCTACTGACGATCCGCTTCATGTTCGGCGGCGACCAGGCCGCTCGGTTCGCGTCATTCGAGAGCTTACATCGGGACGCCGATCGCCGTTAGGCTTGGGCAGAGGAGGAGCAAGCTCCCAGCCAAGCGATCTCCATGAGTCGGGCGTACCTGTGCTCCGACCTTGATTCGGTCGCGCGGAGGGGACCGGATCCCACGCGGGTCGAGCAGGAGATCCGTGAGCTAGTGGACGCCATCGCCGCTAGGGACGAAGCAGTGGTGGTGGCGGCTAGGGACAGGGCCCGCTACCACGCCGACATGGCGGCGGCGGACGCGACGGCAAAGTCGGCTGTGAAGAGAGTCCACTGGGACTCCTCTCCGGCCGAGGCCCTCAGCAAGACGAGTTGTCCGATCGTCGGCGTGCGCGGCGCAAGGAGTGCGTCAGGCGATCGCGCTTCGACGACGGCGCCGGCCCCTCTGGCGGCCAATAGTAGGTTGCGCGACTGCGAGTAACCCGGTCGTGGTAGGTCGCGCGACCGTGAGTAAGTACGACCGTTGTAGTTTTAGGTTAACTCGACTATCCATCTCTATAAAGATAGTCATTTTGGTCAATCAGTAGTAATGAAGGATATTTTGCTTACCTAGTCACTGCCTAGCAGGTCCTCATGCAATTAACACGGTCACTTTGTGAGACGTAAATGTGCCGCATATTTAGGCCATGTTTGCATTGTCGTGGACGGCTCGGTCACTATGCGTCGCTCCGCTGGAGCAGGATCCAAACGCTTTTTTCGTCCGCACGGACGTAAACTATCACTCGCATCCATTTGTATCGCCCTGTTGATGGCCGGAGTAGAAAAGTCTGGATGGTTCAGGGAATTATTACTTTGCAGGTCAGGGATCTGGCAGCATTTTTCTAGTATTAAATAAAAAATTGCAGGCTAATTTTAAAGAAAAGAAGTCGTTATTGGAAACCATGAACTAGAGTGCTAGATCTGATTTGAGCTCTCTGGTGGAAACAATCTATACTCAATCGTGGACTTTCAAAGACCATCAAAACTGGACGCTTACCTGATTTCTGGTCAACTTTCGTATTTCGGGATTTTAGACAGAAATAAAAAAACAAGTATATGCAAAAGGTATTAAGATACTTCAAAACAACCTGAATAATTGCGTTAGATGCAAAAAAAAAAATTGTGCGCACGAAATTTAATGTTTTGAGTTAATAGCATGTTCTATATTCATGATTTTTTTCAAAGCTTATGAAAGATTTCAAGTACAAACCACACTAAATAACTTTGTGTGTTTTGCAGCCAAGTTTGTACGGTTTTGATTCTCCAGGTCGCCAAAAAATCTAGTAAAAAATGAAGTTTCCCAAGTATGCTACAAAGTGAGAAATCGGCCTCAGTATGATTGTATGTGTCCATACAAAAGGTAGAGAAATCCCGATGACCTTCGGTGTTTTTCCCTTTTCCTTAGGGGTCTTCCTGTAAAAGTTCTGGGACGCGTGTGTCTGTGGGTTTCTCTCGAAGGGTCCGCGTGTGTTGTAACCTGTAACCTCCCTCGCTAATTGAATGGACGCGGCATCTTCTCAAAAAAAAAAAAGGGTAGAGAAAGAATAATTTTACCTCTCAAATTTTACAAAGGCTAGTTGTGCATATTCTTGTTTCTTGGATATGATTTGTAGACTAACACCCCATGACGATGACATACATACAGTGCACCTATGTTTTTCAAAATGTGATGAAAACCAAAATAATCACCTTTCGTAAACCCTAGATAGGGCCCTGGTAAGCCATTTCTGAAATTAGATTATGATTTATCGAGTTATAAGATGTAAGAGAGATCAAACACACAATAGTGCAAGGTTTGAAATGATGAGACCGGCGAGATTAAAAGTACTAATTCAGCAGGACACAAGGGATACAACCTACAAAGTCGCGTTATCAGCTAAATTGTTGGATCCAAAAGATTTATGGACCATTTTACCTACGAACATTGCATACAGAATCACAATTGTATTAAAAACTACATCAGATCGGAAAATGTAAAAAGTGCGCAAACAACAAAGATTTAAGATAAAGCTAAAATTTACGTAAAAAATACTACAAGCTCATCATCGTCTCTAGCTAACACATATTTTAGCATCTTGGCATTCCCCAAGAGGTAGGTCACCAAAGACCAAACCCGCATAGGTTGCAATAAGAGAGTCATGTCCTCCAAATAACGTTTGGGGGACCATGGACAAGAAATAGAGAAAAAAAGCTCTACGGTTGCGTCCCCCAGAGCTAAACAGCGCTTCATTTTGTGTCTGGCGTTCCCGGTACGTCGGACACAAAAATAGCGTCCACATGCATGCAGCCCCTAGTCTTCACATGTCATTCTCTTTTCCCACACTTTCTCTCTCCTACTTTTCTCGCATGGGGTGGTCCCCTCTATTAAAATGCATGCATCTGGACCCTATTTGAGGGACATGGGTTGGGAAGGGTCTCTTTTTGTATAGATTTTTAGTCTCTTTTTGTCCGGCGTTGTCTCCAAACGTGTCCCAAATCGTCGTACCGGACGTTTTTTGAGGGCGCGACTGGAGATGCTCTAAGCTCAAAGGTTTTAAAGATCCGCTTTGAGTCGCCCAACCCAACATGCGAGAACAAAATATCGTCCCAACGAATTATGTTTGATAACACACCTCTTGCAATGCGAGTTATTGAACCGTGGTACTGCTTAAGTAGAACTTCATGAGCATCATAGAACGAAGCATGATAAAACTTGACACCAACGCTAAGATTGGCGAAAACAACAAACGATTAACCAACAGATCTAGAGTCGGTGAAATGTGCACCCGGATGTCAGCTAGAGAACACCAAGACAGAGATGGTGCCATGAGCCTCTTATTATATGCGACACCAAATTCTGCATCAAGACATCGCCACCAACACAGACCTAACAATAAAAAGAGATAGACTATAAAAGAGACATAGATCCTGAGTTTTTCTAGGTCCTAGGTACTGAATCGGCCTCCGCTGATAAGGCTTAAATGGCAATAGCGACGGAAGCCGATTCAACACCTAAGGACAAGGAAAATTCAGGATTTGTCTCTTTTATAGTCTATCTCTTTTTATTGTTAGGTTTGTGTTGGTGATGACGTCTCGATGCCAAATTTGACAGTACTATCTGTGATCCATCTTCTGCCAAATACGTAACTTTGTGCTCGGCTGCTGATACTGCATTTAACTAGCTAGGACGCGCACCCCATGCGTGCCGGGAATAGCAACTATTGCAGTACCGTGTACTCCAACATGTGGAGTGATGCCTAGTCAGAACCGGGTATTTACAACATGTGCAGTGATACGTGTACTACACATGTGGAGTCATCACCTGTACTAAGTTAAATTTTGTGGACTGACAAACTTTTTGCACCCACAAGCGTATGCTCTTGGTGTTTGAAATGAGTTTTAAAAGTATTTCAAAATGCAAAGAATTTCTGACAAAAAAGTGGCCCGTATATCTCAATGTTAACGTTCTATGTGCACGGATGGTTTTTTCACGAAAAACCAATATTTTTGTGTTGTGTGTAAACGAGAAAATTTAGTGCTAAAAATAGCTCTTCGTGAGATAATTTTTTATGCTTTTTAATATAACTTCAGATATATCGGTTTTCCGTGAAACTTAGCGTTCACACATAGAATGTCGAGATATACGCGTGATATTTTTTGGAATTTTTTATATTTTAAAATGTTATTTCTGTTGGCAGAAGCATATGCACCAAAGATCAGAAGTTGATTCTCACCATAAATGTTGTTGCATTTCACCATAAAGTTGGTTAAAATTAAAAATACTTTACTTACGAAAAGAGTTACAAGTATACTACCTCCGTTTCAAGGAATAAGGCGTCCTCGTTTTACGAGCTTTTTGTTTGATCAAGAATTACTTCAAATGGATAAAGATTGTTTGTATGAAATTAGTATCATTAAAAAGCTCTTTTCAGCACGAATCTAATGATACTAATTACATATAATATAATCAAGATTTTATTGCTCAATTTTTATGGTCAAAGTTCGTCTTGGAATACATGTGCGCCCTATTCCTTGAAATGGAGGTAGTAATTATTTAAGGACGACGGAGAAGTATACTTAATTAATTAGTTGAGAGTTTATTCATTCCTCAAATAAGAGGCACACACATTTTAAGATGAAAATCTGACCGAAAAAATCGTACATAACTAGTATGATTAGATTTTTATTGAAAAACATTTATTTAATGATACCAATTCTATATTAAGTTTTCAAGAGGAACTAGGCCCTCCATATGAAAAACCTGAATAATTTTAGATGGATTAATTACTACTCAAAGACAAATTCTATATATATAACTAGGCCCTCTACTTAGTTTTCAACAGGGCCCTCCATATGGAGCTAATAATAATACTGTACGGAAATAGCGCGCTAACACAAACACTACACCACAACACTAGATTCCCAACTTACGTTGGTCGGTAAAAGTCTAGTATACCAACTAACAGTCGGTCGGTAATGATTTCTTCGAACTGTTGGTCGGAGATAGTGGCCTATACTGCTAGACAGTCGGTCGGAAAAGACCTTTGCCGACTGGACTAACGGTGTCCAACATGGTTGGTCGGCGAAACTCTTTCCCGACCAACTTTCTGTTGGTGAAAGCTGTTTTCCCAACCAACTTCTCTGTCAGGAATTTAGTGTTGTGGTGTAGTGAAATAGGCTTCAGAAAAATGCTATAGACGCTATAGCGTGCTATTTTTCAAAATAGCGTTTAACAAAAAAAAATGAAAATTCACGATTTCAGCATATATATAATAATAGATATAGCACTCTGCAGCTATAAAATCTCGGATATGATATTTTGCAGCCAAACATCAACCAGAGATTGTTCGCATAGTCCATAACTTGATATGTCATAGTCTCAAAATCACAAACCATAGTTCACATTCACATTGTCGCGAACTAGAAGGATTGGAGGAGGGGAACAGAGGCATGGGGTGAAGGCGTGAAGGTGAAGCTAGGCGTGGTCGCTTACCACCGATTGACAGAGGAGAAGGGTGGGCGGAGCTGTGCCATCACGTCATCGCTTGCCGGGCAGAGCAGGTGATAAGGAGTTGGGGAGTGCGCGAGGGATTTAGGATACGCAAGTGGGTCAAAATATGGAATGAGCTACTAAAAACTACTCTGCAAAATAGCGTGCTATGCATAATAGCGAATAGCGCCAAATAGCATGAAATAGCGCATCTTTAGCGCGCGTAGCGTCATAGCGTGCCTAAAATGCATAGCGTAGCGTTCAACTCGCAAATACGCTATAGCGCTGCTATTAGTGTGAAATAGCGCGCTATTTTTTTCGTTGCTTGGAAGTCAATTTATGAATTGTTGGATTTATTATTACTCCATTACTATTCGGATTATTTTTACATCAAATCCTTGTAAAATTCATTAATACGAACCGTATAATATACGCACCCCTTGATATGAAATGTTCAATCAGATTACCATCAATTGCTCTAATGTTTTTGCGCCAATGCAAATATGATTTTTAAAGGGCTCCTCTCTTCAGGGCATCTCCAGCGGTCCGACGCATTTCGATCGGCAAAAGTGACCGCGTGGACGGCTGGATGAACCACCTAGCTCACGTAGCCTAGGCCGTTCAGGTGGATGGGTTCATGTAGGTTCATGTACGAAGGAAAGTCTCCCGCAACTAGGAAGAAGCTGACATGTGCACTTTTTTATTTATTTTCTAGATATTTTGTTTTTTCATTGTTTTTTCTTAAGATTCGAAACTGATCATGACTTTACAATTTTCATGATTTAAAAATGGTATTTTTCGAAATTAATCATGCTATTAAAAAATTATAAAGAATTCAGTACGTAAAGAGATTCAAAATTTAAAATTGTTCACACCGGATAAAAATTGGTTCTAATTAAAAAATGTTCAGTTTTTGTAAAAAAAGTCATGGTTTCTAAAAAATATGTTAACAAAAAAAAGAAAAAAAAAAGAAAAATCAAAGAAAAAATACGAAAATGAAAAAAAGATACATCCTCCGATCCAAATTAATCAACTTCCCTTTATTTAGATATGGATGTGCCTAGATACCTAGAAAACAAAATACAAAAATTAAAAAATACTCTCTCGGATCTAAAATGGTATACAGGAAAAACCGAAAGAGGAAAAGAAAAGAGAAAAAACGGAAAGGAGAAGAGGATGGGCCATCCCATGGTACCGGTCGCGGCGAGCGAGTCCTATTACCGCTCGCGGTGAGCGATAAATAGCTCATGCGGTGGGCTAGCCGTGCCCTGGTTCGTATAATAGTGTAGATCTAGATGTCATGGCCCAGAGTAGATTGACGATCTGAAGACGGCCTTAACTTCAGAAAAGGCTATATAATGCGTAGCTGTCGTGTCGCGTTGCATTTCCTAGTCCACCCGTTTGCCTGTTTGAGTTGACTAACAAAACACGGCCGTTTCTCCGATTTTTCCTGCAGAGAAGTGGTGACTCCGAAGTTCGGACAAGCGCGAACACAGAATCCAGTACGGAGGTGAGGCTGTTCCGAACAAAACTTACACGCCTAGCATCCGTTTGCGTCCGCATTGACTTTCCAATAGTTAGACGGAAAATGACCGCAAAGCTTGTTCTAGCATAAACTTGGTCCAAATTTGCTCCAAGGATGTCCGCGCCGATCCATCTGTTTTGGCCTGCTTAGCCCTTCTCTCTCCTAATTTAATGTATGCATGTTTATGTGCTGACCACTTTTGGCCACACGAAAGACATCATTTTTCTCTCTCCTCCATTGTAGTCAAAAAATACGTCTCTACCACTAGGGAAGAGATAGATGCACGCAGACATGTGACCAATTTTTGTGTCTGTACCAGACACACAAGCAAACACAAATTGTGTCCAAAATACATCGGACATATGGGTATACAAAGTGCATCTTCAACGGCTCGGCACAAAACATACACTAAATTGGTTGCCTGACTACGATTGTTTGTTTGTGTCCAGAGCAGCCAACCGGATCATGTATGTTTAAATCAAAAAAATGCATCAAAAAGGGATATTTAGGCTATTCAAATTGCGGCATCAAGGGCTCAAAGTCCATAACAAAATTCACTACCTAGAGTACGAAATGAATATCCAAAAGAGGCACAAGAGGATCATGAGTAGCAAAGGTAGGAGATCGTAGTGCTCTTGACGTAGAGACGGACGATCAGGCGTTCTATTGCCGGATTTTGGCTCCCTTCTTGTCGAACAAGGCACATTGGTCCGCGTTCATGGTGCTCAAGTCAGCGAGCATATGATTCGATTGTCCGCATCGGCATCAATCCTTTGGACCTCGTTGGACTGTTTGGTGAGGTTGATGTAGATGGCAGCAGAGGTCTCCTTCTCCTGGGCTTCTTCTCATCCCTTTTGGCCATGGCGTCCTAAGACTCGGCCGTCAACGACTGACATAGGCATCCCCAATGGGCCTGCCGAAGATGGTACCCGGGGTTTACTGAAGGCCCACAGGTCCAAGAATAGGAAAGTCCGGAAGCCCAATTAGTTGTTAAGGAAAAGATAGAGCTGTATTAGAAGGCAGAGATTTGTAATTCTACGGGTTGAACTCAGAGAGTCTCCCGGAATCTGTAAACTTGTGTAATACGAAACCCTCGGCTACGCCTCCTATATAAGGGGGAGCCGAGGGACAAAGAGAGGATCGAATCATTGTCAACACAAACCCTAGTTTTCATAAACAGTCGAGTATTTTTCCGGCTGAAACCCTCGAGATCTACTTGCCCTCTACTTCCAACAAAACCCTAGTCTACAACTTGTAGGCATTGACAAGTTAATCCCTTGTCAACGACTTCAAGGTCTTGAGAAACAGGGCCTTGGACCAGAGTCCCCACCTGGCGTGCGGTTCGGGTCTAGATCTAAGGTCGCGATGCCTAGCCCTTCGTACAGTCTGGCCGCCGACGAGCCGGAGCCGGCGAAGCGGGA
Source organism: Lolium rigidum (assembly GCF_022539505.1). Taxonomy (NCBI): domain Eukaryota; kingdom Viridiplantae; phylum Streptophyta; class Magnoliopsida; order Poales; family Poaceae; genus Lolium; species Lolium rigidum. The sequence goes on along the minus strand of NC_061513.1, from coordinate 257,580,285 downwards.
CGGCGACGAGCCAGAGCCGGATACGATATTTGGGATGGTGGGAGTGAAAGTGGCTTATGTGTCAATGTTGGCAGGCCATGTAGGATTTAGGTCATGTTTGCATCTCGCCAGACAGCCCGATCACTTTACGACTGGGAGCAAATCCATATTTTATCCGCGCGAGCGCAAACAAACACTTTACGTTTGTTACTTTGTTTGCTTCGCACTGCTGGAAATGCTAACCATTAGGTGGCACGTGTCAGCTGACGCCGATCATATCGGTCTCTAGCAGCGTGGCCTGGTCAAGCCTCATGGATCGACCAAAAGGAAAGACAGGACAAATTCGTTGCACATAGGTATCAGTGATTTTTATTTTTTAATAAAATCATACTTATGAGTTAGAAAAATTCTTAACAGGAATCTCAATATAGGAAACGTTGTATCTCATAAATGTGCAAAATATCAAATTCAGTTACCTTGTATTCCAAGATAGACAAAACTGACAAAGTAGATCTGAGTATGTACATGTTCAAATCGCCTAAAGTATTAGATTTTGTCATTTTTATTTAGCTCGTAATAAAAATAATTTTAGGTTAGGATTTTGCTTGATTGTAGGATATATCATTAACTGTCTAAGAACTGGATAATGTTCAGATTATTTTGAGACTTCTAAATATGTTCTTTTTAAACATGAAGAGAGCACCGGAGCTCAAAAGCCTACAAACACTTTCTGCTACACATGCACACCACTCTGAGCAGCTCCACAAGTAACAACAGTGTTAGAGTATCTCCACCAACGGCTTCAATAGCGATCCCAATAGCCGTTTAGGGGTCCGGCGCTATCTTTAGGCCACACCGGCGCACCTACTAATGCGACCGCACCATTCGAAGCTCAATACAATCGCCGGCAACCCCATGCCGGTCCCTTCGCACGGGCACCGAACGGGCGCGCCGGCGCCTCATGTCACGTTGGATAGAGGCCCTCTGGCCCGCTTGGCAGCCGTTGATGAGCGGTCAAACACGCGTCAACGGACTATGGCAGTTGTACTTCCAAGGGTGCCGGAGATTAATGGCACCACCGCCCACCCACCTTCGCTTACATCCTGCCACGCAAAATAAATGACCTAGCCATGCGTGTCAACCTTACTGCGCACCATAGTCCCCACGTCTACCTTCGAGTATAAAATGAGCGGTGAGCTGCTTGGGCATCGGCTCCTCCTCACACAAATTGTAGCGCCGCCCTCCACCTTCTCCCCCACGCGATCAATTGTAGGTTCTAGGGGCCATGGTCGTGGACGTGACCGTGACCGTCAAGGCAGGGGTAGGGGCAGGGGCCGCGTTGCAGGATCCCCATCGTCCGAACGCTCACCGTCTCCTGAGGGGGGAGGAGGATTGGAGGAGACAGACTGATCGATGGCACATGCTGCCAAAGACACTACCACATCGATAGCACCGACGATGACAAAGATGATGAAGTTTAAGTTTTCGTGTGTTCTTCCTTTTTTCAGCGAAGATTGTGAAGCTAGAAGCATGTAGTGTAGATTTTTGGTTGTTCTTCCTTCGCAGCTAAAAAAATGAAAGCCAGCAGAAACCTCTACTATTTAAATTTGAACGAAATATAAATGAAATTTTGCAGTTTGTTTACATTTGCTCGTTCAATATTTTTTTAGTGATTCTTATCGGGATCACCGGTGTGCAACCTCTCCTTAAATTAGAAAACGCTCCTATCAGGCGCCTTTTTTTTTTTTTTGAGAAACACAGTACAAACGCAGGCGCTCACATACACGCGCATACACTAACCTCTATGAACGCACACACGCACACCCTATCCCTATGAGCACCTCCGGAAGACCGAGCCGGCGGATTGGATCTTGAAATTATTTGATATTGTTACAGGTGTACAGCTCGCTCCATCTCCCTACGGGCGGCCAAGGAATCGACAGGTGAGGTGGGAACGGACCAGGATTCCTCCGTCTCCTTCCCAAGATTCAGTCAAGCAAGCGCACGCGAGCGGCGCGTCAGCGGTGACGGCGGTTTCGCGCGGGATCTACCAACTTACAGTGGCCGTATCTACCAAGTACCAACTTATCACTCTCAGGTCGGCTGATCGATCGGGCGGCAGCGCAAGCAGTGGCACTTGTAACGTACACGCGCTGTTTACATCCATCATCCATGGATCAGCTGACCGTCAGCCAGCCAGCCGGGCCACACGCGTGTGGCCCTTGTCCCGAGTGCGCGTTGCGAGAGGGACATGTCTGTGGGCTGCTGTCTCTACACGCCTCCGGGCGACCAACACATGCGGTGTATACAGTACAGCCACACCGGCCGTGATCCATCTCTCTGCGATCTGCTTCCCGCGCGCCATGCCGCAAGCCAGCTCCGACGATATATACAAGTGCTCTCTCCGTCAAACAATTTTACGAGAGGGAGTGGTGTTTTAGAATACGAGAGCATATGACCGGTCGAAGATTTGGTTCACATGAGCACCAATGTTTCCTGAATTTTCAAATACTATTTGAAAACTGTATTTTACGTTTCAAAAAATATATATAATTTTTTTTCCATGAATACAAACATATGTCATGAATACTCGTGCGAAGTTTCGATAAAAAAATATATTATATTTTTAGCTACAGACAAAAAACAAATTTATGGCTGTATAGGAATATTTTTTGTCAGAAATTTATCTTTTTTATATAGTTCATAATACAATATATTTTATACAAGTGCTCTCTCCGTCAAACAATTCAATCATTACGAGAAGGAGTGGTGTTTTAGAATATGAGAGCATGTGACCTCTCTATTTTAAAATATATCTTATACGTATTTGGAAATTTCAAAAAATTAAAATAAAAAATTCGCACGTACATCTTCACACTAGTAGAAAATAGTGCTTTTGTACCGTTTCGGGAGGGTCTTTAGTCCCGATTGGCCTTCCAGGACTGTCAATGCGGGACTAGAGGCCCCCTCTTTGGTCCCGGTTGCATTATGAACTAGGACTAAAGGTCCTCCACGTGGGGGCGCCAGAGAGCACGGGCTGGAGCACCTATAGTCCCGGTTCGTAATACAAACCGAGACTAAAGGTTGCCACGCGCAATGCCCTGCTTATGGCCGTTTCTCTACCGCGGCAGAGAAAAGGGTTGTTTCTCTACCGTGGTAGAGGTTCGGAGTTTAGTCGCGGCAGAGAAAATGATTGTTTCAGAAAAAATTGACTTGTCATGTTGTGTGTGTAAAAAATGATAAAATTCATTGCTGAGAATAAGGATGTTCAGAAGATAAATTTTCTCCTTTTTACATAGACAATAAAAACTATTTGTTTTTATAAAATTTGGCGAACTCATATATATTATGGAGATGTACGTGTAGAATATTTTTATAAAAAATCGACACTTTCAAATAAATTTTTTGGTAGAGAGAGCATATACATCTGGGGACCAAATTAAATTTCGGACGTACCGAAAAAGGAAAATGGTATTACTCCATAGGACCCATGCATACACCTCACTAATATTCCACATGACCGAAGATATAAAACAAATACATCTAAATGTAGACAAAATCAACACAAGTTTCATGGGTTAGAAGAGTAGTAACCCAATATTCCGTATGCCACGTTGAGATCGAACGATACACCGATGTGTATGCATGTAGTTAGGCCAATATTCGTTATGCCTAAGAACCAATCTAAGGTTGGGTGGTTAGAAGGATGGTTGTACCACGAGTCCACTAGAGTTCAACCCAAGGTTTGACATCTGTGTGTCACATAAAGGCGGAATATTCATTCAGTGCGAGGCGACGTTTCCGTCGACAGCGAGGCGCCTGTGGTGACTTCATCAATTTCAAGATCCAATCCGCTGGCTCGGTCTTCTGGAGGTGCTCATAGGGGTAGTGTGTGTGTGTGTGTTCATATGGATGAGTGTATGCGCGTGTATGTGAGCGTCTATGTTTGTATTGTTGTCGTCGTGGTGAACAGACAGATGCCATAGGATGGCTTAAGTTGGGGCTGAATGTGCGCTAGAGGATTTGGGGGAGGGTTTTGGTAACAAGGGAAAGGATTTGGGAAGTAATTCCGGTATAGATTGATGAACTTGGTCGTTGGCCAGAGGTTGAAGAACGTACAGACTACAAGGTGAGCACGTCTATCCTGCTCTACTTCTCTCTACAGTCCACCAGTGATCCATCCCGCGCAGGGGTGTGCCCCCTCTCCTTATATAGGGGAGAGGGTGGCTTACAAGGGAAGAAACCCTAATGGCATCTTTGATGAGCTAAGCTACTTTATAAAGCCTCTTTGGTCTCAATGACACCGGTCCTGTCTTTAATCAGGGAGCGGTGACCTCTTCGGGTAGCTTTTACGTCACCTTCTACTTTAGCTTCAGAGCTTCGATTAAAGCTGATGTGTTTCGCTCATCTTTGTCCTCTAGTCCTTATGGAATCTTTGACCAGAATGCCGACATGCTACAGTTGAGCTCCTGCCGGTACTCCGGCCTCTTCTCTAGTTAACCGCATTCTGGTATACCCCTCCTGGGATACCGGTATGTTTCCATTTGGCGCTAGCCAGCCTAACTTGGTAATTCGGATTAATCTTTAAACCGGTATCTTATAACTGAAACAGGGCAAGTTTGCCATGCCTTTGGCCTACCGGGGGCCATCCCCCCAACAACTGTGTTCGTAAAAAACAAAATCGTCATGCCTAGTGATGTCTACGCACGCTTCTATTCATGTAGACAGTGTTGGGCCTCCAAGAGCAGAGGTTTGTAGAACAGTAGCAAGTTTCTCTCAAGTGAATCACCCAAGGTTTATCGAACTTAGGGAGGTAGAGGTCAAAGATATCCCTCTCAAGCAACCCTGCAATTAAGATACAAGAAGTCTCTTGTGTCCCCAACACACCTAATACACTTGTCAGATGTATAGGTGCACTAGTTCGGCGAAGAGATAGTGAAATACAAGTAATATGGATGATTATAAGTAGTAATTGCAATCTGAAATAAAAATGGCAGCAAGCAAACATGAAGCAAAACTTGTTGGAAACGGTGTTTCAATACTTAGAAACAAGGCCTAGGGATCATACTTTCACTAGTGGACACTCTCAACAATGATCACATAATTGAATAAATAAATGCTACTCTCAAACACTCTCTTGTTGGATGACAAACACCATTCATTGTGTAGGGCTACAAGAGCACACCTCAAGCCGGAATAAACAAGCTCCACAACGTCATAAAGGAATCACACACGATGCGCACACTGTCACTGTCACACCGTGGAGAGTAACTCCGGAGTTCATATTAAAGTAACCTCTAGAGTGCATAATAGACAAGAGTAACATCTACATATTCAACTAGATTACAAAGCTCATGATCACATAAAGATCACACCATGGGAGAGAGAGATGAACCACATAGCTACCGGTAGTGCCTCAGCCTCGGGGGAGAACTACTCCCTCCTCATCATGGGAGTCAGCAGCGGCGATTAAGATGGCGGTGGTGTCGATGGAGATGACTCCGGGGGCACTTCCCCGTCCCGGCGGCGTGCCGGAACAGAGACTTCTGTCCCCCGAAACTTGTCTTTGCGATGGCGGCGGCTACGGAACTCTTCGTGCAATATGACTTGTTGTTTTAGGGTTTTCGCATCTGGGAGAATATATAGGCGGAAGGGCGACCTCGGAGGAGTCCCGAGGGGCCCACGCCACATGGCGGCGCGGCCAGGGGTGGGGTCGCGCCCCCCTATGGTGTGGGGGGCCCTTGGCCCCCTCTGGCCCTTCTCTAGCTTTCCGGGTCCGCCTCGGCAAAATATTGACTTCTGTCTTCGTGGGGTCCAATTCCGAGAATATTTCCTGTGTAGAATTTCTGAAACCAAAAACAGCAGGAAACAGGAACTGGCACTTCGGCATCTTGTTAATAGGTTAGTCCCGGAAAATGCATATAAGTGATATAAAGTATGAGCAAAACATGTAGGTATTGTCATAAAACTAGCATGGAACATAAGAAATTATAGATACGTTGGAGACGTATCAAGCATCCCCAAGCTTAGTTCCTACTCGCCCTCGAGTAGGTAAATGATAAAAAGAATAATTTCTGGAGTGACATGCTACCAACATAATCTTGATCAATACTATTGTAAAGCATATGAGATGAATGAAGTGACTCAAAGCAATGGTCTATAGTTTGCTAACAAAAAGATAATGACTAAACAACTGAATCATATAGCAAAAACTTTTCATGAATAGTTCTTTCAAGACAAGCATCAAAAAGTATTGCATAAGTGTTAACTCATAAAGCAATAGATTCTTAATAAGAGGTTTCGAAGCAACACAAAGGAAGATTTAAGTTTCAGCAATTGCTTTCAACTTTCAACATGTATATCTCATGGATAATTGTCAACACAAAGTAATATGATGAGTGCAATAAGCAAGCATGTAAGAATCAATGCATACGAGTTGACACAAGTGTTTGCTTCTAAGATAGAAAGAAGTAGGTAAACTGACTCAACATAAAGTAAAAGAAAGGCCCTTCGCGAGGGAAGCAGGGATTACTCATGTGCTAGAGCTTTTTATTTTGAAAACATGGAAACAATTTTGTCAACGGTAGTAATAATTCATATGGGTTATGTATAAAACTTCCTATAAGTTGCAAGCCTCATGCATCGAATACTAATAGTGCCCGCACCTTGTCCTAATTAGTTCGAATTTCCATGGATTATCATCGCATTACATATGTTTCAACCAAGTGTCACAAAGGGGTACCTCTATGCCACCTGTACAAAGGTCCAAGGAGATAAATCGCATTTGATTTCTCCATTTTGATAGATCTCAACTTGAGAACATACATACCGGGACAACATAGAAAACGGATAATGGACTCCTCTTTTTAATGCTTTAAGCATTCAACAATAATAATATTCTCATAAGAGATTTTGAGGATTTGAGTGTCCAAGCTGAAACTTCCACCATGATACATGGCTTTGGTTGGCGGCCAATGTTCTTCTCTAACAATATGCATACTCGAATCATTTCAACTCATGGCAAATCTCCCTTACTTCAGACAAGACGAACATGCATAGCAACTCACATGATATTCAACAAAGGTGTGACAGGTTGATGGCGTCCCCAGACAACATGGTTACCGCTCAACAAGCAAGTTATAAGAACTAAGATACACAAGCGACATATTCCTTACCACAATAGTTTTTTTAGGCTACTTTCCCATGAGCTATGTATTGCAAAAACAAGGAATGAATTTTTTTGAAAGGTTTTAAAGGTAGCACACAAGCAATTTACTTTGGAATGGCAGAAAAATACCACATAGTAGGTAGTTATGGTGGACACAAATGGCATAGGTTTTGGCTCAAGGTTTAGGATGCACGAGAAGCATTCCCTCTCAGTACAAGGCTTTGGCTAGCAAGGTTATTTGAAGCAACACAAGTATAAACCGGTACAACAAAACTTACATAAGAACATATTGCAAGCATTATAAGACTCTACACTGTCTTCCTTGTTGCTCAAACACTTTTACCAGAAAATATCTAGACCTTAGAGAGACCAATCATGCAAACCAAATTTCAAGAAGCTCTACGGTAGTTCTCCACTAATAGGTTTAAACTACATGATGCAAGAGCTTAAACATGATCTACTTGAGAGCTCAAAACAATTGCCAAGTATCAAATTATTCAAGACAATATACCAACTACCACATGAAGCATTTTCTGTTTCCAACCAAATAGCAAGAAACTCTCAAAACAAATATAAGTGAAGTAAGAGAGTACTTTCTATAAAATAATTAATAGCTCTGAACAAGAGATATATGAAAACCAAGAGCTAGAAGCTACACGGTCGAAAGCCGAATACTCAACAAATATAAGTGAAGAATAGGAGTATTCAAATGGAAAAGCGGAGCGTGTCTCTTTCCCAAACAAGATAGATAGGATCCAATTTATTCAGAGAACTAAGATAACAAAACGAAAATAAAAGCACATAGACGCTCCAAGTAAAGCACATAAGATGTGACGGAATTAAAATATAGTTTCACTAGAGGTGACCTGATAAGTTATTGATGAAGAAGGGGATGCCTTTGGCATCCCCAAGCTTAGACGGTTGAGTCTTCTCGAAATATGTAGGGATGAACCACGGGGGCATCCCCAAGCTTAGACTTTTCACTCTTCTTGATCATATTATATCATCCTCCTCTCTTGATCCTTGAAAACTTCCTTCACACCAAACTCAAAGCAATCTCATTAGAGGGTTAGTGCATGTTGTCCACAACTGGCGCGTGGTTGACGAGGGAGGAAATGGTGTAGCTTCCCTTCGTTCCCCGGCAACGGCGCCAGAAAATAGCTTGATGTCTACGGGAGCTTCTATTCTTGTAGACAGTGTTGGGCCTCCAAGAGCGAGAGGTTTGTAGAACAGCAGCAACTTTCCCTTAAGTGGATCACCCAAGGTTTATCGAACTCGGGGAGGAAGAGGTCAAAGATATCCCTCTCATGCAACCCTGCAACCACAAAGCAAGAAGTCTCTTGTGTCCCCAACACACCTAATAGGTGCACTAGTTCGGCGAAGAGATAGTGAAATACAGGTGGTATGAATAAATGCGAGCGATAGTAACGGCGCCGAGAAAATAGCTTGCCTGGCGTGTGGTTGATGGTGGTAATATGGTAGCAGTAGTAACGCGATAAAACGAGTAAACAAGCAGCGATAGCGATATTTAGGAACAAGGCCTAGGGAATAGACTTTCACTAGTGGACACTCTCAACTTTGATCACATAACAGAATAGATAAATGCATACTCTACACTCTCTTGTTGGATGATGAACACATTGCGTAGGATTACACGAACCCTCAATGCCGGAGTTAACAAGCTCCACAATTCAATGTTCATATTTAAATAACCTTAGAGTGCATGAAAGATCAACACGACTAAACCAAGTACTAACACAGGCATGCACACTTGTCACCTTCACACTATGTAGGAGGAATAGATCACATCAATACTATCATAGCAATAGTTAACTTCACAATCTACAAGAGATCATGATCATAGCATACGCCAAGTACTAACACGGATGCACACACTCGTCACCATTACACCGTGCGGGAGGAATAAAACTACTTTAATAACATCACTAGAGTAGCACATAGATAAATTGTGATACAAAACACATTGCAATCATAAAGAGATATAAATAAGCACTTCACTATGCCATTCATAACGGTGAATAAGTATTACGTGAAATATAGCCTAAGAGACCCACACGGTGCACACATTGTCACCTTTACACACGTGGGACAAGGAGTCTCCGGAGATCACATAAGTAAAACTCACTTGACTAGCATAATGACATCTAGATTACAAGCATCATCAGATGAATCTCAATCATGTAAGGCAGCTCATGAGATTATTGTATTGAAGTACATAGGAGAGAGATGAACCACATAGCTACCGGTACAGCCCCGAGCCTCGATGGAGAACTACTCCCTCCTCATGGGAGACAGCAGCGTTGATGGAGATGGCGGTGGTGTCGATGGAGGAGCCTTCCGGGGTACTTCCCCGTCCCGGCGGCGTGCGGGAACGGAGACTCCTGTCCCCCGGATCTTGGCTTCGCGATGGCGGCGGCTCTGGAAGGTTTCTCGTACCGTGGCTTTTTTCGTCTCGAGGTTTTAGGTCGAGGGGCTTCTTATAGGCGAAGAGGCGGCGTCAGAGGGTCGAAGAGGCGGCGACACCATAGGGTGGCGCGGGCCACACCCAGGCCGCGCCGGCCTATGGTCTGGTGGGCCTGTGGCCCCCCTGGTCCTTCCCGGTGTTCCGGAAGCTTCGTGGAAAAATAGGAACCTGGGTCTTGATTTCGTCCGATTCCGAGAATATTTCCTTACTAGGATTTCTGAAACCAAAAACAGCAGAAAACAGGAACTGGCCCTTTGGCATCTCGTCAATAGGTTAGTTCCAGAAAATGCATGAATATGACATAAAGTGTGCATAAAACATGAGATATCATCAATAATGTGGCATGGAACATAAGAAATTATCGATACGTCAGAGACGTATCAGCATCCCCAAGCTTAGTTCCTGCTCGTCCCGAGCAGGTAAACGATAACAAAGATAATTTACGGAGTGACATGCCATCATAAACTTGATCATATTGTAAACATATGTAATGAATGCAGCGATCAAAACAATGGTAATGACATGAGTAAACAAGCTGAATCATAAAGCAAAGACTTTTCATGAATAGTACTTAAAGACAAGCATCAATAAGTCTTGCATAAGAGTTAACTCATAAAGCAATAATTTAAAGTAAAGACATTGAAGCAACACAATGGAAGATTAAGTTTCAGCGGTTGCTTTCAACTTGTAACATGTATATCTCATGGATAATTGTCAATGCAAAGCAATATAACAAGTGCAATAAGCAAGTATGTAAGAATCAATGCACAGTTCACACAAGTGTTTGCTTCTTGAGGTGGAGAGAAATAGGTGAACTGACTCAACATAAAAGGTAAAAGAATGGTCCTTCAAAGAGGAAAGCATCGATTGCTATATTTGTGCTAGAGCTTTTATTTTGAAAACATAAAGAGGGCATAAAAGTAAAATTTTGAGAGGTGTTTGTTGTTGTCAACGAATGGTAGTGGGCACTCTAACTACCTTATCAACCAGACTTTCAAGAGCGGCTCCCATGAAGGACGTTATCTCTACCAGCAAGGTAGATCATCCCTCTTCTCTTTTGTTTACACATGTACTTTAGTTTCATTATTTATGGATGAAACTCCTCCCAACCTTTTGCTTACACAAGCCATGGCTAACCGAATCCTCGGGTGCCTTCCAACAATCACATACCATGAAGGAGTGTCTATTTGCAAAATTAAGTTGCTTACTTGATGAATCAGAGCAAAACATGTGAAGAGAATTATTAATGCAAGTTAATTAATCGGGTCTGGGAACCCCATTGCCAGCTCTTTTTGCAAAATTATTGGATAAGCGGATGAAGCCACTAGTCCATTGTGAAAGTCTGTCAAAAGTAAATGACAAGATCGAAAGATAAAACACCACATACTTTCTCATGAGCTATAAAACATTGACACAAATAAGAGGTGATAAATTTTGAATTATTTAAAGGTAGCACTCAAGCAATTTACTTTGGAATGGCGGAGAAATACCATGTAGTAGGTAGGTATGGTGGACACAAATGGCATAGTAGTTGGCTCAAGGATTTTGGATGCATGAGAAGTATTCCCTCTCGATACAAGGTTTAGGCTAGCAAGGTTTATTTGAAACAAACACAAGGATGAACCGGTGCAGCAAAACTCACATAAAAGACATATTGTAAACATTATAAGACTCTACACCGTCTTCCTTGTTGTTCAAACTCAATACTAGAAATTATCTAGACTATAGAGAGACCAAATATGCAAACCAAATTAGCAAGCTCTAGGTGTTTCTTCATTAATGGGTGCAAAGTATATGATGCAAGAGCTTAAACATGAGCACAACAATTGCCAAGTATCAAATTATCCAAGACATTTTACCAATTACTACATGTAGCATTTTCCGTTTCCAACCATATAACAATTAACGAAGCAGTTTCAACCTTCGCCATGAACATTAAAAGCTAAGAACATGAGTGTTCATATGAACCAGCGGAGCGTGTCTCACTCCCACACAAGCATTTATTCAAACAAAAACAAAAACAAAAGCACACAGACGCTCCAAAAGTACATAAGATGTGGCCGAATAAAAATATAGTTTCAAGAGAAGGAACCTGATAATTTGTCGATGAAGAAGGGGATGCCTTGGGCATCTCCAAGCTTAGATGCTTGAGTATTCTTAAAATATGCAGGGGTGAACCACCGGGGCATCCCCAAGCTTAGAGCTTTCACTCTTCTTGATCATAGTATATCATCCTCCTCTCTTGACCCTTGAAAACTTCCTCCACACCAAACTCGAAACAACTCATTAGAGGGTTAGTGCACAATAAAAATTAACATGTTCAGAGGTGACACAATCATTCTTAACACTTCTGGACATTGCATAAAGCTACTTGGACATTAATGGATCAAAGAAATTCATCCAACATAGCAAAAGAGGCAATGCGAAATAAAAGGCAGAATCTGTCAAACAGAACAGTCCGTAAATATGGATTTTATTAGGGCACCAGACTTGCTCAAATGAAAATGCTCAAATTGAATGAAAGTTGCGTACATATCTGAGGATCACTCACGTAAATTGGCTTAATTTTCTGAGTTACCTACAGAGAATTAGACCCAGATTCGTGACGAGCAAAGAAATCTGTTTCTGCGCAGTAATCCAAATCTAGTATTTACTTTACTATCAAAGACTTTACTTGGCACAACAAAACATGAAACTAAGATAAGGAGAGGTTGCTACAGTAGTAAACAACTTCAAAGACACAAATATAAAATAGAGGTACTGTAGCAAAATAAACACATGGGTTATCTCCCAAGAAGTTCTTTCTTTATAGCCATCAAGATGGGCTCAGCAGTTTTAATGATGCACTCGCAAGAAATAGTAGTTGGAGCAAATGAGAGCATCAAGAAGCAAATTCAAAACACATTTTAAGTCTAACATGCTTCCTATGCATAGGAATCTTGTAAATAAACAAATTCATGAAGAGCAAAGTAACAAGCATAGGAAGATAGAACAAGTGTAGCTTCAAAAATTTCAGCACATAGAGAGGTGTTTTAGTAACATGAAAATTTCTACAACCATATTTTCCTCTCTCATAATAATTTTCAGTAGCATCATGAGCAAACTCAACAATATAACTATCACATAAAGCATTCTTATCATGAGTCTCATGCATAAAATTATTATTACTCCCAACATAAGCATAGTCATTCTTATTAATTGTAGTAGGAGCAAATTCAACAAAGTAGCTATCATTATTATTCTCATCATCAAATATAGGAGGCATAGTATAATCACAACAAAATTTACTCTCCATAATAGGTGACACCAAAAGACCACTATCATTATAATCATCATAAATAGGAGGCAGAGTATCATCAAAGAAAATTTTCTCCTCAATGCTTGGGGGACTAAAAATATCATGCTCATCAAAGCCAGCTTCCCCAAGCTTAGAAATTTCCATATCATTAGCAACAATGGTGTTCAAAGCGTTCATACTAATATTACTACCAGCATGCAAATAAGGTTCCATAGGTTTTTTAATTTTCGCATCAAACCATCCATGTTTTAAATCAGGAAATAGAATAAGAAGCCCATTGTTGTCCATTATGCCAAACTAGTGTAAACAAGAAACAAAAAGATGCAATTGCGGGATCTAAAGGAAATAGCTTCGAGTACTTACAACGGCGAAAATAGCTTAGTAGCCGAGATCCGGAGTGTGAGTACCTTTTACCTTTCCTCCCCGGCAACGGCGCCAGAAAATAGCTTGCTGTCCACAACTGGCGCGTGGTTGACGAGGGAGGAAATGGTGTAGCTTCCCTTCGTTCCCCGGCAACGGCGCCAGAAAATAGCTTGATGTCTACGGGAGCTTCTATTCTTGTAGACAGTGTTGGGCCTCCAAGAGCAGAGGTTTGTAGAACAGCAGCAACTTTCCCTTAAGTGGATCACCCAAGGTTTATCGAACTCGGGGAGGAAGAGGTCAAAGATATCCCTCTCATGCAACCCTGCAACCACAAAGCAAGAAGTCTCTTGTGTCCCCAACACACCTAATAGGTGCACTAGTTCGGCGAAGAGATAGTGAAATACAGGTGGTATGAATAAATGCGAGCAGTAGTAACGGCGCCAGAAAATAGCTTGCTGGCGTGTGGTTGATGGTGGTAATATGGTAGCAGTACTAACGCAGTAAAACAGTAAACAAGCAGCGATAGCAGTATTTAGGAACAAGGCCTAGGGAATAGACTTTCACTAGTGGACACTCTCAACTTTGATCACATAACAGAATAGATAAATGCATACTCTACACTCTCTTATTGGATGATGAACACATTGCGTAGGATTACACGAACCCTCAATGCCGGAGTTAACAAGCTCCACAATTCAATGTTCATATTTAAATAACCTTAGAGTGCATGAAAGATCAACACGACTAAACCAAGTACTAACACAGCATGCACACTGTCACCTTCACACTATGTAGGAGGAATAGATCACATCAATACTATCATAGCAATAGTTAACTTCACAATCTACAAGAGATCATGATCATAGCATACGCCAAGTACTAACACGGATGCACACACTCGTCACCATTACACCGTGCGGGAGGAATAAAACTACTTTAATAACATCACTAGAGTAGCACATAGATAAATTGTGATACAAAACACATTGCAATCATAAAGAGATATAAATAAGCACTTCACTATGCCATTCATAACAGTGAATAAGTATTACGTGAAATATAGCCTAAGAGACCCACACGGTGCACACACTTGTCACCTTTACACACGTGAGACAAGGAGTCTCCGGAGATCACATAAGTAAAACTCACTTGACTAGCATAATGACATCTAGATTACAAGCATCATCAGATGAATCTCAATCATGTAAGGCAGCTCATGAGATTATTGTATTGAAGTACATAGGAGAGAGATGAACCACATAGCTACCGGTACAGCCCCGAGCCTCGATGGAGAACTACTCCCTCCTCATGGGAGACAGCAGCGTTCATGGAGATGGCGGTGGTGTCGATGGAGGAGCCTTCCGGGGGCACTTCCCCGTCCCGGCGGCGTGCCGGAACAGAGACTCCTGTCCCCCAGATCTTGGCTTCGCGATGGCGGCGGCTCTGGAAGGTTTCTCGTACCGTGGCTTTTTTCGTCTCGAGGTTTTAGGTCGAGGGGCTTCTTATAGGCGAAGAGGCGGCGTCGGAGGGTCAACGAGGCGACGACACCACAGGGGGGCGCGGGCCACCCCCAGGCCGCGCCGGCCTATGGTCGCAGTGGGCCTGTGGCCCCCCCGGTCCTTCCCGGGTGTTCCGGAAGCTTCGTGGAAAAATAGGAACCCGGGTCTTGATTTCGTCCGATTCCGAGAATATTTCCTTACTAGGATTTCTGAAACCAAAAACAGCGAGAAAACGAAACCGGCCCTTCGGCATCTCGTCAATAGGTTAGTTCCAGAAAATGCACGAATATGACATAAAGTGTGCATAAAACATGTAGATATCATCAATAATGTGGCATGGAACATAAGAAATTATCGATACGTCGGAGACGTATCAGTGCATAATCAAAAATTCACATGTTCAGCAAGGACACAATCACTCCCAACACTTCTGGACATTACCCAAAGTTACTGAAATTTAATGGAGCAAAGAAACCCGCTCAAACACAGTAAAAGAGGCAATACGAAATAAAAGGCAGACTCTATCAAAACAGAACAGTCCGTAAAGACGAATTTTTTCGAGGCACTTAACATGCTCAGATGAAGAAGCTCAAATTGAATGAACGTTGCGTACATATCTGAGGATTACTCATGAATTTTTCAAGATTTTTAGATTTTTCTACAGATAGAACAACTCAAATTCGTGACAGCTAAAAATCTGTTTCTACGCAGAAATCCAAATCTAGTATCAACTTTCTATCAAAGACTTTACTTGGCACAAAAACGAAATAAACATGATAAAAAGAGGTTGCTACAGTAGTAACAACTTCCAAGACACAACAAAACATTAGCAAAATAAAAAATATGGGTTATCTCCCAAGAAGTGCTTTCTTTATAGCCATTAAGATGGGCTCAGTAATTTTAATGATGCTCTCGCAAGAAATAAGAGTTGAAGCAAAAGAGAGCATCAAAAGCAAATAAGAAATACTTTTAAGTCTAACCCACTTCCTATGAAAAAGAATCTTGTAAATAAACAAGTCATGTAAGCATAATGCAATAAGCATAGCAAAACAAGACGAGCGCAACTTCAAGATTTTCAGCAAAAAGAGAGGTGTTTTAGTAACATGAAAATCCCTACAACCATATTTTCCTATCTCATAAAGATTTTCAGTAGCATCATGAATAAACTCAACAATATAACTATCACATGAAACATTCTTATCATGAGCTACATGCATAAAATTATTGCTCTCCACATAAGCATAGTCATTACTATTAATTGTAGTGGGAGCAAATTCAATAAAATAGATATCATTATTATTCTCATCACCATAATCATCATATATAGGAGGCATATTCTAATCATAATTAATTTTCTCCTCAATAGTAGGTGGACTGAAAATATGATAGTCATCATTGTAATCATCATATATAGGAGGTAAAGTATCATCAAAGTAAATTTTCTCCTCCATGCTTGGGGGACTAAAAATATCATGCTCATCAAAACCAGCTTCCCCAAGCTTAGAATTTTCCATAGCATTAGCAACAATGGTATTCAAAGCATTCATACTAATAACATTGACATTAGCATGCATATAAAGTTCCATAGGTTTTTTAATTTTCTCTTCAAACACCTCATGTCCTAACTCAAGATAAATACTATAAAGATCTCTAATATTTTTGTTGTTTTCCATTAAGCCTAACTAGTGAAATAAAAACAAGAAACAAAAAGATATAATTGCAGAATCTAAAGGAAATAGCTTCGAGCACTCACACACCGGAGTGCTAGGAAATAGCTTAGTAGTCGGAGGATGTGAATACCTTTTACCTTACCTCCCCGGCAACGGCGCCGTAAAATAGCTTGATGTCTACGCACGCTTCTATTCCTGTAGACGAGTGTTGGGCCTCCAAGAGCAGAGGTTTGTAGAACAGCAGCAAGTTTCCCTCAAGTGAATCACCCAAGGTTTATCGAACTCGGGGAGGTAGAGGTCAAAGATATCCCTCTCAAGCAACCCTGCAATTAAGATACAAGAAGTCTCTTGTGTCCCCAACACACCTAATACACTTGTCATATGTATAGGTGCACTAGTTCGGCGAAGAGATAGTGAAATACAAGTAATATGGATGATTATAAGTAGTAATTGCAATCTGAAATAAAAATGGCAGCAAGCAAACATGAAGCAGAACTTGTTGGAAACGGTGTTTCAATGCTTAGAAACAAGGCCTAGGGATCATACTTTCACTAGTGGACTGATGGCGCGTGAAGCACACGTCCGTTGGGAACCCCAAGAGGAAGGTGTGATGCGCACAGCAGCAAGTTTTCCCTCAGAAAGAAACCAAGGTTATCGAACCAGTAGGAGATGAAGGCCACGTGAAGGTTGTTGGTGGAGGAGTGTAGTGCCGCGCAACACCAGGGATTCCGGCGCCAACGTGGAACCTACACGACACAATCAAAATACTTTGCCCCAACT
Source organism: Lolium rigidum (assembly GCF_022539505.1). Classification (NCBI taxonomy): domain Eukaryota; kingdom Viridiplantae; phylum Streptophyta; class Magnoliopsida; order Poales; family Poaceae; genus Lolium; species Lolium rigidum. The sequence continues at coordinate 257,563,043 of NC_061513.1, read as the reverse complement.
TAACAGTGAGGTTGTCAATCTCACCGCTTGCTGTAAACAAAGGATTAAACGTATGGTGTGGAGAATGATGTTTGTTTGCAAAGAACAGCAGAGAACAGAGTTTGCAATGGATTGTATTTCAGATGCAAAAGAATGGACCAGGGTCCACAGTTTACTACTGGTGTCTCTCCAATAAGATAAATAGCATGTTGGGTGAACAAATTACAGTTGGGCAATTGACAAATAGAGAGGGCATAACAATGCACATACATATCATGATGACTACTATGAGATTTACTTAGGGCATTACGACAAAGTACATAGACCGCTATCCAGCATGCATCTATGCCTAAAAAGTCCACCTTCGGGTAAGCATCCGCACCCCTTCCAGTATTAAGTTGCAAACAACAGACAATTGCAATAAGTATGGTGCGTAATGTAATCAACACAAATATCCTCAGACAAAGCATTGATGTTTTATCCCTAGTGGCAACAGCACATCCATAACCTTAGAACTTTCGTCACATCGTCCTGCATTCAATGGAGGCATGAACCCACTATCGAGCATAAATACTCCCTCTTGGAGTCACAAGTATCAACTTGGCCAGAGCCTCTACTAGCAAAGGAGAGCATGCAAGATCATAAACAACACATATATGATAGATCAATTAATCAACTTGACATAGTATTCCATATTCATCGGATCCCAACAAACACAACATGTAGCATTACAAATAGACGATCTTGATCATGATAGGCAACTCACAAGATCTAAACATGATAGCAAAAGAGGAGAAGACAACCATCTAGCTACTGCTATGGACCCATAGTCCAAGGATGAACTACTCACGCATCAATCCGGAGGCGGGCATGATGATGTAGAGTCCTCCGGTGATGATTCCCCTCTCCGGCAGGGTGCCGGAGGCGATCTCCTGAATCCCCCGAGATGGGATTGGCGGCGGCGGTGTCTCTGGAACTTTTCTCATATCGTGGCTCTCGGTACTAGGGCTTTCGCGACGGAGAGAATAAATAGGCGAAGGGGCAAAGTCGGGAGGCGCTCGAGGGGCCCACCCCATAGGCCGGCGTGCCCCCCCCTCTTGGCTGCGCCGCCAGGTGGTGTGGGCCCCCTTGGCCCCTCTTCGTCTCCTCTTCGGACTTCTGGAAGGCTCCGTGGAAAATAGGACCGTGGGCTTTTGTTTCGTCCAATTCCGAGAATATTTCCTATGTAGGATTTCTGAAACCAAAAACAGTAGAAAACAGGAACTGGCGCTTCGGCATCTTGTTAATAGGTTACTGCCGGAAAATGCATCAAAACGATGTAAAGTGTATATAAAACATGTGAGTATTGTCATATAACTAGCATGGAACATAAGAAATTATAGATACGTTTGAGACGTATCATGGACACTCTCAACAATGATCACATAATTGAATAAATAAATGCTACTCTCAAACACTCTCTTGTTGGATGACAAACACCATTCATTGTGTAGGGCTACAAGAGCACACCTCAAACCGGAGTAAACAAGCTCCACAACGTCATAAAGGAATCACACACGATGCGCACACTGTCACCGTCACACCGTGGAGAGTAACTCCGGAGTTCATATTAAAGTAACCTCTAGAGTGCATAATAGACAAGAGTAACATCTACATATTCAACTAGATTACAAAGCTCATGATCACATAAAGATCACACCATGGGAGAGAGAGATGAACCACATAGCTACCGGTAGAGCCCTCAGCCTCGGGGGAGAACTACTCCCTCCTCATCATGGGAGTCAGCAGCGGCGATGAAGATGGCGGTGGTGTCGATGGAGATGACTCCGGGGGCACTTCCCCGTCCCGGCGGCGTGCCGGAATAGAGACTTCTGTCCCCCGAAACTTGTCTTCGCGATGGCGGCGGCTACAAAACTCTTCGTGGAATATGACTTGTTGTTTTAGGGTTTTCGCATCTGGGAGAATATATAGGCGGAAGGGCGGCCTCGGAGGAGTCTCGAGGGGCCCACCCCACATGGCGGCGCGGCCAGGGGTGGGGCCGCGCCCCCCTATGGTGTGGGGCCCCTTGGCCCCCCTCTGGCCCTTCTCTGGCTCTCTGGGTCCGCCTCGGCAAAATATTGACTTCTGTCTTCGTGGGGTCCAATTCCGAGAATATTTCCTGTGTAGAATTTCTGAAACCAAAAACAGCAGAAAACAGGAACTGGCACTTCGGCATCTTGTTAATAGGTTAGTCCCGGAAAATGCATAAAAATGATATAAAGTATGAGCAAAACATGTAGGTATTATCATAAAACTAGCATGGATCATAAGAAATTATAGATACGTTGGAGACGTATCACCTAGATTGGTGGGGCTACCATGATCTGTTGTACCCCCTCCGTCGCAAATATGTTGCACATAAGTTTTAGTCAAACTTAAATTTTGTAAACTTTGTCTGACTATATTGCAAAGAAGCATTATCATGTATGATATGAATGTATATAATATGAAAAATATATTTCAGGATGAATCTTATAATATTGATTTCATATGTACAAATAATATATTTTATATAATATAATTGGCTAAACTTTACGAAATTTAACTTGAACTAAAAATTAGATGCAACATATATTTTGGAAAGGAGGGAGTAGAGACGTCAAACGGTTCCAACGGGCTAGGGTCGATGATGACTGGGTTCCTACAATCAACAACAGGGTTGTTGCAGTACTTGTAGCAGCAAATATTATTTATATAAGTTTGTCCCTGAGAAGCTTTGCAAATGGCGATAACACAACCCGGCAACTGTGTCAAGCGCAACCACGTTCGCACCCAAACTATAGTTTTAGCCTATACTATAAGTTACTAAGATGGCTATAATTTGAGAAAGTTTTAAGTAATCTAAGAGAAAAGTAAATAATAAATGTAAGCTAAAACAAGAGTGTTGGTTGAGTGTGTTTGTGATATGGTTGAGGGGTTCTTAAGGAGTGTAGGTTCCACCACTAGTATTGGTACTACTTATGATTAGGATGAATAATGTCTTTGCTATGCTATGCTTGGGGAGAGCTCCATAATAAGATGCGTCCAGAAAGCCATCGGTTATAATCGCATCTCTAAATAACCACAACAGCTAGTCTTCTGCAAGCCACATATTGACTATTGCTATTAAGGGTTTTACCCCATGGTTATCGATATGAGCTTAGTGAGTCCCTCCTTATCCCCCTCTCCATGTGGTAAAGTGCCGATACGGTAATGTCACTTCTCGTCTTACACTTTACCACACTTCAAGGCGTAGTTTCATCTCGAGACCATAAGGCAAATTTACATGGTGCACAACATATAATATCAAGAGAGAGAACTAACACACATTCATAGATCAAAGGTATAAGTCATCTTTATCTCACATCATAATATTACTAGGGTTTCTCCATATCTTCCCAAGAACAAAGGAACTACTCATACATGAAGAAGATCAACATTATGACAATATGAATATGAAGGTACAATTGCATACAAGTGTAAATCCTAATAGAGTTCGGATCACAACCAAGTAGACAAAGGGGATTGAAGATGTAGATGTTGATGATGGAGATCGATGCGTTGCCCTTTGATGGCGTGTAACTCACACGTTCGTTGGGAACCCCAAGAGGAAGGTATGATGCGCACAGCAGCAAGTTTTCCCTCAGAAAGAAACCAAGGTTTATCGAACCAGGAGGAGCCAAGAAGCACGTTGAAGGTTGATGGCGGCGGGATGTAGTGCGGCGCAACACCGGAGATTCCGGCGCCAACGTGGAACCCGCACAACACAACCAAAGTACTTTGCCCCAACGAAACAGCGAGGTTGTCAATCTCACCGGCTTGCTGTAACAAAGGATTAAGCTGTATTGTGTGGAAGATGATTGTTTGCGAAACAAGTAAAACAAGTATTGCAGTAGATTGTATGCGATGTAAAGAATAGGACCGGGGTCCACAGTTCACTAGAGGTGTCTCTCCCATAAGATAAAAGCATGTTGGGTGAACAAATTACAGTCGGGCAATTGACAAATAGAGAGGGCATAACAATGCACACACATGTCATGATAAATATAGTGAGATTTAATTGGGCATTACGACAAAGTACATAGACCGCCATCCAAGCATGCATCTATGCCTAAAAAGTCCACCTTCGGGTTATCATCCGAACCCCTTCCAAGTATTAAGTTGCAAAACAACAGACAATTGCATTAAGTATGGTACGTAATGTAATCAATAACTACATCCTCGGACATAGCATCAATGTTTTATCCCTAGTGGCAACAGCACATCCTTAACCTTAGGGGTTTCTGTCACTCCCCGCATTCACGGAGACATGAACCCACTATCGAGCATAAATACTCCCTCTTGGAGTTAATAGCGAAAACTTGGCCGGAGCCTCTACTAATAACGGAGAGCATGCAAGATCTTAAACAACACATAGGTAATAACTTGATAATTAACATAACATAGTATTCTCTATCCATCGGATCCCGACAAACACAACATATAGCATTACAGATAGATGATCTTGATCATGTTAGGCAGCTCACAAGATCCAACAATGAAGAACAATGAGGAGAAGACAACCATCTAGCTACTGCTATGGACCCATAGTCCAGGGGTGAACTACTCACTCATCACTCCGGAGGCGACCATGGCGGTGAAGAGTCCTCCGGGAGATGAATCCCCTCTCCGGCAGGGTGCCGGAGGAGATCTCCGGAATCCCCCGAGATGGGATTGGCGGCGGCGGCGTCTCAGTAAGGTTTTCCGTATCGTGGCTCTCGGTACTGGGGGTTTCGCGACGAAGGCTATTTGTAGGCGGAAGGGCAGGTAAAGGGGCATCACGAGGGGCCCACACCACAGGCCGGCGCGGCCAGGGCCTGGGCCGCGCCGCCCTGGCGTGTCGCCACCTCGTGGCCCCACTTCGACTCCCCTTCGGTCTTCTGGAAGCTTCGTGGCAAAATAGGACCCTGGGCGTTGATTTCGTCCAATTCCGAGAATATTTCGTTACTAGGATTTCTGAAACCAAAAACAGCAGAAACAACAACTGGCTCTTCGGCATCTTGTTAATAGGTTAGTTCCAGAAAATGCACGAATATGACATAAAGTGTGCATAAAACATGTAGATATCATCAATAATGTGGCATGGAACATAAGAAATTATCGATACGTCGGAGACGTATCAGCATCCCCAAGCTTAGTTCTGCTCGTCCCGAGCAGGTAAAACGATAACAAAGATAATTTCTGAAGTGACATTCCATCATAACCTTGATCATACTATTTGTAAACATATGTAATGAATGCAGCGATCAAAACAATGGTAATGACATGAGTAAACAAGTGAATCATAAAGCAAAGACTTTTCATGAATAGTACTTTAAGACAAGCATCAATAAGTCTTGCATAAGAGTTAACTCATAAAGCAATAAATTAAAGTAAAGGTATTGAAGCAACACAAAGGAAGATTAAGTTTCAGCGGTTGCTTTCAACTTGTAACATGTATATCTCATGGATAATTGTCAACATAGAGTAATATAACAAATGCAATATGCAAGTATGTAGGAATCAATGCACAGTTCACACAAGTGTTTGCTTCTTGAGGTGGAGAGAAATAGGTGAACTGACTCAACATAAAAGTAAAAAAGAATGGTCCTTCAAAGAGGAAAGCATCGATTGCTATATTTGTGCTAGAGATTTTATTTTGAAAACATGAAACAATTTTGTCAACGGTAGTAATAAAGCATATGAGTTATGTAAATTATATCTTACAAGTTGCAAGCCTCATGCATAGTATACTAATAGTGCCCGCACCTTGTCCTAATTAGCTTGGACTACCGGATCATCGCAATACACATGTTTTAACCAAGTGTCACAATGGGGTACCTCCATGCCGCCTGTACAAAGGTCTAAGGAGAAAGCTCGCATTTTGGATTTCTCGCTTTTGATTATTCTCAACTTAGACATCCATACCGGGACAACATGGACAACGAGATAATGGACTCCTCTTTAATGCATAAGCATGTGGCAACAATTATTGTTCTCATATGAGATTGAGGATATATGTCCAAAACTGAAACTTCCACCATGAATCATGGCTTTAGTTAGCGGCCCAATGTTCTTCTCTAACAATATGCATGCTCCAACCATTAAGGTGGTAGATCTCTCTTACTTCGAGACAAGACGGACATGCATAGCAACTCACATGATATTCAACAAAGAATAGTTGATGGCGTCCCCAGAAACATGGTTATCGCACAACAAGCAACTTAATAAGAGATAAAGTGCATAAGTACATATTCAATACCACAATAGTTTTTAAGCTATTTGTCCCATGAGCTATATATTGCAAAGGTGAATGATGGAAATTTTAAAGGTAGCACTCAAGCAATTTACTTTGGAATGGCGGAGAAATACCATGTAGTAGGTAGGTATGGTGGACACAAATGGCATAGTGGTTGGCTCAAGGATTTTGGATGCATGAGAAGTATTCCCTCTCGATACAAGGTTTAGGCTAGCAAGGTTATTTGAAACAAACACAAGGATGAATGGTGCAGCAAAACTCACATAAAAGACATATTGTAAACATTATAAGACTCTACACCGTCTTCCTTGTTGTTCAAAACTCAATACTAGAAATTATCTAGACTTTAGAGAGACCAAATATGCAAACCAAATTAGCAAGCTCTAGGTGTTTCTTCATTAATGGGTGCAAAGTATATGATGCAAGAGCTTAAACATGAGCACAACAATTGCCAAGTATCAAATTATTCAAGACATTTTAGAATTACTACATGTAGCATTTTCCAATTCCAACCATATAACAATTTAACGAAGAAGAAACTTCGCCATGAATACTATGAGTAAAGCCTAAGGACATACTTGTCCATATGCAACAGTGGAGCGTGTCTCTCTCCCATACAGTGAATGCTAGGATCCATTTTATTCAAACAAAACAAAAACAAAACAAACCGACGCTCCAAGCAAAGTACATAAGATGTGACGGAATAAAAATATAGTTTCAGGGGAGGAACCTGATAATGTTGTCGATGAAGAAGGGGATGCCTTGGGCATCCCCAAGCTTAGATGCTTGAGTCTTCTTAAAATATGTAGGGGTGAACCACCGGGGCATCCCCAAGCTTAGAGCTTTCACTCTCCTTGATCATATTGTATCATACTCCTCTCTTGATCCTTGAAAACTTCCTCCACACCAAACTCGAAACAACTCATTAGAGGGTTAGTGGACAATAAAAATTAACATGTTCAGAGGTGACACAATCATTCTTAACACTTCTGGACATTGCATAAAGCTACTGGACATTAATGGATCAAATAAATTCATCCAACATAGCAAAAGAGGCAATGCGAAATAAAAGGCAGAATCGGTCAAAACAGAACAGTCCGTAAAGATGGATTTTATCGAGGCACCAGACTTGCTCAAATGAAAATGCCCAAATTGAATGAAAGTTGCGTACATATCTGAGGATCACGCACGTAAATTGGCATATTTTTCTGAGCTACCTACGAGAGAGGCAGGTCGAAATTCGTGACGAGCAAAGAAATCTGTATCTGCGCAGCAATCCAAATCTAGTATGAACCTTACTATCAACGACTTTACTTGGCACAACAAAGCACAAAACTAAGATAAGGAGAGGTTGCTACAGTAGTAAACAACTTCCAAGACTCAAATATAAAATGAAATTACTGTAGTAAAAACATGGGTTGTCTCCCATAAGCGCTTTCTTTATAGCCATTAAGATGGGCTCAGCAGTTTTAATGATGCACTCGCAAGGAATAGTAGTTGAAGCAAAAGAGAGAGCATCAAAAAGCAAATTCAAAACAAATTTAAACCTAACATGCTTCCTATGAAAAGGAATCTTGTAAATAAACAAGTCATGTAGGCATAATGCAACAAGCATAGAAAAGTAACACAAGCGCAATTTCAAGATTTTAAGCATATAGAGAGGTGTTTTAGTAACATGAAAACTTCTACAGCCATATTTTCCTCTCTCATAATAACTTTCAGTGGCATCATGAGCAAACTCAACAATATAACTATCACATAAAGCATTCTTATCATGAGTCTCATGCATAGAATAATTACTACTCCCAACATAAGCATAGTCATTCTTATTAGTTGTAGTGGGAGCAAATTCAACAAAGTAGCTATCATTATTATTCTCATAATCAAATATAGGAGGCAAAGTATCATCAAAAAAAAATTTCTCCTCAATGCTTGGGGGACTAAAAATATCACACTCATCAAAACCAGCTTCCCCAAGCTTAGAATTTTCCATGGCATTAGCAACAATGGTGTTCAAAGCATTCATAGTAATAACATTCCCATTAGCATGCATATAAAGTTCCATGGGTTTTTTAATTCTCTCTTCAAACACATCATGTCCTAATTCAAGATAAAGTTCATAAAGATCTCTCATATTTTTGTTGTTTTCCATTAAGCCTAACTGGTGAAATCACACAACTTAGTATTTTCAGGAGTGGCCATTTTAGCTGTAGTAAATAAAGAAAACTAAATAAAGTAAATGCAAGTAACTAATTTTTTTGTGTTTTTGATATAGAGTGCAAGATAGTAAATAAAGTAAAACTAGCAACTAATTTTTTTGTGTTTTGATATAATGCAGCAAACAAGTAAGTAAACAAAATAAAGCAAGACAAAAACAAAGTAAAGAGATTGGATTGTGGAGACTCCCTTTGCAGCGTGTCTTGATCTCCCCGGCAACGGCGCCAGAAAAAGAGCTTGATGGCGTGTAACTCACACGTTCGTTGGGAACCCCAAGAGGAAGGTATGATGCGCACAAGCAGCAAGTTTTCCCTCGTAAAGAAACCAAGGTTTATCGAACCAGGAGGAGCCAAGAAGCACGTTGAAGGTTGATGGCGGCGGGATGTAGTGCGGCGCAACACCGGAGATTCCGGCGCCAACGTGGAACCCGCACAACACAACCAAAGTACTTTGCCCCAACGAAACAGCGAGGTTGTCAATCTCACCGGCTTGCTGTAACAAAGGATTAACCGTATTGTGTGGAAGATGATTGTTTGCGAGAAAACGAGTAAAACAAGTATTGCGAGTAGATTGTATGCGATGTAAAGAATAGGACCGGGGTCCACAGTTCACTAGAGGTGTCTCTCCCATAAGATAAAAGCATGTTGGGTGAACAAATTACAGTCGGGCAATTGACAAATAGAGAGGGCATAACAATGCACATACATGTCATGATAAATATAGTGAGATTTAATTGGGCATTACGACATAGACCGCCATCCAGCATGCATCTATGCCTAAAAAGTCCACCTTCAGGTTATCATCCGAACCCCTTCCAGTATTAAGTTGCAAAACAACAGACAATTGCATTAAGTATGGTGCGTAGTGTAATCAATAACTACATCCTCGGACATAGCATCAATGTTTTATCCCTAGTGGCAACAGCACATCCATAACCTTAGGGGTTTCCGTCACTCCCCAGATTCACGGAGACATGAACCCACTATCGAGCATAAATACTCCCTCTTGGAGTTAATAGCGAAAACTTGGCCGAGAGCCTCTACTAATAACGGAGAGCATGCAAGATCTTAAACAACACATAGGTAATAACTTGATAATTAACATAACATAGTATTCTCTATCCATCGGATCCCGACAAACACAACATATAGCATTACGAGATAGATGATCTTGATCATGTTAGGCAGCTCACAAGATCCAACAATGAAGCACAATGAGGAGAAGACAACCATCTAGCTACTGCTATGGACCCATAGTCCAGGGGTGAACTACTCACTCATCACTCCGGAGGCGACCATGGCGGTGAAGAGTCCTCCGGGAGATGAATCCCCTCTCCGGCAGGGTGCCGGAGGAGATCTCCAGTATCCCCCGAGATGGGATTGGCGGCGGCGGCGTCTCAGTAAGGTTTTCCGTATCGTGGCTCTCGGTACTGGGGGTTTCGCGACGAAGGCTATTTGTAGGCGGAAGGGCAGGTAAAGGGGCGTCACGAGGGGCCCACACCACAGGCCAGCGCGGCCAGGGCTTGGGCCGCGCCGCCCTGGCGTGTCGCCACCTCGTGGCCCCACTTCGACTCCCCTTCAGTCTTCTGGAAGCTTCGTGGCAAAATAGGACCCTGGGCGTTGATTTTGTCCAATTCCGAGAATATTTCGTTACTAGGATTTCTGAAACCAAAAACAGCAGAAAACAACAATCGGCTCTTCAGCATCTTGTTAATAGGTTAGTTCCAGAAAATGCACGAATATGATATAAAGTGTGCATAAAACATGTAGATATCATCAATAATGTGGCATGGAACATAAGAAATTATCGATACGTCGGAGACGTATCACCCTTCATGATCCTAGTCTCCTCCTCCTCTTCTGTTTGGTGGAGATGGTGATGCAGGAGGCGGCTATGGAGATGGCGGCGGCGGAGCAGCAAGGCTCCACCCCTAGGGCGTGGATGAATTTTCCTTCTCCCTTGACTCCTTCCTTCTCTATATAGGCGCTGGAGGTCGGTTTCGCGAACCGACGGAGCTCGGGGCCGAATATGCCCATCGGGACTTCACAAATATTGTTCCGTTTGACGAAACGGTGCCGACGGAGCCCCGTACGGCTGTACGGTACTGACGAGATCTACCCGTACCGATGGTCACTATTCAGCTCGTACTTTCGTATATTGGACATAATTTCTTCATACGAACTCTGATTAGGGCTACAACGTCATGGCCTTAGATCTTAAATATAAGATATTGGGAAAATATCACTTTTCCCACACCTCATATGGCTAAGTCTAGTGCTTGTAATTCTCCCATATTGTACCCTCTTGGTACTTTTGCCTCCCTTTCTCCATGATTGTCCATAACACCTAAATACATGTAAAAGACAAGGAAAACATAATAAAATCATACTAAAACTACTAATTTTGCAAAGCTCGTATGAAAGTGAACAAGAAATGGTAAGTACGCAAAGTAGGCATATGTGTATCTAGCTGGAGCATGAAATGAGTGACAATATAAGTAATAGTATACTTAAAAACCTCAGAAAAATAGTGCAAAATTTTGAGCTATCAACTTCCCCAAGCTTAACTGTTACTCGCCCTCGAGTGACAAAGTGAAAAGAATCATAGTGAGAAATGAACTTGGGTAGAAAAACTCACAAGTATGAGGTGATATCTTATACTTCCCCAAGTTAGAAGTGAAATGTAACATAATCATACAAGGAAACACCAATTCAGTTATGTCGGTCCATAAGAGATCACTTACAGCTTCTATGCCCAACGTCAAAAGTAAATCTACCTTGAAATCAAGCTTGTGATCCTCCTATTGCTCCTTTTTTATGTTTGTATATTAAGAGTAAGATATCATGTCAAAATAAGCATAACAATGGAGTGTTTCATTAACACCCACATCAATAAATCAAGGCTACCAAAACACTTATTTTCTATTCATTGTCTTTCAAGAAATTCAATCTAATAGTATCCAGATCATGCCAAAACTTTCTAGGTGATTCATTTGGATTCCATAATAGTTTCCAATTAGCAATAATTTTGCACAGCTTAAGAGTAGTAATGGTTGCACACAAGTAGCTTGCTACACGTGCATTCAACTCAATAGCTGAAATTGAGATTATGAATCCGCAAATCGTTCGTAAGCTAGTGGAGTTGTTAGCATCCCAAGAGTGTACACCACAATTTGTAGACAAGTTTTAAGCAATATCATACTTTTTGACTCACAACTTTCAGTTTGGGCATGCATCTCAACTACCACTAAACTTTATTTCCTTCAAAACAAATCCTTTGAAAAAGTGCTATCAAATATATCATCATCTCTATGGGGTTGAGTATCTTCATGGTTAAACTCTTAAGACAGTTAAACATTACATAAGTCATCATTTGAATCTCTTTTTTATTGTATTTGATATTCTCAAGTGTAGAAATCATGGCAATGTATTCTAGAGGATCACAATATTTTTCTCAAGATGGATAAAGATTTGAACTCAGTTATTATGGAGACTAACAAAAAGCAAGTGCATCCCTTAATAATATTGATTACGAAATAATACATTCAATTGTTGGATAGGAATCAAAACACTAGAATGGAATTAGGAGGGAATTCTCGGATACCAAGATCTATACTCGGGTTAAGTTTGTTGATGTCATTTTTAATAAAGAATCAATCCTTGTCGCTCTCGCGGGCGATGGAGACACGACCCAACTCGCCTCCTCTTGAACTCTTTGTTCCATCCTTCTCTGCCACCCTCACCCCCTTCATGTTGTCGTGCAACGACGGGCAAAGCTCACGTGATGCCGGCGGCGGTGGGTCTTCCGGATCGGGCCTACGGCGGTGCTACCTAGATAATATTGCCCCTCTCTAATGGGGCGGACCCTGTGGCGGTGTGGCTAGAGTCCAAGACAACATGGGCATCCCTGTCGCGCACTGCTTTCGGGAAGCAATCTCCTCGTCGGGCTGCACAAGGTAGGGCTCAATCTAGGTTGCAGTGGTCTGAGTGTACTTGACCGACGTGGCGGTCTCTAGACATTTTGTTGGATATGAGTAGACAACACTGAATTCTAATTATTACCCTATCATAAGCCATGTTGCATGTTTGTGGGTGTATTTGCACCTCCAGGACAAGTACTAGGTATATCATGTATTTAACTATAATTTCTTCTATAAGTTGTTTTTAGAGAGGGGGGACATGTGCGCCCCCCACACCCCGCTCCACACACTGGTGCATGTAAAATACATACATGAACTTTTTACTTTATTAACACGTGTTCTCCCATATTTGCAACATATATGATGTTATTATCATGTTTTATATTGATTTATGGGTATTTACCAATGATCCCCTTTATTTGGGTTATAACTCTGCAGAACAGGAAAACCCTGTTTTTGGTATTTTTCACTTTCAGAGACCTATACAGAGTCAAATTGAGCTAGGATTTCTGGGGAGTCGTTTTTCAACGAGAGAAGCATCGTGGACTTTTGGACCAGACCTGGAAGGCTTGGAGGCCCAAAACAGGGCAGGTGGCGCGCCCAGCAAGGGGGGCACGCCACCCTGCCTCTTTTGGCTGTCGATCGTCCGATTCGCTTGATTCTTTCATGAACCGACATATTTTTTTACCTAAAACCACTATATATATGATCCCGAGGGTTCTCTGGAGGGCAACACATCAGAAACACAGAAACACAAAAACAGAGGCTGCAGCAGTGAAGATTGGAGGGGGAAACTCCGGCGGTGACGTACATGAGGTTTGACTCTACTTTGTGTAAGATGTATTAATGCATATTATGTACCCTGTTCTTAAGTATTGGTTCTGATCCAACTTGTATGCAAGAACATGTGTGGGGTGATGTGTGTGTTAGATGGAGTAGCATAGTTTTAGTTATTGAATAGTGACAACAAATTCATGATCTATTATGGCTTTGCCTTTTCTTTTGTTATCTCACTAGGGATAAAGTGAATGCATGTGCTATGCTCGTCACGTGACAAAAGTGATGATCTTGTTTGTTCAAGTTAGCATATTTGATATTCGAACATCATGTCAAAGTACTTATGGCTATACTCTGTTAATTCTTAATACAAGATCGCATGGAGTTTTCCCTTTCTTGTGGAGTATAAGACAGATGTGTTGCATTACCTCTATGTTAGGACGTGCTGCCCATATGAATATGTATCTTACACATATTGAAGTTATATTCTTTATATCTCATTGATGAATTATTATTATCCACATACTACAACTTTAAAGAGAGAGTAGACAAGTGAACCCATGAACCTCGGTCCAATTTTAATCATAAGAAATACCTTTCCATTGCATTTATCTTACTTTATATTTGTTGCACTATTTTAATCCGAAAATACAAAAATATTTAGTTATCGTATTTTCACCCAAAACAATCAACTCTTTACTGCTTTTACTTAGTTTACTTTACTTGTCTAGTTTACTTTACTTTCGCTACTACTTTATTTTACTATACTAATACGAGACCTTGTGCTTGACAACCACACGGTGAAGTTGGAGACACAATGCTTTATTTTATTTCACAGGATTGCTAGAAGAAGAGAGAGGGGGAGACAACTCTTGACCAATTCCCCGAGAGAGTTCGATATAACTCTTGAGTCCCCCCATGAAGAAAATACTCTGCTGACACACACTGAAATCACGCACACATCAAATCCGTGGTTGCATATTGTTAAGAAAATGTGATAAAGATGCCTATTATTGGTTGAGATACTAGACAAGGTTAAATAAAAAAAAATTAATATGCACAACCATTTTAGCTTTGAATTTTTTTATGGGGCACTTGGGCCTCACACACAAGATCCTCATATGGCTCTCGTGAGTAACACATAATGTAACAAAATATTAGCCGATCTCGATTTTAGTACCCTTGGTAGTAGGATGCACTTAAATGGGTCATGTGGAAAGAGGGCAACGATTCAAGGTTTTTGGTATAGCTTGGTGGGTCCATGACATCCGAGTAACAGGCTAGTCCCCTCTCAGGTTCGCATTGATGAAGCATCACACAATTGCGGACTTGGCCGGTTGATGTTAGTGGGCTGATTTTTACCATATTATAAGGAAAAAGTGAGAGAGAAGGATGGGCCATGGCCCATGCACCAGTATGACATTCGTAACCTAGTTATACGTGCAAATCCTGAATGGAGTATCCAATGATATAAGACTAGTCACAATGAGGAGTATCATATAGTAGTATCATGCATATGATACTAGTGTACGGTATTATTTTCACAATGCATAGTATCATGTAGTAGTACCATATGTTACATGTATTTAATGATTTGTAGAATCTCAATACAAAAGTGTGTACAAGATTTGGCATTATTTTTTCTAGTTCTACGTGCTATGATACGGTATCTACCTATGAGGCTGGTCATAGTGGTATCATGTAGTAGTATCATGCATATGATACTTGTGTATGATACTATCTCTATAGTGGTTAGTATCATGAAGTAGTATCATGGTCATGCTATATTTATTGCTTTTTAGAATCTCAATGCAAATTTGCGCACAGGATTTGTTTGGCATTAACTTTTCTCGTGACATGCGCTATGATATAGTATCTACCTATGTTACTCTAATCTCCTCTCTCCTCCTTAATTAGCTGCCACATCAACATTTTTGTGGGACCAATATGCATGATACTAGCTACGATACTAGCACTATGGCTAGCCTGATATCACTATCATCTTTTTTCATCATTAATTGATATGACACATCAGCATTTTGCATGCATGTAGTGCATGATACTACTTATGATACTACCATTGTGAAGCTGGTCATAGTGGGGAGTAACTTAGACTAGTAACATATGACATGTTACTAGTCTAGGTTATTACCTCCATATGTGGTGTCATGCATTGTATCATTTATTATGTTGTAGACTCATCTTACATTGAGGTGTGTGATGTTATGGTAACATAGCTAATTACCACCTCACTCTCTTTCTTCATTTATTAGCATGATATGTCACCAAAATTTGAGATGTGTGATGTTACTAACTATGTTACTCCCACTATGAGCATCTGAGTAGTCTAAGAGCAAGTTTAATAGTATAGCCACCTGCTGGCTATAAGCCATGTGCCATATTATTTGTAGCTAACATAGAGCCAACATGTATAATAGTGAGCTATAATCATGTACTACTTTATCAATGGATGACCCACATTTCACTCTGACAAAGTGTCTAGGAGCACGTGCTAGAGCTGGCTCTTGCATGAGAGCCCACTCCTCTTCTCTCTCCTCCTCTCTCTCCTCCAACTAAGCATGAATATATTATTTTAACCCTTATAGCCAGCTGACTAGGACTTATTATACTTGCTCTAAGAGCAAGTACAATAAGTCATAGTCAGCTGGCTATAAGGATTAAAATAGTATATTATTGTTTAGTTGGAGGAGAGAGAGGATGAGAGAGAAGGAGAGTGGACTCTTAGAGCAAGTACAATAAGGTACAGTCAGCTGGCTATAAGAGATAAAATATTATAAATTTGCTTAGTTGGAAGAGAGAGATTAGGAGAGAGAAGAGGAGTGGGCTCTTATCTTGTAGCCAGCTCTAGCACGTGCTCCTAGGCACTATGTGAGACTAAAAGGTGGGCCATGTATTGTAAAAGTACTACACTTTTATAGCTCACTATTGTATATGTTGGCTCTAAGTTAGCTATAGATGACATGGCACTTGGCTTATAGCTAGCAGCTGGCTACACTATTGGAATTGCTCTTAGAGCAAGTACAATAGAGTCCAGTCAGCTGACTATAAGACATTAAATAATATATTTTAGATGAGTTGGAGGAGAGAGAAGAGGAGAGAGAAGGGAGGTGGGCTACTATGCAATAGCCAGCTCTTGCACGTGCTCCTATGCACCTTGTGAGAGTGAAAGGTGGGTCATATATTAGTAAAGTACTACATTCTTATAGCCAACTATTGTACATGTTAGCTATATGATAACTACAAATGATATGACATCTTGTTATAGCCAACAGTTGGCTATACTATTGGAATTGCTCTTATGCAATAGCCAGCTCTAGCACATGCTCCTAGGCACTTTGTGAGAGTGAAGGGTGGGTCATACATTGATAAAATACAACATTTTTATAGCTCACTATTGTATATGTTGGCTCTAAGTTGTCTATAAATGACATGACACTTGGCTTATAGCCAACAGCTGGCTACACTATTGGAATTGGTCTAAGTATCATCACTACTTCCAAGAATTCAATACCCGGTAATTAAAGGGCACGTAAAGTCGTTGCAGACACACGTGGAATTTCATTCGTATGGTGCAAACTATAGTACTCCCCACGGGTACTAGTGATATGATCCGCAATCCAGAATCACATGAAAGCAATTGAATACCAAACGTCAATTAAGGGGCTCCCCACATGTACACCGCCTTGACTTGAGATGTACTAACTTGTAAGCTTCGGAACCTAAAAGCCAATAACCAAGGCTTGTATGCATGTACAAATATCTACTGGCAAAGACAGGGTATACCTATTTCAGCATAACGCTGTGAAAGTATAGCAATGTGTACGTACTGTAACATGAGCCTGCTAGCTAGCCTTGAAATATCTGAAACAGTCACACTATACCAGACAGATAGAACTTACCATTTCTACTCCCTCGTTTGGGTGCTGAAAGAAGAAGTGTAATCACTTCACGCAAAAGTGAAAGTGACTGACTAAATATCTTGTGTGGAAAGAACCATATGTACATAGTACAGATCATTTGCCCACAAAAATATCAGAAGTGCATGCATGCAAGAGTTCATGCATGAGCACACGGAGAAATAACCAAAATGCGATTATAAGTGAAATGGGGCCATGAAAGGGATCGAGCCGCATTATTGGATGCTAGTTGGCTAATACAGTGGCTGGCCATGCCCATGCTGCATGCACTTGCAGGGACCGACCGTTATCTGGATAGCCATGGGTGGTGTGGTGGTCACCCGGTCCCCCGCCAAGCTTCGACGCATCGATGCAACCAAGATACACGCCTTTCGTCTGATTCCCAGCATCCTGGATAAAACGATGCCAACGGATTAGTATCTTTGTGTGGAAGTTATGTATACCAAAAATAGTGGAGGGGTGGGCTTCACATATTTACATTGTTTCAATATTGCGATGCTATAGAAATAAATGTGCAGACTCTTGGATGTGTTGAATATAAATATATTGCATAGTATCTTTCCATCGGTTAGGACTTTTAGAATAATTGGCTAGCGCGTCAATTTTGTATGGTATCAAAGCCAATAGGTCTCAAGTCCGAGATCCTACTCATACATTAAAAATAAAAGAAAACCAATACTTTGTGGCCTACACCGAACTCACGCTAAAGACTAAAATATACTATATATATGTGAAAGAAAGTATTGAATATAAATATATTGCCGTTTTTCATAAGTTCGGGCTTTAGAAATATTTGGCTAGTGCATCTGTTCTATAGAGTGATCCAGATTCTTTTTGTGGAAAGGTTTTGCGAGCAAAATACTATCCAGGTGGGAAGCTTTTATGTGAAAAATGAAGAGTCGCGGTTCATATAATTGGCAAATCATATTTCCAATTTTGGCACGCCAATTTATTGGTAATAGCGCCTTGGACTTGCCCGCGCGTTGGCAAAAAAATACACTGCATGCATATATTGGGCTGCAGGCTAGCAAAAATATTGGTGGCCAATCAAACAGCAACTAGAGTTCATACTTCATAAGCGTGCCACCCTCCTTTTTCAAGGGAAAGTGTAATCAAAAGGTGGAGTGAAATCACATTTTTACACCCAACTAGTTCCTAAAACTAGGGGGGGGATTTCGGTTGCCGGTGCAATAGAATTGGCGGTAGTATAATATGGCAGGATCAGTCACCTGGGCAAACCAAAACCGAACGCGGGCTTTTGTGGTCAAAACATATTTTGTTTTTACCACTTTATCATGATTTATTTTTCTTGGTTAACAATACTTGTTGTTCTGCCGATATTTGCAGGTTCATTAATTTTCTTCTTACCTGATAGGGGAAACAAAATAGTTAGGTGGGCCACCCCTCCCACAATGCGTGCAACTAGCGGACAGATACAAGCGACTAAGGAGCGAGGCGGTCGATGAAGTTCACAAGGTCGTGGAACAATAATATCTCCTGTGGTGTTTCCCTCGATCTTTTGACTCCGGTAGCGATGCCTTTTCGACTCAATCCGATGGAATTGTTTGATCGTAAAGGGGATCTTCTATAATTTCGTCTCAAACCTAAATAGATCTATAATAATATATGCATAACACTAGTCTATGCTACTCTCACTAGAAGCAGCATTTTGAAAAATGCTTTATGTGAAGAATCATATTGTTTCCGACGTTTCAATCTCATTTCTTGTGGAGTATGTAGGAATGTTTCTTAAAAAAGAAAGAGTCAACTGAAGACGATCGACCCGAAACCAGTCAGACAGTCAGTCACCTGTCGTCACTGAGACCACGAGCTGGGAGCCCGAGAGCGACATCTTTTACCGCGCGCCCGCGCGCCGCCCGGTGATAGGTGGAGCGAGGACGTCCAATCCGCTTACGCCGCGTCCCGGCGAATCGGATCCGGCCGCGACGTTCCGCTTTCTCGATCGTCGGCGGGGTCAATTCGGATTCCCCGCGGTCCGGGCGCCGGCCATGGCATGGGCGCGCATATGTCAACCTCCGTCCCATGTGATCTGTGCCCCGCCGCGCATCCGCGTCCGTATCCGCGGGGCGACCGGCGGCCACCCAAAAATATCCCCACCGCTCCAGCACTCTCCCGCCTCACCTGCCAACCACCGCGGCTGACCTCGTGCGCGTCGCGTCACCAACCGCCCGCCCGCGGAGGCGCCACCCCGACAAAACCGCACCGCTTCCCCCCTTCCCTCTCCATTAATCCCAGTCCCAAACCCCGCCCCGTCTTCTTCCTCCCCTCATCGAGTCAAGCGGATGATCGTGTAGTCACCGGCTCACTCGATCGATGAAGGTGCTCTGCTCCGCGTGCGAGGCGGCCGAGGCGCGCGTCGTCTGCTGCGCCGACGAGGCAGCCCTCTGCGCGCGCTGCGACCGCGAGGTGCACGCCGCCAACCGGCTCGCCGGCAAGCACCACCGCCTGCCACTCCTCTCCGCCGCCGCCCACTCCAACTCGCCCGCCGCCGCCGTCTCCACCCCAAACTGCGACATATGCCAGGTATGATTCTTTGCTTGTCAGAACGAGATCACTGTCTGTTTTCCCTGCCTATTCTTGCTGACGAGTCCTCCGTTCCTTCTTCTCCTCCCCGGACCAACCACAGGAGGGCCACGCATACTTCTTCTGCGTCGAGGACCGCGCGCTGCTCTGCCGGAGCTGCGACGTCGCCGTGCACACCGCCAACGCCTTCGTCTCCGCGCACCGCAGGTTCCTCCTCACCGGCGTCCAGGTCGGCCTCCAGCCCGACGACCACGACCAAGAATTCGAACCAGAGCCCGAGCCACAACCAGAACCACCTAACAACGCCTCGTCTGCGGCTCCCCTGCAACCCCCGCCGTGCCACAAGAAGAGGAGCCCGACGCCGCTCTACGGCGACGGGGACATCGACTGGCCGGCCGGCCCGGACGTCGGCATCACGGGGAGCTTGCCCGACTGGTCGGTCATCGATGACCAGTTCGGCAGCTGCTCCCCGGCGATGAGGCCCGCGGAGCCCGCGGTGATCAAAGCCCCTCCCAAGAAGATCCATCGGGGGCCGGTCACCGCGGCGAGCGCGGCGCTTTTTGGCGGGAGCATGCCGGACTGGCCGCTGGACGAGTTCTTCGGCTTCGCGGAATTCAACTCCGGCTTCGGGTTCGCTGAGAACGGCACCTCCAAGGTCAGTGTTATTTCTTCAGCAAAAAACCATAACTGAATTGCTACCAGCTGCTGTAGATGTTCTTCAGTCGAGGCGGGGAGGGGGTTGGTTGAACTGTTTCAAGAACTTCTTACAATTTAAGCTGCGATCGCCTTAGTAGTGGTACAACGCTGATTAGTAATTCTGGTGATCGATCTCAAAACAAGTAATTTCTCTCAATAATTCTTCTAAAACAACTAAATTTGATCTGCATCCTGGAAGGTTAATTCTTAATTCAAAGTAACTTCAGGTCTATCGCATCATGTAGTGTAAGCTTTTATCACCGGCAATTTTCCAGCTGAAAGCCTGAAAGTGAGGCACCGCACAAAAACACGTCTCTGACCTTCTGAAGTCTGAACAACTCAAGCTTTTTATGGGAGTCCTATCTGCCTAAGATTATCCATTAATCTAACAATGATGATCCATTTGCAGGCCGACAGCGGGAAGCTGGGCTCGCCGAACCGCCGTTCCTTGTCATCGTCCTCCTCCGGGGCCGCCACACAGAACGCGCAGGAGTTCTTCGGCCAGGTGCCGGAGGTCCACTGGTCGTCAGTGCCGGAGCTGCCATCCCCGCCCACGGCATCAGGCCTCCACTGGCAGGGAGACCCGCATTACGGCTCCTCCGACACAGCGGCCGTGTTCGTGCCGGACATCTGCTCCCCGGAGAACCCCTTCCGGTGCTTCGCCGCCGCCGGAGATTCACAGCTCAAGCGCCGGCGGCGATGTTAACAGACTTTCGCCGTCGATCGTGTGCCTGGAATCTGAAACTATAGTGCAGAAGAAAAAGTCGAAGCAAACGATGCTACTGCTAGATGGTTAGTGGTTAGTACGCCGCGTCATCATCCATGTATACTGCAATAGCTCTGGCCTCTTGGACTGATTAAGTAGTTGTTAATTACGAGTTTATATATGTGCAACTTTGCTTGTTGTGAGCTTAGCTCGGGACGTTGAAGAAGAAAAGGCAGTGAAAATTAGGAAAAATAAAACGGCGAGAATGGAATGGCATGTGATGTCTAGAACGAAACTTGTCTTTGCTTTGATTACGGACTTTCGCTGGTGTTTCTTCACCGGATCTGTTGGGATGTCACCAGGATCATTATGTGATGTATCAGCACGATCTGAAAACGCTGTACAGTTTGACTTGTTTAGTAGATGGCGTTGAGATCTGCCTTGCACTAATTGTTGAGACTTTTTTTTTTTTTTGAAACGGAGGCAAAAGCTTTGCCTCATTCTATTAATTAAGAAGAAAGTGCCCAATTTTTAGGAGAAAATCGGGCGAAAACCAACAACACACACTTAGCACCCGGCCAACCTGGCCAACCTGGCTACCCACACGAAGCACGTGACACCATCGAGGAGAAAGACCATCGTTGGAGATGTCATCGAGCGTCATCGTCGTCACTCGTCCACGGGACAGCGATTCCGACTTCACCTTAGACAACCGCCACCGAGACCCCCGCCGCAAACGGCATCGGCACCCAAGTGAGCCTATGCCAAACAGTCGCCCCCCAAGCACGTCGAGGAGGAGGCAGCTCCGACTTCAACCGTGACCTTCATAGGAGAGGTTACACACCTTGCACCGACGCAAGCACCAATCAAGTGGCATCGTTGCCACAAGTCGCCTCGCAGCTCCGACTTCACCAACATGGCAGGGGTGACGAAGGACATGCCGCAGCTCCGATCCGCACACCATTGTCATCGTCGCCACGCAACCCATGACGCCAACACCATCCAACTTCCACGGGTCCCTCCGACCTAAGCAGCTCCAAATCGATGCCCTCAAGAGGGAAGACGACACAAGAGTGCCGCCATCGACCGATCACGAAGGATCTAGGGATTTCCCTGGAGCATACCCAGACAGGAAGCCACAAGTCACCTCGGCGATGCCTCCAAGAAGGGAGCGGCGCCCGAAGCCGCCGCCATCGCCGGCCTCGGCCAGCTGCCGGCCGGCCAGCAACCGAGACAAGGCGTTAGCCCGGGACTTGACGCACCATCCTGCATCGTGCCCAAGACCGGACCACCTTCTTCCACCAACACCTCGCCGCAACCGCCGAGCCGCCGCCACGGCCCGCCTCCCCATCAGATCCGGGCGCGTAGGCCCCAGATCCACCACCCCACCGTCCTGGAGCCGCAGCTCCGGCGTCCCTGCGCCCGCCATCGCGCCACACAGCGCCCGCCAAGGCCTCCCGCGCACACCCGCCTGAGACACCAAGCAGCAGCGCCCGCCTGGCCACCCCGACGCTCCGGCCGGAGCAACCCCGTCGGCACCGGCAGACAGCCGCCGCACCAACCCTCCGCCGCACCACCTCCAGCCCACCGCGGCCCGGATCGGGCCCCGGATGGCCCGCATCGCCGGCCGCCGCCCGCTGCAACGCCACGGCCGTGCCACCACAGCCCGCGACGCCCAGCCGCACCCTCCCGCCGCCGCGGCGGACGAGACTCCGAGCCGCCGCCCTGGCTTCCTCCCTCCCTCCGGCGTCGCCCCACACGGGCCGGCCATCTCGACGGGAACAAGCTCGGGCCCTCACCCCCTTTGGAGATGAGGCCCGCCGCCACCGCGGCAAGGGCCGGCGGCAGCGGCGGCAGGGGGGCGGCGCAGGCCGGCTGCTGGCGGCGCGGTTGGGGATTGGCTCCCGGCGTCGCCTGGGGAGCGACGCGAGGAGACTTTGCAAGCGACCGCACGTGCGTGTAGGCTTAATTAAATCTGTGGTGGTTGCTTTTAGTACTATTGGATCTGAAACTCTGTTGGCTATTATAGAAGCAATGTCCAATTCCTAGGTACTGACCCTCTTTTTTTTAGAAGATTCAAAGAGCTTTACATTTCGCAGCATGAGAATCATGTTGACTACAAGGGAGCATGACCTGATACAACCATGTACATTCAGGGTTTGAGGATGAGGCAAACTTGGCTGTGTAATGAGCAGCCATGTTCGCTTCTCTCCTGACAAAGTTAAAACAAATTGTTACACAGCTCCAAGAAAGCTCTTGAATTTGAGCTAGAACGGGAAGGCTGGTATTCCTTATTTCCTTTTAGGCATGTGCTTCCATATACCCCTAAATTTTAAAACAGCGTAAACCCCCAAAGGGGTATCGTGGTATCGTTAATCCCAGCCATCATATCCTTGATTTCGAACAGGTATCATTTAATCTCAGCCGTCTTTGTGTTTCACATAGGAAAACGTTTCTGTTTTGGGGGTCTAAGGAACCAAACCATTTCCTTCTATTAGCTCCGGAGTTCCACAAAGAGACTAATGCTTGTAAGTCTATCACAAGCTTCAGCAGTGAGAACATCAGGGGACAATTCCATTTACAGCTAGCTGCTATTACCTGACCTTGAGTATGGCATACAAGTCCCAACCACCCCTGAGGCTGGGAGTCTCATCTTCTGTTTTTTGCTGGGTTCACCTTGCTTCTTTAGAATGTTTTCAGTGATGTTGGTTTGAATAAAATCACTAGCCATCTCCCACGGCCACCCGTATGCTTGATTTATAGACATTGAAGTTTCTCCATGACTCCTTCAGTTTTTTGCTGCCCAAATTGCTCACATGCCGCATAGGATAGTTCCACAATAGAATCCTTGCCTCAACCAGCCAATCGATAAGAATGCCACACATCTTTTACTGATATCAGTCAGATGAGATATATATCTATGGGAGACACAACTCAAATCCTAGAACAAAGAATTCCACAATGACATTATCATCAACACATATATTTTCACAATGGATTATCATGCCATACCAGGTCAGGTACAGAACTCGGTGAGGACACTAAATAACTTCACCGGGGTTCCGAAACAATTGCCGCACTTCTTCTGTACATAATGTAGACATCATCTACATACTCAACTACTTTAAGGGAGTTGTCGGCTCCTCACGGTTAGAGATGTACAATCTTCTTTTCCTCTTTCTGCACTTTTACTCTTGGCGACGTCAGAAAAACAAGGCCAGGCGTTTGAAGAGGGCTAATGGCACTTTGAATGGGTATAGAGGCGCGACTAGAGGGGGGAGGGGGTGAATAGGAGCTATGCAAGTTTTAGGCTTTTTCAATTTTAGGCAGGAGTGAAATGTAAAGGTGATTGCTTGCAAAGGTAAAGTGTTCCTACAATGATGCAATGCACACAAGCAAGATGATTGAAAGTTCAGAGATGGTAAACCTAGAGGGGGGGTGAATAGGTTTCTACATATTTTAATTCTTTCTTTGCAATATTAGGCTTTGCGGAATATAAAGGTTAGCCTAATGCAAACTAGGTGAAACAACCTATATGAGGATACAACTAACTCGAGCACGAAGGCTCTCACAGGCAGTTAAATCACAAGTAAAGAGTTTGGTTAGAGATAACCGATAGCACGAGGAGACGAGGGTTTATTCCCGTGTTCCCTTCCTTTGCAAGAAGGTACGTCACGTTTGGAGGAGTGGAGGTCCCACGAAGGATTCCCCGCGCCACGAAGGCTCACCCTATTCTCTGGAGCCAATCCCACGAAGGAATAGCTCTCTCTCTTGTGGTAGACTTTGAGGTAGCCTCCAAACCTTCACAATCTTGTTAGGAGCAAATCCACAGTCCGGATGCTTCCGGACCACTCTTGCCCACCTAGGGTTTCCAAGGAACCCTAGAGAGCAAGCTTCTTGATAAGTACAAGGGGAATGAGATTTGGCTTGGTAGAACAGTAGATCGGGTCCTCCTCTATCGTTTCCCCGAAGGGATTTGAGTTTGGGTGGTGGAGGAGAGAGATCTGAGGCTTTTGGTGTTTCTAACAATGGAGTATGAGAGAGGGAGCTCAAGAATAGCTTGTAGTGTAGTGTCTTACTTTTCAGAGGTAGGAGAAGGGCTATTTATAGTGTCACTTGAAATATGGCCGTTGCCCACTTGACACATCAGCAGATTCCTCGAGAAACCCGGTCAACCGGATTTGGTGCCGGACTGGCCGGCGCACGGGCCGGTCAGACCGGGTCTGCGACCGGTCCGACCGGTTTCAACCGGAGCTGGGACCGGGTCTTGACCGGAGCCACTTCTTTGGGTACTGGATCTCGCCCGGTTGGCACAAGCGCATAGGCCGGTTGGTCGCCGGGGCGGCCGGTCAGTAATCCGGTCCGACCGAGCCAGCGACCGGATCGGCCGGTCCAAACGGGCAGCCAACCGGACCGAGACCGGACCATCGCCCCGACCTTACTGGTTCCCACCCGGTTGGCACCGGTCCTGGGGCCGGTCTGCGCCGGGCTGGCCGGTGCCAGGGCCGGTCTGACCGGGCCAGGGACCGGCCTTGCTCTGGAAACCCCTTGTTGATTTTTCATCGAAGTGGGGGGTCTCCCATTGCCTTCTTGTTCCATTGATACACCATTATACCTCTTTGGCTAATACCTGGGAATCATCTTGTAGACATGTGTTAGTCCAAATACTCTAGCACGGTGTCATAGTTACCAAAACAATGGATAAGGGTAAAATACCCTTACAATCTCCCCCTTTTTTGTATACGATGACAAACCGAGCTAGAGTCACATATAGATATTATGATAAACCTTAAACCTTGATTCCATATGAGATATTGAGACAGCTCCCCCATAATGTGTGCACTTGGAGAATTTGCGTTTGAATGCAAAGTGCAACATTTGTGGAACATGATCGAGTAGCTCCCCCAATATCTTTAGAAACCAAGCATGGTATGGATATGTGCATATCAAGATATATAAGCATAGCACACATAATCATCCTAGCATAGAGATTAAGCATATAGGTACATGTCCATACACGAATTACTTAAAGTAGCAAATGATTCTTGGAATGAAAAAAGCAACCAAATAAGCACAAGCCAAATAAGAAGCAAATAAAATGTCAAGCATGGCTTGTGCAACTAAGGACCCCGTAATCCTAGACTCTACTCTCTTCTCCCCCTTTGGCATTGGAACACCAAAAAGGCGAAGAAAAGAGGAGGGATGCTAGCGTTCCCATCAATAGAACTTGTGCCCCGCGGATGGAGAGCTGCCATCACCATCATTATCATCATCCTCTTCATCATCATCCTCGCCATTTCCATCCTCATCACCTTCATCCTCTTCATCATCATCATTCCTATGTCCAGAGTGAGCAGTGTGAGGAGGAAGACCACTGTGAGCATACATGGAGAGATCGAAGTTCTGAAGCATCTCATCAGTAATAGGAGGCATCTCCCAAGTAGGAGCATGTACAGGCTCCATCTCAGGTCCAGGAGGAGGCACAGGAGTGTTTCTGACAGCCATGAACTCATTATGTCGCCTCCTAGTTTCCTGGCTCAAGGCAAGGCTTTGATGTGCAACATCATTGGTATTTTTGCACATTTGCCACAAGCTGGACAAGAACCGTGAGACACCATGTTGTGGGCGCCTAGAGTAGCTGGAGCTAGCAGGGTCATGCCTTTCCTTGGACCTACGCTCAGAAGGCATCATGGAAGGGACATCCGGTCTATCTCCTTGAACAGGTACCTTGAAAGCCTCCATCTTGACCCGTTCACCTTCCGTATTGTGAGATGCTTGCACAACCTTGTTGATGAGCAGCTGAATGTACTGAGCATAATTTGGAGTCATCCTTTCGTGAACAGAGCGCTTCAGTTCACAGTAGATGAGATCACAACCATCAATGGTCTTCTGGCGCTCAGGGTGGCAGTAGTACATCAAGTTCAGATGATAGGCACGGCATTCACTTGTATCTCCAGACTTGCTGATGAGATTCTCACGGAATAGCTTGGCAAGTAGAAGGTAGGAGTAGTACATGCCAGAGATAGTGGGAGGGCCAGCTGTGGGTTCCGAAGGAAGCAGAAAGCAATGTCCTCTTTATGGAACCGGTTCTGAGAGTATATCTTGAAGCCATGAGCACGACCACCACCAAACCCCAGGGCTTCACAGAAATCAAGATAGGTGCAAGAATACTTTTCCTTTCCTGTCATCCAAGTCATAGTGCGATCTGCGTCATTATGGAAGAACACAGTGTAGTGAAATTGCCTCACAAGGATTGGACAATAGCACCCATCAGTAGGTGTCAAGCACATGAGATCAAACAGCCCCATCCTCTTCAAGGTGGCAACCACAAAGCGATACTTGGTGGCTTCATGCATTTTAAGAACATCCTTGATGGCATTGGGCATCACAAAAGTACCATTCTTCATGCACTCTTGAGAATTGTAGTAGTCTTCCCACAAGTGCTGATGAGTGATGGTCCGGAAGAATCTAGCACCTTGAAGGTAAGTGGGTTCCAGGAATCGATAGGGGTTCTTATCTCGAATTCTTCTCCGAGCGATGTATGATGGATCGTGCCAACATTGAAATGTGGCACTATCTCAGTAAGATCCTCTTCTTGTGCTGGCTGTTTATCTTTCCTCTTATTGGCAACTTTCTTGATTCTTCCCCCAGCTGAGATGCCTGGACCGGTGTACTGAGGTGCTTTAGGAGGCACACGGGAGCTAGTACGGCGTGCTGGAGGCCCCGTAGGCCTTCCTCTCTTGGCAGCAGTGCCACGGTCCTCACCACTCCAATCATCTGTGAGTCAGCAAAATAGAGCGAGGATAGCAGTGGGGTAAGTGTACATGTCATCAGTAAATGGGGAGGCCAAAAAGCATAGCATATATTCAAGTGTTTCGATGAAATTATGCGAAGATCTGGGCAATCTGGCGCACAGGCTGGTCCAACCGGACGGGAGACCGGGCGAGCCGGTTGCCAGTCCGGTCGACCGGGCCACACGCCGGACCGGCCGGTTGAGCGGCCGGTTGACCGGGCCATAGACCGGGTGATGTCGACTTGTGATGTTTGGCCCAGAAATTCAACCACAAATTTATCCAAAACTCATAAACTTGAATATATACTATAGCAGTAGAGTGAGGATGTGCATAGTGGTGTGAAAAACACTCTAATGGCATGATGACTTACAAACCCTAACCCTAACCCTAAGTTTCTCAACTTTTCCTCAAGAAAATGCAATGTGTGAGGAGGGCTTAGATAAAGAGGAAAAGGAAGAACAAATTACCCGAAGACATGGTCCTCCTTGCTCAAAGGAACAAGGAGAACACCTAGGTAGAGCTTGAGAGCCAAATCCCCAAGATCTCCCAAAGTAGCTTGAGAGGGACCAAATCCCTTGGTGGAGATGTGGCAAAGGTCCCGATCTATGAGTTGGTGGAGTTTGGGAGGTTTCTAGTGGTGGGAAGACCCTAGGAAGAGGTGGGGATGATGGGGCGGCGGCAATGGTGTGTAAGGTGGAAGGGGAAAGTGAGGAAGAAGAACCCCCAAGGGGTAACCTCCTCCCACTTAACCAGCCGCATGGCCGGTTTGCCGCCCGGTCGACCGGGCCAGGCGCCGGATGGACCGGCGCAGAGGCCGGTCCAACCGGGTCAGTGACCGGCCAGAGACATTTGCCCAGTTTTGTCCCATTTTGCCTCGTTTTGCCTCTATTTTTTGTGTAAATGTGTATGAATGCTCAGATGATGACATGTACACATAGATAGATAGACGATGATGAGATGAGCATAGACATGGGGTTGGAAACACAAAGCTCTCTAGGCATACCTATTGGAGTGAAATCCAAACAAGATATAAATAGCAACAATGGGCATGATTCGAAGACTATCAAGAATCATAAATCATTTTGAAATAGTTGCAATAAAATCATTTAGCCTTGTAGAATCAAATTAATTTGCGATTGAGGCTTAATGAGGGGCGGGGGATTACTCCCCCTATGTGAAAGCGCAAATGTCATGAGACCTCGAAGAGACGTGCTTGGGTCCATATAATGACATTGGGTCTATTTATGTTGCACACATAGGTATGCATCATACCAAGACATGGTAAGATGACTATCCCCATATGTGTTGTGCCTCTAAGCTAGATAGCTAGATAAATGCAAGAATATAGTGCAAGAAGTTATTCAATCTAAGTTTTTAGGATCAAGAATACCAAGTTCTCCTCTCAAGTTTACAACCCGGACTTCGTCCAAAGGCTTAGTGAAAATATCCGCCAATTGGTATGTTGTCCCCACATGAGTGAGAGCAATGTCTCCATTGGCAACATGATCACGTAGGAAGTGATGGCGAATGTCAATGTGTTTGGTGCGACAATGTTGAACCGGGTTATTAGCGATCTTTATTGCACTTTCGCTGTCACATAGAAGAGGCACCGTACCAAGAGACATACCATAGTATTTCAAGGTTTGCTTCATCCATAACAACTGAGTGCAACAAGATGCCTGATGCGCGTAAATGTACATGTCCGTTGGGAACCCCAAGAGGAAGGTATGATGCGCACAGTGGCAAGTTTTCCCTCAGAAAGAAACCAAGGTTTAATCGAACCAGGAGGAGCCAAGAAGCACGTTGAAGGTTGATGGTGGCGAAATGTGATGCGGCGCAACAACAGGGATTCCGGCGCCAACGTGGAACCTGCACAACACAAACCAAGTACTTTGCCCCAACGAAACAGTGAGGTTGTCAATCTCACCGGCTTGCTGTAACAAAGGATTAACCGTATTGTGTGGAAGATGATTGTTTGCAAGAAAACAATAAAACAAGTATTGCAATAGATTGTATGCTATGTAAAGAATAGGACCGGGGTCCACAGTTCACTAGAGGTGTCTCTCCCATAAGATAAAAGCATGTTGGGTGAACAAATTACGATCGGGCAATTGACAAATAGAGAAGGGCATAACAATGCATATACATGATATGATAAATATAGTGAGATTTAATCCGGGCATTACGACAAAGTACATAGACCGCCATCCAACCGCATCTATGCCTAAAAAGTCCACCTTCAGAGTTATCATCCGAACCCCATTCAGTATTAAGTTGCAAAGCAACAGACAATTGCATTAAGTATGGTGCGTAATGTAATCGACAACTACATCCTTAGACATAGAATCAATGTTTTATCCCTAGTGGCAACAGCACATCACAACCTTAGAACTTTCTATCACTGTCCCAGGTGTCAATGAAGGCATGAACCCACTATCGAGCATAAATACTCCCTCTTGGAGTTAAGAGTAAAAACTTGGCCAGAGCCTCTACTAATAACGGAGAGCATGCAAGATCATAAACAACACATAAACAATAGATTGATAATCACCATAACATAGTATTCTCTATCCATCGGATCCCGACAAACACAACATATAGTATTACAGATAGATGATCTTGATCATGTTAGGCAGCTCACAAGATCCAACAATGAAGCACATAAGGAGAAGACGACCATCTAGCTACTGCTATGGACCCATAGTCCAGGGGTGAACTACTCACTCATCACTCCGGAGGCGATCATGGCAATGAAGAGTCCTCCGGGAGATGAATCCCCTCTCCGGCGAGGTGCCGGAGGCGATCTCCCGAATCCCCCGAGATGGGATTCGCGGCGGCGGCGTCTCTGGAAGGTTTTCCGTATCGTGGCTCTCGGTACTGGGGGTTACGCGACGGAGGCTTTAAGTAGGCGGAAGGGCAACGTGGGGGGCCACACGAGGGCCCCACACCACAGGTCGGCGCGGCCAGGGCCTGGGCCGCGCCGCCCTATGGTGGCGGCGCCTCGTGGCCCCACTTCGACTCTTCTTCGGTCTTCTGGAAGCTTCGTGCAAAATAGGACCCTGGGCGTTGATTTCGTCCAATTCCGAGAATATTTCGTTACTAGGATTTTTGAAACCAAAAACAGCAGAAAACAGCAACTGGCTCTTCGACATCTTGTTAATAGGTTAGTTCCAGAAAATGCGTAAATACGACATATAATGTGCATAAAACATGTAGATATCATCAATAATGTAGCATGGAACATAAGAAATTATCGATACGTTGGAGACGTATCAGCATCCCCAAGCTTAGTTCTCGCTCGTCCCGAGCGGAGTAAAACGATAACAAAGATAATTTCGAAGTGACATGCCATCATAATCTTGATCATACTATTTGTAAACATATGTAATGAATGCAGCGATCAAAACAATGGTAATGACATGAGTAAACAAGTGAATCATAAAGCAAAGACTTTTCATGAATAGTACTTCAAGACAAGCATCAATAAGTCTTGCATAAGAGTTAACTCATAAAGCAATAAATCAAAGTAAAGGTATTGAAGCAACACAAAGGAAGATTAAGTTTCAGCGGTCGCTTTCAACTTATAACATGTATATCTCATGGATATTGTCAACATAGAGTAATATAACAAGTGCAATATGCAAGTATGTAGGAATCAATGCACAGTTCACACAAGTGTTTGCTTCTTAAGGTGGAGAGAAATAGGTAAACTGACTCAACAATAAAAGTAAAAAAATGGCCCTTCGCAGAGGGAAGCATCGATTGCTGTATTTGTGCTAGAGCTTTTATTTTGAAAACATGAAACAATTTTGTCAACGGTAGTAATAAAGCATATGAGTTATGTAAATTATATCTTACAAGTTGCAAGCCTCATGCATAGTATACTAATAGTGCCCGCACCTTGTCCTACTTAGCTTGGACTACCGGATCTTTGCAATGCCATGTTTCAACCAAGTGTCACAAAGGGTACCTCCATGCCGCCTGTACAAAGGTCTAAGGAGAAAGCTCGCATTTTGGATTTCTCGCTTTTGATTATTCTCAACTTAGACATCCATACCGGGACAACATGGACAACAGATAATGGACTCCTCTTTAATGCATAAGCATGTGGCAACAATTATTATTCTCATATGAGATTGAGGATATATGTCCAAAACTGAAACTTCAACCATGATTCATGGCTTTAGTTAGCGGCCCAATGTTCTTCTCTAACAATATGCATGCTCCAATCATTAAGGTGGTAGATCCCTCTTACTTCAGACAAGACGGACATGCATAGCAAATCACATGATATTCAATAAAGAGTAATTGATGGCGTCCCCAGAAGCATGGTTATCGCACAACAAGCAACTTAATAAGAGATAAAGTGCATAAGTACATATTCAATACTACGATAGTTTTTAAGGCTATTTTGTCCCATGAGCTATATATTGCAAAATTGAATGATGGAATTTTAAAGGTAGCACTCAAGCAATTTACTTTGGAATGGCGGAGAAATACCATGTAGTAGGTAGGTATGGTGGACACAAATGGCATAGTAGTTGGCTCAAGGATTTTGGATGCATGAGAAGTATTCCCTCTCGATACAAGGTTTAGGCTAGCAAGGTTATTTGAAGCAAACTCAAGGATGAACCGGTGCAGCAAAACTCACATAAAAGACATATTGTAAACATTATAAGACTCTACACCGTCTTCCTTGTTGTTCAAAACTCAATATTAGATATTATCTAGACCTTAGAGAGACTAAATATGCAAACCAAATTTTAGCAAGCTCTATGTATTTCTTCATTAATGGGTGCAAAGTATATGATGCAAGAGCTTAAACATGAGCATAACAATTGCCAAGTATCACATTATCCAAGAAATTTTAGAATTACTACATGTAGCATTTTCCAATTCCAACCATATAACAATTTAACGAAGAAGAAACTTCGCCTTGAACATTATGAGTAAAGCCTAAGGACATATTTGTCCATATGCAACAACTGGAGCGTGTCTCTCTCCCACAAAGTGAATGCTAGGATCCATTTTATTCAAACAAAAACAAAAACAAACCGACGCTCCAAGTAAAGAACACAAGATGTGACTCGAATAAAAATATAGTTTCGGGGAGGAACCCGATGATGTTGTCGATGAAGAAGGGGATGCCTTGGGCATCCCCAAGCTTAGACGCTTGAGTCTTCTTAAAATATGCAGGGATGAACCACGGGGCATCCCCAAGCTTAGAGCTTTCACTCCTCTTGATCATAGTATATCATACTCCTCTCTTGACCCTTGAAAACTTCCTTCACACCAAACTTCAAGCAAACTCATTAGAGGGTTAGTGCACAATTAATATTTCACACATTCAGAGGTGACACAATCATTCTTTACACTTCTGGACATTGCATAAAGCTACTGGACATTAATGGATCAAAGAAATTCATCCAACATAGCAAAAGAGGCAATGCGAAATAAAAGGCAGAATCTATCAAAAACAGAACAGTCCGTAAAGACGAATTTTAAAATGGCACCAGACTTGCTCAAATGGAAAAACTCAAAACTAATGAAAGTTGCGTACATATCTGTGGATCACGCTCGTAAATTGGCAGATTTTTTCTAATTTTCTACAGAGACTTGTGCCCAGATTCGTGACAGACAGCAATGCTGTTTCTGCGCAGCGATCCCAAATATAACATCAACTTTAACATAGAAACTTTATTTGGCACAAAAACATGATAAGGAGAGGTTACTACAGTAGTAAACAACTTCCAAGACTCAAATATAAAACAAAGTACTGTAGTAAAATAAACACATGGGTTATCTCCCAAGAAGTTCTTTCTTTATAGCCATTTAAGATGGGCTCAGTAATTTTAATGATACTCTCGCAGTAAATAAGAGTTGAAGCAAAAGAGAGCATCAAGAAGCAAATTCAAAACACATTTAAACCTAACCCACTTCCTATGAAAAGGAATCTTGTACACAAATAAATTCATGAAGAACAAAGTGACAAGCATAGAAAAGCAACACAAGTGCAATTTCAAGATTCTCAACATAAAGAGGGGAAACTTAATATTATTAAGATGCATATAACCATGTTTCCCTCTCTCATAATAGTTTTCAGTAGCATCATGAACAAACTCAACAATATAACTATCACATAAAACATTCTTGTCATGAGCCACATGCATAAAATTATTACTCTCCACATAAGCATAATCAATTTTATTAGTTGTAGTGGGTGCAATTTCAACAAAATAGCTATCACTATTATTCTCATCACCATAATCATCATATATAGGAGGCATATTGTAATTATAATTAATTTTCTCCTCAATAGTAGGTGGACTGAAAATATCATATTCATCATTGCAAGCATCATATATAGGAGGTAAAGTATCATCAAAGTAAATTTTCTCCTCCATGCTTGGGGCACTAAAAATATCACAACCAGCTTCCCCAAGCTTAAATTCTTCCATAGCTTTAGCAATAATAGTGTTCAAAGAGTTCATGCTAATAACATTGCTACAACTATTTTGTAAACAAAGTTCCATGGGTTTTTTAATTTTCTCTTCAAACACATCATGTCCTAATTCAAGATATAGTTCATAAAGATCTCTAATTTTTTTGTTGTTTTCCATTAAGCCTAACTAGTGAAAATAAAAACAAGTACAGGGCTAGACATGATAATAAAATAAATTAAATGCAAGTAACTAATTTTTTTTTGTATTTTTGATATAAAGAACAAGACAGTAAATAAAGTAAAGCTAGCAACTAATTTTTTTGTGTTTTGTTTAGGTGCAGCAAACAAAGTAGTAGATAAAATAAAGCAAGACAAAAACAAAGTAAAGAGATTGAGAAGTGGAGACTCCCTTGCAGCGTGTCTTGATCTCCCCGAGCAACGGCGCCGTAAAACAGAGCTTGATGCGCGTAAATGTACACGTCCGTTGGGAACCCCAAGAGGAAGGTATGATGCGCACAGTGGCAAGTTTTTCCTCAGAAAGAAACCAAGGTTTAATCGAACCAGGAGGAGCCAAGAAGCACGTTGAAGGTTGATGGTGGCGAAATGTGATGCGGCGCAACAACAAGGATTCCGGCGCCAACGTGGAACCTGCACAACACAAACCAAGTACTTTGCCC
Organism: Lolium rigidum; assembly: GCF_022539505.1. Classification (NCBI taxonomy): domain Eukaryota; kingdom Viridiplantae; phylum Streptophyta; class Magnoliopsida; order Poales; family Poaceae; genus Lolium; species Lolium rigidum. The sequence continues at coordinate 257,528,059 of NC_061513.1, read as the reverse complement.
CAACGAAACAGTGAGGTTGTCAATCTCACCGGCTTGCTGTAACAAAGGATTAACGTATTGTGTGGAAGATGATTGTTTGCAAGAAAACAGTAAAACAAGTATTGCAGTAGATTGTATGCTATGTAAAGAATAGGACCGGAGTCCACAGTTCACTAGAGGTGTCTCTCCCATAAGATAAAAGCATGTTGGGTGAACAAATTACAGTCGGGCAATTGACAAATAGAGAAGGGCATAACAATGCATATACATGATATGATAAATATAGTGAGATTTAATCCGGGCATTACGACAAAGTACATAGACCGCCATCCAACCGCATCTATGCCTAAAAAGTCCACCTTCAAAGTTATCATCCGAACCCCATTCAGTATTAAGTTGCAAAGCAACAGACAATTACATTAAGTATGGTGCGTAATGTAATCGACAACTACATCCTTAGACATAGAATCAATGTTTTATCCCTAGTGGCAACAGCACATCACAACCTTAGAACTTTCTGTCACTGTCCCAGGTGTCAATGAAGGCATGAACCCACTATCGAGCATAAATACTCCCTCTTGGAGTTAAGAGTAAAAACTTGGCCGAGCCTCTACTAATAACGGAGAGCATGCAAGATCATAAACAACACATAAACAATAGATTGATAATCACCATAACATAGTATTCTCTATCCATAGGATCCCGACAAACACAACATATAGTATTACAGATAGATGATCTTGATCATGTTAGGCAGCTCACAAGATCCAACAATGAAGCACATAAGGAGAAGACGACCATCTAGCTACTGCTATGGACCCATAGTCCAGGGGTGAACTACTCACTCATCACTCCGGAGGCGATCATGGCGATGAAGAGTCCTCCGGGAGATGAATCCCCTCTCCGGCAGGGTGCCGGAGGCGATCTCCTGAATCCCCCGAGATGGGATTCGCGGCGGCGGCGTCTCTGGAAGGTTTTCCGTATCGTGGCTCTCGGTACTAGGGGTTTCGCAACGGAGGCTTTAAGTATGCGGAAGGGCAACGTGGGGGGCCACACGAGGGCCCCACACCACAGGTCGGCGCGGCCAGGGCCTGGGCCGCGCCGCCCTATGGTGGCGGCGCCTCGTGGCCCCACTTCGACTCCTCTTCGGTCTTCTGGAAGCTTCGTGCAAAAATAGGACCCTGGGTGTTGATTTCGTCCAATTCCGAGAATATTTCGTTACTAGGATTTCTGAAACCAAAAACAGCAAAAAACGACAAGCGGCTCTTCGACATCTTGTTAATAGGTTAGTTCCAGAAAATGCGTAAATACGACATATAATATGCATAAAACATGTAGATATCATCAATAATGTAGCATGGAACATAAGAAATTATCGATACGTTGGAGACGTATCAATGCCGCGGATATATATTCGGCTTCGGTGGTGGATAAGGCGGTGGAGTTTTGTTTCTTGGATGACCAACTCACCAATGACCGGCCAATAAATTGGCAAGCCCCGGAGGTAGACTTCCGGTCAACCTTATCACCGGCCTAATCGGAATCCGAATAGCCAATAAGTTCAAAGGTTGACCCCTTTGGATACCACAGCCCGAGAGTAGTAGTTTGAACAAGGTATCTTAGAATCCGTTTGACCGCCATCAAATGGCTCTCCTTAGGAGCAGATTGAAAACGAGCACACATCCCTACACTTAGCATGATATCCGGCCTAGAGGCACAAAGGTAGAGCAAGGATCCTATCATGGAACGGTATACCTTTATATCCACATCCTTCTCACCATCACATGAGCCAAGTTGCCCCTTGACGGGCATGGGTGTCTTCATTGGGTTCGCATTGGTCATGTCAAACTTCTTGAGCGTGTCCTTCACATACTTTTCTTGAGAGATGAAGGTGCCTTTTGCAAGTTGCCTCACTTGGAAGCCTAGGAAGAACTTCAACTCTCCCATCATGGACATCTCAAATTTCCTAGTCATTAATAGCTCAAAAGCTTTGTTATGATTGGGGTTAGTTCCACCAAATATGATATCATCAACATATATTTGACATATAAACAAGCCACCCCCCTTTAACCCGTTTGGTGAAAAGGGTGGAATCGACCGTACCCACGCAAAACCCATCATGTAGTAAGAAATCCCTAAGGAACTCATACCAAGCACGTGGAGCTTGCTTGAGACCGTAGAGTGCCTTAGGGCATCTCCAACCGCGCGACCCAAACGGACGCGCTGGGCCGTCCGTTTTGGGCCGTTTGGGTCGCCGCCCGGACACGCGGACAGCGCCCCGCGTCCGCGTGTCCGTTTGGGTCGCGCGATGCGCCCAACGCGCGGACGCATCGCATAAACCGGAGAAAAATGAAAAAAAAGAGGCAAATTTAAACGAAATTTCATTGAACATATGCCCTATTTTGGGCAAATTTAGTACATAGCCCTATTTTGGGCAAATAAAACTAACAAAAGAAGCCCCTATATGGGCTTTTCAATTGAAACTAATATAAAAACCCTCTATTAGGGTTTGGTCGGCGGCGCGGTGGCCGCCGGTGCGCCGCCTAGCCCCTGTGGGCGTCGTCGGCGACGTCGTCGTCGTGGACGACGTCCACGGGCGGCGAGGCGCTGTTGTGGCTCGACCGCGCCGGGGACTCCGGCCACGGAGACCACGGGAGCCTCCTCCCACGGCGAGTGGGGGTCCGGAGCCACCCGAGGCTGCGGCGGCGCACGGAGCAGCGCCTCCTCCCCGAGGCGCTGCTGCCTCTCCTGCCGGGCGCGGCGCCCGGCCACACAGCGCCGCCGCTCCTCGCCGCCGCCGCTCCTCGCGGCGCTCCTCGTCGGCGCGGCGCCCGGCCTCCTCCCGCCGCGCCGCCTCCTCCTCCTCCCGTCGCGCTCGGCGGGCCGGGCGTAGAGCTCCCAGCCCTCCGCCTCCTCGACCTCCTGCCGGGCCGCCTCCTCCATCTCGGAGGTGCGAATGGCCTCATGGAGGTCTGGCCAGTTCTCCTCCTCCTCCGCCGCCGAGATCATCAGGGCGGCGCGGAGGTCCGGGTCCTCCTCCGAGGACTCCGGCTTCGGCTCGAGGAGGAGAGGCGGCGGTTGCGGCACCGCCGCGGGCGGCCTCTCCGATGTGGAGGCCGCGCTGGTTTCCTCTCGACGGCCGCAACGCCGGCGGACGACGGCGGCTGCTGCTCGCCTCGTCGTCGTTCGCTCCGGGAGCGAACCGTCGCTTCGGGGCCATGGCGGCGGTTTTGCTCGGGGAGTGGAGTGGGGACTGGAGTGGATGGCCGGATCCCCTCCGAGTCCCCATTTAATAGTCTCCCCGGTCACCGACGAGGTGGGCCCAAGGGAGACGAGGCGACCGACGCGCGGACGCGACCGGACGGCGCGTGCCATCCGCAGCCACGCAAACCCGGCCAAGATTTGGGCCGGGTTTGCGTCGTTCCGGACGCGGCGGCCGTCCGCTTTTGCGGTGCGTCCCCGCGCTGGGCCGCGATTTTGTCCGGCTGGACCCATCCGGACGCGCGGGCGCGGGATGGGTCGCGCGGTTGGAGATGCCCTTATGGAGTAAATACACCTGGTTGGGTCGGCTTGGGTCTTCGAAACCCGGGGGTTGAGCTACATATGCAGTTTCTTTTAGGGGACCATTCAAAAATGCACTTTTCACATCCATTAGATATAGTTTGAAATTGTGGAAAGATGCAAATGCAAGCAAAAGACGAATAGCTTCAAGACGGGCTACTCGCGCAAAGGTATCCTCAAAATCCATACCTTCTATTTGGGCAAACCCTTGCGCCACTAACCTTGCTTTATTTCTAATGACAATGCCATTCTCATCTTGCTTGTTCTTGAATATCCATTTGGTCCCAATAACATTGATGCGATGATCCATGGGTCTCTCAACTAGAGACTGATACGTCTCAAACGTATCTATAATTTCTTATGTTCCATGCTACTTTTATTACAATACTTGAGTGTTTTACACATACTTTACAGCGTTATTTTACATTTTCCGGCACTAACCTATTAACAAGATGCCGAAGTGCCAGTTGCTGTTTTTCTGCTGTTTTTGGTTTCGAAATCCTAGTAAGGAAATATTCTCGGAATTGGACGAAATCAACGCCCAGGGTCCTATTTTTGCACGAAGCTTCCAGAAGACCGAGGGAGAGACGAAGTGGGGCCACGAGGTGGCGACACACCAGGGCGGCGCGGCCCAAGCCCTGGCCGCACCGGCCTGTGGTGTGGGCCCCTCGTGACGCCCTTTGACCTACCCTTCCGCCTACTTAAAGCCTCCGTCGCGAAACCCCCTGTACCGAGAGCCACGATACGGAAAACATTACTGAGAGGCCGCCGCCGCCAATCCCATCTCGGGGGATTCAGGAGATCGCCTCCGGCACCCTGCCGGAGAGGGGAATCATCACCGGAGGGGCTCTACATCATCATGCCCGCCTCCGGATTGATGCGTGAGTAGTTCATCCTTGGACTATGGGTCCATAGCATTAGCTAGATGGTTGTCTTCTCCGCTTGTGCTTTCATTGTTATAGATCTTGTGAGCTGCCTAACATGATCAAGATCATCTATTTGTAATGCTACATGTTGTGTTTGGTGAGATCCGATGAATAGAGAATATTATGTTAAGTTGATTATCAATCTATCATATATGTGTTGTTTATGTTCTTGCATGCTCTCCGTTGCTAGTAGAGGCTCACGGCCAAGTTGATACTTGTAACTCCAAGAGGGAGTAATTATGCTCGATAGTGGGTTCATGCCTCCATTGAATGCGGGATCGTGACAATAGGTTCTAAGGTTGTGGATGTGCTGTTGCTACTAGGGATAAAACATTGATGCTTTGTCTAAGGATATTTGTGTTGATTACATTACGCACCATACTTAATGCAATTATCTGTTGTTCGCAACTTAATACTGGAAGGGGTTCGGATGATAACCTGAAGGTGGATTATTTAGGCATAGATGCATGTTGGATAGCGGTCTATGTACTTTGCCGTAATGCCCAGATTAAATCACATAGTAATCATCATTGATATGTATTGAATCTTTATTTGTCAATTGCTCGCCTGTAATTTGTTCACCCAGCATGCTAGTTATCTTATTGGAGAGACACCTCTAGTGAATCTGTGGACCCCGGTCCATTCTTTTACATCTGAATACATTCTACTGTTTTTATTGTTCTTTGCAAACAAACACCATCTTCCACTCGATACGTTTAATCCTTTGTTTTCAGCAAGCCGGTGAGATTGACAACCTCACTGTTACATTGGGGCAAAGTACTTTGATTGTGTTGTGCAGGTTCCACGTTGGCGCCGGTTTCACTGGTGTTGCGCCACACTACATTCCTCCACCAACAACCTTCACGTGCTTCTTGGCTCCTACTGGTTCGATAACCTTGGTTTCTTTCTGAGGGAAAACTTGCTGCTGTGCGCATCATACCTTCCTCTTGGGGTTCCCAACGGACGTGTATATCTACGCGCATCAGAGACCATACTTTATTACGAGTGAAACACTCCAATTCTTCTTGCATGGCAATAACCCAATCCGGATCAACCAAGGCTTCATGTACCTTGAGTGGCTCAAAACTAGACACAAAAGCATGATGTTGACAATAAGTGATAAGTAATGCATGGTGTCTACGAGTTACCACTCCTTTTGAGATGCTACCAAGGACTTGATCTACTTTCATGTCACTTGCCCTTGTAGCAGCCTTGATCTTCCGAATGGTTCCTTCATGATCAATGAATTCATCTCTTGCTAATACTAGATCATGAGGGACAACTTGAGCTTGAACATGAGTTGAGGATGTTTCTTGATCATCATCATGGTCTTGCTCAGTGGGTTGAGGGATTTCTTCTTGTTCTTCGGAATGTGGCTCATCTTGAGTGGAGGATAAATCTTGGGTTGCACTTGATGGTTCAACTTGAGTTGAGCTAGGCTCAACTTGAGGTGAGCTTGATACTTCTACTCCATCACCTTGATCATCATTATGAACTTCCATGGGCCGGATGTGTCCAATGCCCATATGCTTGATGGCACTAGATGGACATCATTACCTGCAACACATGGAACAACTTTCTCCACTTGGGAGCCATTATCCTCCAAGAACACCACGTCACAAGATACTTCAATAGTCCCAGTGGACCGGTTGTAGTATCTATAGGCGTGGGAGTTCTCCGCATATCCAACAAATATGCCCTCTATGGTTCTAGTTTCAAATTTACCAAGCTTTCCTTTATTGTTCTTAACAAGACATTTGCATCCAAAGATCGACACGAATGTACATGAAATTAGGCTTGTTACCTCTGAGAAGCTTGTATGGAGTTTTATTGTGGAGGGGGCGGAGGAAGAGCCGGTTGGAGTAGTGGACAGTTGTAGAGATGGATTCTCCCCAAAAGTTGTGGGGTGATACGTCTCCAACGTATCTATAATTTCTTATGTTCCATGCTAGTTTTATGACAATACCTACATGTTTTGTTCACACTTTATGATGTTTTGATGCATTTTCCGGCACTAACCAATTAACAAGATGCTGAAGCACCAGTTCCTGTTTTCTGCTGTTTTTGGTTTCAGAAATCCTACACAGGAAAGATTCTAGGAATTGGACAAAACAAAAGCCCACGGTCTTATTTTTCCACGGAGTTTCCAGAAGACCGAAGAGGATACGAAGTGGGGCCACGAGGAGCCGCCACCATAGGGCGGCGCGGCCAAGGAGGGGCCCGCGCCACCCTATGGGGTGGGCCCCTCAAGCCTCCTCCGACTCTGCCCTTCCGCCTACTTAAACTCTCCATCGCGAAAACCCTAGTACCGAGAGACACGATACGGAAAAAGTTCCAGAGACGCCGCCGCCGCCAATCCTATCTCGGGGGATTCAGGAGATCGCCTCCGGCACCCTGCCAGAGAGGGGAATCATCACCGGAGGGCTCTGCATCACCATGCCCGCCTCCGGACTGATGCGTGAGTAGTTCATCCTTGGACTATGGGTCCATAGCAGTAGCTAGATGGTTGTCTTCTCCTCTTGTGCTATCATGTTTAGATCTTGTGAGCTGCCTAACATGATCAAGATCATCTATTTGTAATACTACATGTTGTGTTTGGTGGGATCCGATGAATATGGAATACTATGTCAAGTTGATTATTGATCTATCATATATGTGTTGTTTATGTTCTTGCATGCTCTCTCGTTGCTAGTAGAGGCTCGGCCAAGTTGATACTTGTAACTCCAAGAGGGAGTATTTATGCTCGATAGTGGGTTCATGCCTCCATTGAATCTGGGACAGTGACAAAAAGTTCTATGGTTGTGGATGTGCTGTTGCCACTAGGGATAAAACATCAATGCTTTGTCTAAGGATATTTGTGTTGACTACATTACGCACCATACTTAATGCAATTGTCTGTTGTTTGCAACTTAATACTGGAAGGGGTGCGGATGCTAACCCGAAGGTGGACTTTTTAGGCATAGATGCATGCTAGATGGCGGTCTATGTTCTTTGTCATAATGCCCTGATTAAATCTCATAGTGATCATCATGATATGTATATGAATCTTTATTTGTCAATTGCCCACCTGTAATTTGTTCACCCAGCATGCTATTTATCTTATTGGAGAGACACCACTAGTGAATTGTGGACCCCGGTCCATTCTTTTACATCTGAAATACAATCTACCGCAATCTCTGTTCTCTCGTTGTTCTTCGCAAACAAACATCATTCTCCACACCATACGTTTAATCCTTTGTTTTCAGCAAGCCGGTGAGATTGACAACCTCACTGTTACGTTGGGGCAAAGTATCTTGATTGTGTTGTGCAGGTTCCACGTTGGCGCCGGAATCCCTGGTGTTGCGCCCAACTACACTCCTCCACCAACCTTCACGTGGCCTTCATCTCCTACTGGTTCAATAAACCTTGGTTTCATACTGAGGGAAACTTGCTGCTATACGCATCACACCTTCCACTTGGGGTTCCCAACGGGCGTGTGCTTCACGCGTTATCAAGCTAAATTTCTGGCGCCGTTGCCGGGGAGATCAAGACACACTGCAAGGGGAGTCTCTCACATCCAATCTCTTTACTTTGTTTATTGTCTTGCTTTACTTTATTTTATTTTTCTGTCTTGTTTGCTTTATATCAAAAACACCAAAAAATTAGTTGCTTTACCTTACTTTATTTTCTGTCTTGCTTTCTCTATATCAAAAACACAAAAAAATTAGTTACTTGTTTTTACTTTATTCTGTTTGCTTAGTTTACTTTTACTACTGTTAAAATGAATACTCCTGAAAATACTAAGTTGTGTGATTTCACTAGCACAAATAATAATGATTTTATAAGTATTCCTATTGCTCCACCTGCTACTACAAGCAGAATTTTATGAAATTAAACCTGCTTTATCGAATCTTGTTATGAGAGAGCAATTTTCTGGTGTTAGTAATGATGATGCTGCTGCCCATCTTAATAATTCTGTTGAACTTTGTGAAATGCAAAAGTATAAGGATATAGATGGTGATATTATAAAACTGAAATTGTTTCCTTTCTCCTTAAGAGGAAGAGCTAAAGATTGGTTGCTATCTTTGCCTAAGAATAGTATTGATTCATGGACTAAATGTAAAGATGCTTTTAGTAGTAAATATTATCCTCCTGCTAAGATTATATCTTTGAGAAGTAGCATTATGAATTTTAAGCAATTAGATAATGAACATGTTGCTCAAGCATGGGAGAGAATGAAATCTTTGGTAAAGAATTGCCCTACCCATGGACTAACTACTTGGATGATCATCCAAACCTTCTATGCAGGATTGAATTTTTCCTCGAGGAACCTGTTGGATTCAGCTGCTGGAGGTACTTTTATGTCCATCACTTTGGGTGCTGCAACAAAGCTTCTTTATGATATGATGATCAATTACTCCGACTGGCATATTGAAAGAACTCCTCAAGGTAAGAAGGTAATTATGTTGAAGAAACCTCTTCTTTGAGTGATAAGATTGATGTTATTATGTCTATGCTTGTTAATGGTAGATCTCATATTGATCCTAATAATGTTCCTTTAGCTTCATTGGTTGCTCAAGAAGAGCATGTTGATGTGAATTTCATTAAGAATAATAATTTCAACAACAATGCTTATAGGAATAATTATGGTAACAACAACTATAGGCCATATCCTTCTAATAATGGTAGTGGTTATGGTAATTCTTATGGTAATTCTTACAACAATAATAAGAGTGTGTTCTTGAAGTCATGCTTAAAGAATTTATTAGTACACAAACTGCTTTTAATAAATCTGTTGAGGAAAAGCTTGGTAAAATTGATGTTCTTGCTTCTAAGGTTGATAGTCTTGCTCTTGATGTTGATCTTTTAAAACTGAAAGTTATGCCTGATGAAGTTAAAGATACTAAGTTTGCTAAAACAAATGCTATCCAAGTTCAAATTAATGACAATATTAGAATGTTGGCTGAATTGCATGCTAGGTGGGATAGAGAAGAAAAAGAAAAACTTGCTAAAGAGAATAATGTAGCTAAAGTTTGGACTATTACCACCACTAGTAATGTTGATTCTTCACATGTTGCTAAACCTCCTACTATCAATGGTAAAATAATTGGTGTTGGCAATGTTTCTACTCCTAGTACAAAGCGTGCAAAATTGCCTGAAACTGCTGAAACTGTTTGTGATAATAGTGCTAAATTTTTTCAGAATGATGTAGATCATAATGGTTTAGATTTTGATGATTGTCATATCTCTGAAGTTATAAAGTTCTTACAAAAACTTGCTAGAAGTCCCAATGCTAGTGCTATAAATTTAGCCTTTACAAAACATATTACAAATGCTCTCATTAAAGCTAGAGAAGAGAAATTAAAACTTGAAGCTTCTATTCCTAGGAAGTTGGAAGATGGTTGGGAGCCCATCATTAAGATGAAATTCAATGATTTTGATTGTAATGCTTTATGTGATCTTGGTGCAAGTATTTCTTTATGCCTAAGAAAGTTTATGATATGCTTGACTTGCCACCATTGAAAAATTGTTATTTGGATGTTAATCTTGTCGATAATTCTATAAAGAAACCTTTGGGGAGGATTGATAATGTTCGCATTACGGTTAACAATAACCTTGTCCCCGTTGATTTTGTTGTCTTGGATATTGAATGCAATGCATCTTGTCCTATTGTTTTGGGAAGACCCTTTCTTCGAACTGTTGGAGCCATTATTGATATGAAAGAAGGAAATATTAAGTATCAATTCCCTCTCAAGAAAGGTATAGAACACTTCCCTAGAAAGAGAATGAATTTGCCTTTTGACTCTATTATTAGAACAAATTATGATGTTGATGCTTCTTCTCTTGATGTTACTTGATTTGCACTTTCTGCGCCTAGCTGAAAGACGTTAAAGAAAAGCACTTCTTGGGAGATTGAAAGTGCATGGAGCCCCCATGTGTGGTTTTGGTAATTAATGACAATCCCTATGGACTAATGTTTGCATTGAGCTATATTTGTAGGAGTTGTCCATAGGCAATTCTTGAACCATTTGTTGGCTTCAAGGTTGCAATAAGAAGAAATTGATGAAGGATATCAAGTGTCTAGTATGTCTTGAAGATGAAGATGAAGTGAGCCCTCAAGTTACTTCAAGACATCAATATAATGAAGAATGAAGTGCAAGTTCAAGATGAGCCATCTCGAAGAGATCCTTTGCTTGAGTCTTGCCATTCATATGGTGATCATGGATATGAGAAGATACGCCAAAGAAGAAGCTCTCCCATGGTGGATTATGGGGGAGCAATCCTCAAGACTTCGTCAAGCAAGCACAAGCAAGAAAGGCGTTCCATCTTGTTGAGGTCAAGATCGTCGTCATCGAGCTCGAGTGGAATGCGCAAGTATAAGGTTTGCTCTTGATAGGGTTTCTTTCTCACCGGTCTCATAGTGTAGTTGGAGACCGGTTTATAGTTTAGTTGCCGTACTATCAAGAGGGCTCTCGAGTGAGTAACTCGATCGTATCGTTCGAAGAGAGCTCAAACCTTTGCACCCTTGCATCATCTTCCTTGGTTGTTATTTGGATCTTACCCATGTGATGTTTTAGAGCTTGTGCTTATTCTCATGACAAGCTCTAGTTCATCGAAAACGGTTTTTGCATAGATCACTTGTTGCGTTTTCGAGTTTGGTGATTTTCTCGGTTTCTCATGTTGAGGTATTGCACCTCTAAAAATAGTAGAAAATCACCTTTTTGTTGGGTAGGTTTTGTCGTTCCCTTTCCAACAAAATTGGTTTCACCTAAATCCGAGTTTCCTAACTCAATCTATTGCATTTTCGAGGTTGGAGGTTTTATCGGTGTGTCTTTTAGTCCTGGCGGAAGTTCCGGCCTCTACAGCCGGAAGTTCCGCCCAGATGCTCCTTTCGTCAGACCCACAGCGCCTTTCTTATTGCAGGTTTTATTCTCTGGCCGGAAGTTCCGGTGAAGCTGGCCGGAAGTTCCGGTCAGCGGAACTTCCGCTCAACTTCCGGACAAGTTCCGAAAGTCGGCGAAATGTGGCTCAGTATGTCCAGTATGGTTTTTCTGGAATTCCGGAACTTGGCCGGAACTTGGCCGGAACTTCCGGTCGCCGGAAGTTCCGCCCTAGTTCCGCCCCTATCTCTTTCTGATCGGTCGTCTGCGCGAAATCTTCCTGGCGGAAGTTCCGGCCAACATGGCCGGTACTTCCGGTGCCAGCCGGAACTTCCGGCCCTCCTGGCCGGAACTTCCGGTGTTACACAATATCCTGCAACGGCTCGTTTTTCGGGTGAGGGGGAGTATAAATACCCCCCTTCTTCCTCCTTGGCAAGTGCTTCTCTCACTCTCTCTCTCTCTCCTCCATTGTTGAACTAGAGAAGCTTGCTCCATCTCTCAATCCCTCCATGATTCTTGCCCCCATTTGAGGGAAAAGAGAGAGGAGATCTAGATCTACATTTCTACCAATCAAATCCATCTCTTTGTGAGTGGAACTCTCTAGATCTTGATCTTGGTGTTCTTTGTGAATTCCTTTGTTCTTCCTCTCTTATTCCCCCAATAGCTTTTGTAGCTTTGTTGGAATTTGAGAGAGAAGGACTTGAGCATCTTTGTGGTGTTCTTGCCATTGCATTTGGTGCATAGGTTTGAGTTCTCCACGGTGATTCGTGGAACTGAAAGCAAGAAAGTTGTTACTCTTGGGTTCTTGGAACCCTAGACGGATTTGAGGCCTTTGTGGCGATTTCTTGGGAGCCTCCAATTAAGTTGTGGATGCGTGCCCCAAGCTTTGTGTAAGGCCCGGTTTCCGCCTCGAAGGAAATCCCTTAGTGGAACCGTGACCTAGGCCTTTGTGGCGAGGGTCACCGGAGATTTAGGTGAGGCGCCTTCGTGGCGTTCGGTTTGTGGTGTGAGTACCGCATCTTGGGGTGAGGCCTTTGTGGCGTTGGTGTGCATCGAGCAACCACACCTCAAGGTGAGCCTCTTGTGGCGTTCGGGAGCACTAAGCAACCGCACCTCTCCACCGGAGATTAGCACTCGCAAGAGTGTGAACTCCGGGATAAATCATCGTCTCCGCGTGCCTCGGTTATCTCTATACCCGAGCTCTTTACTTATGCACTTTACCTTGTGATAGCCATCGTGCTTGAAGTTATATATCTTGCTATCACTTAGTTGCTTGTATTGCTTAGAATAAGTTGTTGGTGCACATAGGTGAACAATAGTATATAGGCTTTGGGCTTGACAAAGTAAACGCTAGTTTTATTCCGCATTTGTTAAGCCCATCTCGTAAAAGTTTTAAATCGCCTATTCACCCCCCCCCTCTAGGCGACATCCGTGTCCTTTCAGAGATTACCCATGGTTTTATTTTTACTAACGTTTTGTTAAGTCTTGGAAGTTGTTACTACTGTAGCAACCTCTCCTTATCATGTTTTTGTGCCAAGTAAAGTCTCTGATAGTAAGGTTGATACTAGATTTGGATTTCTGCGCAGAAACAGATTTGCTGTCTGTCACGAATTCGCGTCCTTCTCTCTATAGAAGAATCAAAAAAATCTGCCAATTTACATGCGTGATCCTCAGATATGTACGCAACTTTCATTAGTTTTGAGTTTTTCCATCTGAGCAAGTTAAGTGCCTCAGAAAAATTCGTCTTTACGGACTGTTCTGTTTTGACAGATTCTTCCTTTTTATTTCGCATTGCCTCTTTTGCTATGTTGAATGGATTTCTTTGTTCCATTAACTTTCAGTAGCCTTGGGTAATGTCCAGAAGTGTTAAGAATGATTATGTCACCTCTGAACATGTGAATTTTTGATTATACACTAACCCTCTAATGAGTTTGCTTAAAGTTTGGAGTGGAGGAAGTTTTCAAGGGTCAAGAGAAGAGGATGATACAATATGATCAAGAAGAGTGAAAAGTCTAAGCTTGGGGATGCCCCCGTGGTTTATCCCTGCATATTTCAAGAAGACTCAAGCATCTAAGCTTGGGGATGCCCAAGGCATCCCCTTCTTCATCGACAACTTATCAGGTCACTTCTAGTGAAACTATATTTTTATTCCGTCACATCTTATGTTCTTTACTTAGAGCGTATTTTTGCTTTTGTTTTTGTTTTTGTTTGAATAAATTTGGATCCCACAATCCTTGTATTGGAGATATACACGCTTCGCTTTTTCATATTGAACACTTGTGTTCTTAGTTTTGCTTTAATGTTCATGGCGAAGGCTGAAAACTGCTTCGTTAATTGCTATTTGGTTGGAATCAGAAAATGCTTCATATGGTCTTGAATAATTTGATACTTGGCAATTGTTTTGAGCTCTCATAGATCATGTTTAAGCTCTTGCATCATGTAGTTTAAATCTATTAGTGGAGAACTACCGTAGAGCTTGTGGAAATTTGGTTTGCATGATTGATCTCTCTAAGGTCTAGATATTTTCTGGTAAACGTGTTTAAACAACAAGGAAGACAGTGTAGAGTCTTATAATGCTTGCAATATGTTCTTGTGTAAGTTTTTGTTGTACCTGTTCATACTTGTGTTTGCTTCAAACAACCTTGCTAGCCAAAGCCTTGTACTGAGAGGAAATGCTTCTCGTGCATCCAAACACCTTGAGCCAAAACCCATGCCATTTGTGTCCACCATAACTATATATATGTGGTATTTTCTTCCATTTCAAAGTAAATTACTTGAGTGCTACCTTTAAAATTTCATTCCTTTGTCTTTGCAATATATAGCTCATGGGAAAATAGCTTAGTGCTTATAAGTTGCTTGTTGAGCGGTAACCATGTTTCTGGGGACGCCATCAACTGTTACACCTTCGTTGAATATCATGTGAGTTGCTATGTGATACGTCTCAAACGTATCTATAATTTCTTATGTTCCATGCTACTTTTATAACAATACTTGCATGTTTTATACATACTTTACATCATTATTATACATTTTCCGGCACTAACCTATTAACAAGATGCCGAAGCGTCAGTTGCTGTTTTCTGCTGTTTTTGGTTTCAGAAATCCTACAAAGGAAATATTCTCGGAATTGGACGAAATCAACGCCTAGGGTCCTATTTTTCCATGAAGCTTCCGGAAGACCGAAGGGATAACGAAGTGGGGCGACGAGGCGCCGACAACACAGGGCCGCGCGGCCTGGGTGGGGCCCGCGCCGCCCTATGGTGTGGGGCCCTCGCGCCGCCTCCTGACCTACGCTTCCGCCTACTTAAATCCTTCGTCGCGAAAACCCCTGTACCGAGAGCCACGATACGGAAAACCTTCCAGAGACGCCGCCGCCGCCAATCCCATCTCGGGAGATTCAGGAGATCGCCTCCGGCACCCTGCCGAGAGGGGGAATCATCACCGGAGGGCTCTACATCATCATGCCCGCCTACGGATTGATGCGTGAGTAGTTCATCCTTGGACTATGGGTCCATAGCCGTAGCTAGATGGTTGTCTTCTCCGCTTGTGCTATCATTGTTTAGATCTTGTGAGCTGCCTAACATGATCAATATCATCTATTTGTAATGCTACATGTTGTGTTTGGTGGGATCCGATGAATCTAGAATATTATGTCAAGTTGATTATCAATCTATTATATATGTGTTGTTTATGTTCTTGCATGCTCTCCGTTGCTAGTAGAGGCTCTGGCCAAGTTGATACTTGTAACTCCAAGAGGGGGTATTTATGCTCGATAGAGGGTTCATGCCTCCATTTAATCTGGGACAGTGACGAGAAAGTTCTAAGGTTGTGGATGTCTTTGTTGCTACTAGGAATAAAACATCGATGCTTTGTCTAAGGATATTTGTGTTGATTACATTACGCACCATACTTAATGCAATTATCTGTTGTTTACAACTTAATACAGGAGGGGGTGCGGATGCTAACCCGAAGGTGGATTATTTAGGCATAGATGCATGCTGGATAGCGGTCTATGTACTTTGTCGTAATGCCCTGATTAAAATCTCATAGTAATCATCATTGATATGTATTGAATCTTTATTTGTCAATTGCCCACCTGTAATTTGTTCACCCAGCATGTTAGTTATCTTATTGGAGAGACACCACTAATGAACTGTGGACCCCGGTCCATTCTTTTACATCTGAATACAATCTACTACAATCATTGTTCTTTACTGTTCTTTGCAAACAAACACCATCTTCCACTCGATATGTTTAATCCTTTGTTTTCAGCAAGCCGGTGAGATTGACAACCTCACTGTTACATTGGGGCAACGTATCTTGATTGTGTTGTGCAGGTTCCACGTTGGCGCCGGTTTCACTGGTGTTGCGCCGCACTACACTCCTCCACCAACAACCTTCACGTGCTTCTTGGCTCCTACTGGTTCGATAACCTTGGTTTCTTTCTGAGGGAAAACTTTCTGCTGTACGCATCACACCTTTCTCTTGGGGTTCCCAACGGACGTGTGCTTCACGCGTAATCAAGCTCTTTTTACACGGCGCGCAGGTCTTGCCGTGGGAGATCAAGACACGCTGCAAGGGGAGTCTCCACATCCAATCTCTTTACTTTGTTTTTGTCTTGCTTTACTTTATTTTATTTACTGTCTTGTTTGCTTCATATTAAAAACACAAAAAATTAGTTTCTTTACTTTCTGTCTTATTTACTAGCTCTATATCGACAACACACAAAAAAATTAATTACTTGTCTTTACTTTATTTTATTCTATTTGCTTAGTTTACATTATTACTGCTACAATGTGTACTCCTGAAAATACTAAGTTGTGTGATTTCACTAGCACAAATAATAATAATTTTATAAGTACTCCTATTGCTCCACCTGCTACTACAGCAGAATTTTATGAGATTAAACCTGCTTTACTGAATCTTGTTATGAGAGAGCAATTTTACGGTGTTAGTACGATGATGCTCTGCTGCCCATCTTAATAATTTTGTTGAACTTTGTGAAATGCAAAAGTATACGGATATAGATGGTGATATTATAAAACTGAAATTTTTTCCTTTCTCATTAAGAGGAAGAGCTAAAGATTGGTTGCTTTCTTTGCCTAAGAATAGTATTGATTCATGGACTAAATGTAAAGATGCGTTTATTGGTAAATATTATCCTCCTGCTAAGATTATATCTTTGAGAAGTAGCATTATGAATTTTAAACAATTTGATAATGAACATGTTGCTCAAGCATGGGAGAGAATGAAATCTTTGGTAAAGAATTTCCCTACACATGGACTGGCTACTTGGATGATCATCCAAACCTTTTATGCAGGATTGAATTTTTCCTCGAGGAACTTATTGGATTCAGCTGCTGGAGGTACTTTTATGTCCATTACCTTGGGCGCCGCGACGAAGCTTCTTGATGATATGATGATCAATTACTCTGAATGGCACACTGAAAGAACTCCTCAAGGTAAGAAGGTAAATTCTGTTGAAGAAACCTCTTCTTTGGGTGATAAGATTGATGCTATTATGTCTATGCTTGCAAATGGTAGATCTCATATTGATCCTAATAATGTTCCTTTAGCTTCATTGGTTGCTCAAGAATAAAATGTTGATGTGAATTTCATTAAGAATAATAATTTCAACAACAATGCTTATAGGAATAATTATGGTAACAACAACTATAGGCCATATCCTTCTAATAATGGTAGTGGTTATGGTAATTCTTATGGTAATTCTTACAACAATAATAAGAGTGTACCCTCTGGTCTTGAAGTGATGCTTAAAGAATTTATTAGTACACAAACTGCTTTTAATAAAACAGTTGAAGAAAAGCTTGGTAAAATTGATGTTCTTGCTTCTAAGGTTGATAGTCTTGCTCTTGATGTTGATCTTTTAAAACTTAAAGTTATGCCTGAAGAAGTTAAAGATGATAGGTTTGCTAAAACAAATGCCATCCAAGTTCAAATTAATGATAATATTAGAATGTTGGCTGAATTGCATGCTAGGTGGGATAGAGAAGAAAAAGAAAAATTTGCTAAAGAGAATAATGTAGCTAAAGATTGGACTATTACCACCACTAGTAATGATGATTCTACACATGTTGCTACACCTCCTACTATCAATGGTAAAATAATTGGTGTTGACAATGTTTCTACTCCTAGTGCAAAGCGTGCAAAATTGCCTGAAACTACTGAAACTGCTTGTGATAAAACTGCTGAAAATTTTCAAAATATTGGGGACAATGATTCCTTTGTTGTAGATCATAGAGGTTTATATTTTGATGATTGTCATATTACTGAAGTTATAAAGTTCTTACAAAAACTTGCTAGAAGTCCTAATGCTAGTGCTATAAATTTAGCCTTTACAAAGCATATTACAAATGCTCTCATTAAAGCTAGGGAAGAGAAATTAAAACTTGAAGCTTCTATTCCTAGGAAGTTGGAAGATGGTTGGGATCCCATCATTAAGATGAAATTCAATGATTTTGAATGTAATGCTTTATGTGATCTTGGTGCAAGTATTTCGTTATGCCTAAGAAAATTTATGATATGCTTGACTTGCCACCATTGAAAAATTGTTATTTGGATGTTAATCTTGCTGATAATTCTAAAAAGAAACCTTTGGGGAGGATTGATAATGTTCGCATTACGGTTAACAATAACCTTGTCCCCTTTGATTTTGTTGTCTTGGATATTGAATGCAATGCATCTTGTCCTATTGTCCTGGGAAGACCCTTTCTTCGAACTGTTGGTGCTGTTATTGATATGAAAGAGGGAAATATTAAGTATCAATTTCCTCTCAAGAAAGGTATGGAACACTTCCCTAGAAAGAGAATGAAGTTGCCTTTTGATTCTATTATTAGAACAAATTATGATGTTGATGCTTCTTCTCTTGATAATACTTGATTTGCACTTTCTGCGCCTAGCTGAAAGGCGTTAAAGAAAAAGCACTTCTTGGAAGATAACCCATGTTTTTATTTTATTACTGTATTGTTGAGTCTTGGAAGTTGTTACTACTGTAGCAACCTCTCCTTATCATATTTTTGTGCCAAGTAAAGTCTCTATGGTAAAGTTGATGCTAGATTTGGATTGCTGCGCAGAAACAGAATTGCTGTCTGTCACGAATTTGCGTAGAAATCTCTGTAAAAAAATCAAAAAAAATATGCCAATTTACGTGCGTGATCCCCAAATATGTACGAAACTTTCATTAGTTTTGAGTTTTTCCGTTTGAGCAAGTTAAGTACCTCTGTAAAATTCTTCTTTACGGACTGTTCTGTTTTGACAGATTCTGCCTTTTATTTCGCATTGCCGCTTTTGCTATGTTGAATGGGTTTCTTTGTTCCATTAACTTTCAGAAGCTTTGTGCAATGTCCAGAAGTGTTAAGAATGATTATGTAACCTTTGAATGTATGAATTTTTGATTATGCACTAACCCTCTAATGAGTTTGCTTGAAGTTTGGTGTGGAGGAAGTTTTCAAGGGTCAAGAGAAGAGGATGATACAATATGATCATGAAGAGTGAAAGGTCTAAGCTTGGGGATGCCCCGGTGGTTCATCCCTGCATATTTTAAGAAGACTCAAGCATCTAAGCTTGGGGATTCCCAAGGCATCCCCTTCTTCATCGACAACTTATCAGGTCACTTCTAGTGAAACTATATTTTTATTCCATCACATCTTATGTTCTTTACTTGGAGCGTCTTTTTGCTTTTATTTTTGTTTTGGTTTGAATAAAGTTGGATCCCGCCATCCTTATATTGGAGATATTACGCTCCGCTTTTTCATTTGAACACTTGTGTTCTTAGTTATGCTTTAATGTTCATGGCGAAGGCTGAAATTGCTTCGTTGATTGCTATTTGGTTGGAATCAGAAAATGCTTCATATGGTTTGGAATAACTTGAAACTTGGCAATTGTTTTGAGCTCTCATTAGATCATGTTTAAGCTCTTGCATCATGTAGTTTAATCTATTAGTGGAGAACTACCGTAGAGCTTGTTAAAATTTGGTTTGCATGATTGGTCTCTCTAAGTCTAGATATTTTACGGTAAAGTGTTTGAACAACAAGGAAGACAGTGTAGAGTCTTATAATGCTTGCAATATGTTCTTGTGTAAGTTTTGATGTACCTGTTCATACTTGTGTTTGCTTCAAACAACCTTGCTATCCCAAAGCCTTGTACTGAGAGGAAATGCTTCTCGTGCATCCAAACACCTTGAGCCAAAACCCATGCCATTTGTGTCCACGATATCTACCTACTATGTGGTATTTTTCTGCCATTCCAAAGTAAATTACTTGAGTGCTACCTTTAAAATTTCATTCCTTTGTCTTTGCAATATATAGCTCATGGGAAAAATAGCTTAAAAACTATTGTGGTGATGAATATGTAGTTATGTGTCTTAGTTCTTATAAGTTGCTTGTTGAGCGGTAACCATGTTTCTAGGGACGCCATCAACTTTTTACCTTTGTTGGATATCATGTGAGATGCTATGCATGTTCTTCTTGTCTGAAGTAAGGGTGATTTTCATGATCAAATGGTTTGAGTATGCATATTGTTAGAGAAGAACATTGGGCCGCTAACCAAAGCCATGTATCACGGTGGAAGTTTTCAGTTTGGACATACAACCTCACTCTCTTATGAGAATATTATCTGTTGTTGAATGCTTATGCATTAAAAGAGGAGTCCATTATCTGTTGACTATGTTGTCCCGGTATGGATGTCCTAAGTTGAGATCTGTTAAAAACGAGAAATCAAATGCAATTGATCTCCTAGGACCTTTGTACAGGCGGCATAGAGGTACCCCTTTGTGACACTTGGTTGAAACATATGTCATGCAATGATAATCCATGTTAATCCAAGCTAATTAGGACAAGGTGCGAGCACTATTAGTACTATATGCATGAGGCTTGCAACTTGTAGGAAGTATTATGCATAGCACATATGAATTATTACTACCGTTGACAAAATTGTTTCTATGTTTTCAAAACAAAAGCTCTAGCACAAAAATAGTAATCCATGCTTCCCTCTGTGAAGGACCATTCTTTTACTTTATGTTGAGTCAGTTTACCTACTTCTTTCTATCTTAGAAGCAAACACTTGTGTTAACTGTGTGCATTGATTCTTACATGTTTACCTATTGCACTTGTTATATTACTCTATGTTGACAATTATCCATGAGATATACATGTTACAAGTTGAAAGCAATTGCTGAAACTTAATCATCCTTTGTGTTGCTTCAATGCATTTTACTTTGAATTTATTGCTTATGAGTTAGCTCTTATGCAAGTCTTGTTGATGCTAGTCTTGAAAGTACTATTCATGAAAAGTTTTGCTATATAATTCATTTGTTTAGTCATCATCTTTTGTTAGCAATCTTTTGCTTCGGATCACTCCATCCATCTCATATGCTTTACAATAATGTTGATCAAGGTTATGTTGGTAGCATGTCACTTCAGAAATTATTTGTTGTTATCGTTTACCTACTCGAGGGCGAGTAGGAACTAAGCTTGGGGATGCTTGATACGTCTCAAACGTATCTATAATTTCTTATGTTCCATGCTACTTTTATAACAATACTTGAATGTTTTATACATACTTTACATCATTATTATACATTTTCTGGCACTAACCTATTAACAAGATGCCGAAGCGCCAGTTGCCGTTTTCTGCTGTTTTTGGTTTCAGAAATCCTACAAAGGAAATATTCTCGGAATTGGACGAAATCAACGCCCAGGGTCCTATTTTTCCACGAAGCTTCCGGAAGACCGAAGGGATAACGAAGTGGGGCGACGAGGCGCCGACACCACAGGGTCGCGCGGCCTGGGTGGGGCCCGCGCCGCCCTATGGTGTGGGGCCCTCGCGCCGCCTCCTGACCTACCCTTCCGCCTACTTAAAGCCTTCGTCGCGAAAACCCCTGTACCGAGAGCCACGATACGGAAAACCTTCCAGAGATGCCACCGCCGCCAATCCCATCTCGGGGGATTCAGGAGATCGCCTCCGGCACCCTGCCGGAGAGGGGAATCATCACCGGAGGGCTCTACATCATCATGCCCGCCTCCGGATTGATGCGTGAGTAGTTCATCCTTGGACTATGGGTCCATAGCAGTAGCTAGATGGTTGTCTTCTCCGCTTGTGCTATCATTGTTTAGATCTTGTGAGCTGCCTAATGATACGTCTCAAATGTATCTATCATTTCTGATGTTCCATGCTAGTTTTATGACAATACCTACATGTTTTGTTCACACTTTATATCGTTTTGATGCATTTTCTGGAACTAACCTATTGACGAGATGCCGAAGTGCCAGTTCCTGTTTTTCGCTGTTTTTGGTTTCAGAAATCCTAGTAAGGAAATATTCTCGGAATTGGACGAAATCAACGCCCAACATCTTATAATTCCACGAAGCTTCCAGAACACCGAAGAGGGACCAGAGGGGAGGCCCAAGGGCCCCACACACCATGGCGGCGCGGCTAGAGGGGGGCGCGCCAGGCTAATGTGTGGGCCCCCCAGAACCCTTCCGACTCCGCCTCTTCGCCTATTTAAGCCTCCCTGACCTAAAACCTCGACACGAAAAAACCACGATACGAGAAAAGTTCCAGAGCCGCCGCCATCGCAAAACTCCAATTCGGGGGACAGAAGTCTCTGTTCCGGCACGCCGCCGGGACGGGGAATTGCCCCCGGAGCCATCTCCATCGACACCACCGCCATCTTCATCGCCATCGCTGTCTCCCATGATGAGGAGGGAGTAGTTCTCCCCCGGGGCTGAGGGCTGTACCGGTAGCTATGTGGTTAATCTCTTTCTCTGTACTCCAATACAATGATCTCATGAATTGCTTTGCATGATTGAGATCCATATGATGAGCTTTGTATCGCTACTAGTCTATGTGCTACTCATGTGATGTTATTAAAGTAGTCTATTCCTCCTGCATGGTGTAAAGGTGACAGTGTGTGCATCGTGTAGTTCTTGTCGTAGATTATGATCATAATCTCTTGTAGGTTATGGAGTTAATTATCGCTATGATAGTATTGATGTGATCTATTCCCCCTTTCATAGTGTAATGGTGACGAGTGTGTATGCTATGTTAGTACTCGGTTTATTTTGCAAAGATCTATTATGCTCTAAGGTTACTTAAATATGAATGCCGAATGTTGTGGCGCTTGTTAACTCCGGCTTGAGGGAGCTCTTGTAGCCCTACACAATGAATGGTGTTTGTCATCCAACAAAAGAGTGTATGTAGCACAAGTGAGGAGAAGTATTAATTTATTATGTGATCAATGTTGAGAGTGTCCACTAGTGAAAGTATGATCCCTAGGCCTTGTTTCCAAACATCGAATCTCCGTTTACTTACTGTTCTACTGCATGTTTACTCGCTGCCATATTTATTTTAGATTGTTATTACCACTCATATTCATCTATACCACCTGTGTTTTACTATCTCTTCGCCGAACTACTGCGCCTATACATCTGACAAGTGTATTAGGTGTGTTGGGGACACAAGAGACTTCTTGTATCTTAATTGCAGGGTTCCTTGAGAGGACTATCTTTGACCTCTACCTCCCTGAGTTCGATAAACCTTGGGTGATTCACTTAAGGGAAACTTGCTGTTGTTCTACAAACCTCTGCTCTTGGAGGCCCAACACTGTCTACAGGAATAGAAGCGTGAGTAGACATCACCTAACATGATCAAGATCATCTATTTGTAATGCTACATGTTGTGTTTGGTGGGATCCGATGAATCTAGAATATTATGTAAAGTTGATTATCAATCTATTATATATGTGTTGTTTATGTTTCTTGCATGCTCTCCGTTGCTAGTAGAGGCTCTGGCCAAGTTGATACTTGTAACTCCAAGAGGGGGTATTTATGCTCGATAGTGGGTTCATGCCTCCATTTAATCTGGGACGAGTGACGGAAAGTTTTAAGGTTGTGGATGTGCTGTTGCTACTAGGGATAAAACATCGATGCTTTGTCTAAGGATATTTGTGTTGATTACATTACGCACCATACTTAATGCAATTATCTGTCGTTTACAACTTAATACCGGAGGGGGTGCGGATGCTAACCCGAAGGTGGATTATTTAGGCATAGATGCATGCTGGATAGCGGTCTATGTACTTTGTCGTAATGCCCTGATTAAATCTCATAGTAATCATCATTGATATGTATTGAATCTTTATTTGTCAATTGCCCACCTGTAATTTGTTCACCCGAAGCATGTTAGTTATCTTATTGGAGAGACACCACTAGTGAACTGTGGACCCCGGTCCATTCTTTTACATCCGAACAATCTATCGCAATCATTGTTCTTTACTTGTTCTTTGCAAACAAACACCATCTTCCACTCGATACGTTTAATCCTTTGTTTTCGACAAGCCGGTGAGATTGACAACCTCATTCGTTACGTTGGGGCAAAGTATCTTGATTGTGTTGTGCAGGTTCCACGTTGGCGCCGGTTTCACTGGTGTTGCGCCGCACTACACTCCTCCACCAACAACCTTCACGTGCTTCTTGGCTCTTACTGGTTCGATAACCTTGTTTCTTTCTGAGGGAAAACTTGCTGCTGTACGCATCACACCTTCCTCTTGGGGTTCCCAACGGACGTGTGCTTCACGCGTAATCACTATGCATGTTCGTCTTGTCTGAAGTAAGGGTGATTTATCATGATCAAATGGTTTGAGTGTGCATATTGTTAGATAAGAACATTGGGCCGCTAACCAAAGCCATGTATCATGGTGGAAGTTTTCAGTTTGGACATTAATCCTCAATCTCTCATGAGAATATTATCTGTTGTTGAATGCTTATGCATTAAAGAGGAGTCCATTATCTGTTTTCTATGTTGTCCCGGTATGGATGTCCTTAGTTGAGATCTATCAAAAACGAGAAATCAAATGCGATTTAGCTCCTTGGACCTTTGTACAGGCAGCATAGAGGTACCCCTTTGTGACACTTGGTTGAAACATATGTTATGCAATGATAATCCATGTAAATCCAAGCTAATTAGGACAAGGTGCGGGCACTATTGGTATTTGATGCATGAGGCTTGCAACTTGTAGGAAGTTTTATGCATAACACATATGAATTATTACTACCGTTGACAAAATTGTTTCTATGTTTTCAAAATAAAAGCTCTAGCACAAAAATAGTAATCCATGCTTCCCTCTACGAAGGGCCTTTCTTTTACTTTATGTTGAGTCAGTCTACCTACTTCTTTCTATCCTAGAAGCGAACACTTGTGTCAACAGTGTGCATTGATTCTTACATGTTTACTTATTGCACTTGTTATATTACTTTATGTTGACAATTATCCATGAGATATACATGTTACAAGTTGAAAGAATTTGCTGAAACTTAATCATCCTATGTGTTGCTTCGAAACCTCTTACTTTGAATCTATTGCTTTATGAATTAGCTCTTATGCAAGTCTTTTTGATACTTGTCTTGAAAGTACTATTCATGAAAAGTTTTGCTATATGATTCAGTTGTTTAGTCATTATCTCTTTGTTAGCAATCTATTGCTTCGAATCACTCCATTCATCTCATATGCTTTACAATAATGTTGATCAAGATTGTGTTGGTAGCATCTCACTTCAGAAACTATTGTTTTTATCGTTTACCTACTCGAGGGCGAGTAGGAACTAAGCTTGGGGATGCTTGATACGTCTCCAACGTATCTATAATTTCTTATGTTCCATGCTAGTTTTATGACAATACCTACATGTTTTGTTCACACTTTATGATGTTTTGATGCATTTTCCGGCACTTACCTATTAACAAGATGCCGAAGCGCCAGCTCCTGTTTTCTGCTGTTTTTGGTTTCAGAAATCCTACACAGGAAATATTCTCGGAATTGGACGAAACAAAAGCCCACGGTCTTATTTTTCCACGGAGTTTTCAGAAGACCGAAGAGGATACGAAGTGGGGCCACGAGGAGCCGCCACCATAGGGCGGCGCGGCCAAGGAGGGGCCCGCGCCACCCTATGGGGTGGGCCCCTCGAGCCTCCTCCGACTCTGCCCTTCCGCCTACTTATACTCTCCGTCGCGAAAACCCTAGTACCGAGAGTCACGATACGGAAAAAGCTCCAGAGACGCCGCCTCCGCCAATCCCATCTCGGGGGATTCAGGAGATCGCCTCCGGCACCCTGCCGGAGAGGGGAATCATCACCGGAGGGCTCTACATCACCATGCCCGCCTCCGGACTAATGCGTGAGTAGTTCATCCTTGGACTATGGGTCCATAGAAGTAGCTAGATGGTTGTCTTCTCCTCTTGTGCTATCATGTTTAGATCTTGTGAGCTGCCTAACATGATCAAGATCATCTATTTGTAATACTACATGTTGTGTTTGGTGGGATCCGATGAATATGGAATACTATGTCAAGTTGATTATTGATCTATCATATATGTGTTGTTTATGTTCTTGCATGCTCTCCGTTGCTAGTAGAGGCTCCGGCCAAGTTGATACTTGTAACTCCAAGAGGGAATATTTATGCTCGATAGTGGGTTCATGCCTCCATTGAATGCGGGACGAGTGATGAGAAAGTTCTAAGGTTGTGGATGTGCTCGTTGCCACTAGGGATAAAACATCAATGCTTTGTCTAAGGATATGTGTGTTGATTACATTACGCACCATACTTAATGCAATTGTGCTGTTGTTTGCAACTTAATACTTGGAAGGAGTGCGGATGCTAACCCGAAGGTGGACTTTTTAGGCATAGATGCATGTTTGGATGGCGGTCCATGTTCTTTGTCGTAATGCCCTGATTAAATATCATAGTGATCATCATGATATGTATATGAATCTTTATTTGTCAATTGCCCACCTGTAATTTGTTCACCCAGCATGCTATTTATCTTATTGGAGAGACACCACTATTGAACTGTGGACCCCGGTCCATTCTTTTACATCTGAAATACAATCTACTGCAATCTCTGTTCTCGTTGTTCTTCGCAAACAAACATCATTCTCCACACCATACGTTTAATCCTTTGTTTTCAGCAAGCCGGTGAGATTGACAACCTCACTGTTACGTTGGGGCAAAGTATCTTGATTGTGTTGTGCAGGTTCCACGTTGGCGCCGGAATCCCTGGTGTTTCGCCGCACTACACTCCTCCACCAACCTTCACGTGGCCTTCATCTCCTACTGGTTCGATAAACCTTGGTTTCATACTGAGGGAAACTTGCTGCTATACGCATCACACCTTCCACTTGGGGTTCCCAACGGACGTGTGCTTCACGCGTTATCATGGGGTGAGTTGAATTCACTCAACATGGTTCTTGCCATCTCAATGATAGTCCGGTTCTTCCTTTCAACAACACCATTTTGTTGAGGGGTATACGGAGCTGAAAACTCATGCTTGATGCCCTCATCATCAACAAACTCTTGCATAGTGTAGTTCTTGAACTCGGTGCCACTGTCGGTCCTTATTGCCTTGATCTCAGATTCATACATCCGTTGAGCCTTCTTGGCAAAGATAATGAACTCTCTATGGGTCTCATCCTTAGACTTGAGGAGAAAGACCCAAGAGTATCTTGAGTAATCATCGACAATGACGAGTCCGTACTTGCTTCCACCAAGAGTATCATAATGTGATGGCCCAAAGAGATCCAAATGAAGGAGCTCCAAAGGCCTAGATGTGGTGACGATGCTCTTGATAGGATGACTCTTCTTGAGTTGTTTTACGTCTACACATGCACTGCATACACGATCTTTCTCAAAAGAAATGCCGGTTAGTCCAACAATGTGCTCACCCTTTAGGAGTTGTTTAGATTTCTCATGTTAACATGACCAAGGCGGCGATGCCACAACCAACGTTCGTCATGCTTGGCCGCCATTAGACATGTGGAGGGAGAGGGGCTCTCTTTCGAGAGGTCAACCACGTAAAGGTTGTTCTCCACATATCCAACAAGGACCAATTTGAGATTGTCACTCCTAAAGACTTGCACATAATACTTAGTAAAATATGAATTATAACCGGCATCGGCAAGATGATATATAGAAAGTAAGTTATAGCCAAGGGATTCAACAAGCATGACCGTCTCAAGGCACAAGTCCTTAGAGATTGCCACCTTGCCATACCCAAGTACCTTTCCCTTTGAGTTGTCACCAAAGGTGATGCTTGACTTCTTGTTGATATCCTCAATGAATTGATCAAGCACACCCCTTCCTCCGGTCATATGATTGGTGCATCCACTATCAAACACCCATTTTGGACCACCGGAGGAATACCCCTACAAAATCAAGTAGAGGATTTAGGAACCCATTGATTAATGGGTTCCCTAGTCATGGCAACAAGATCTTTTGGTACCCAAATCGGGTACCCTCTCTATAAGCATAGCCATTACGAGGGCCAACATAGTTAGCATAAACATCACCATAATAATCAATAAATAAAGCATAGTGATTGTTTGGCCCCGTGCGGTCACCACTAGTGGCTTTGCCCTTTGTGGCTTTGCCATCATTAGTGACCTTCTTGTTCTTTTCTTTAGCGGGCTTCTCTTTCTTGTAGTTGTTCTTCTTGTAGGGCTTGGGAACATACCCAAGTCCATACTTTTGATTGTTTGACCTTTGCTTACTCAAGAGGTCATCCAATCCCATCTTATTCTTGGTTGTGGTGAACTTGGCAAGTTATTTCTTCAACCTAACATTTTCCTCAAGAGTAGTTGCTTGCTCACAAGCCGATTCATTAGGATAATAGTTGAGACCATATTTGGTTACCAAAGATTCAAGATATGTATTGGTCTCAACATGCAAAGATAGTTCCTCTTGTAAACGAACATGTTTCGCAACAAGCTTAGCATGCTCACTAGTAAAGGTGGTGGAGGAACTAGCAACATCTTTATCAATAATAGGATTTCATTGATTCAAGAGCCTTTGAGTAGGTTTCTTGGAGTAGGTCCTGGTTCTCTCCAAGTTTCATGAGCTCATAACAAGCTTGTTAGCTCTTTCAAGGTGGTCAAGATCCCTAGTGAGAGAAGCATGAGCAACTTCAAGCTCCTCCTTTGAGGCATTGAGCTCTTGGGTCAATGATTGAGATCTTTCAATAGTTTCAAGATCCTTAACTTTATCTAGTTCATAAGTTTCAATTTGTTGCTTAAGGCCTTGGGCTATGCACCTTTCGGTTTTTAGCTCTTGTCTTAGGAGATTGAATCTCCGTTCCTTATCATTCAAGTGATATTCTAATTCCTCAATGGACCCGTCCTTTTCTTTGAGGGAGTCCATCAAGAAATCAAACTTGACAAGAGCTTCACCACGAAGGGTGCATCTAACTTCGTAAAGTTCCTTAAGCATGGCTAATTCTTCTTGATTTTCAGATTCATCATCAAGAACACTAGTTAGGGAAGGTGGGGAGACCATTACCTTGGTTTCTCTTGCCATTAGACAAGAGCCAACGATCGTAGAGGGGAGAGAATCATCGGAGTCATCATCTTGAGTCATTCTTGCCATGAAGGAAGAACCGACATCATTCTCCGTGGAGTAGTCCTTGGAGTAGTCATATGTGAAGAGTGACCCGGTGTGGTGACCCTGCATACCACTGCATGTTGTAGTATGCCAGTCGTTGATATAACATTCGCGAAGTACCAATCCGCAAATATTACATCCCTCAGAGTAGTACAACAGAACATAGCAGGTCCATAACTCATTCATACATTATTACAAACCATATATACATATCATCTTGGAGCTCCTCTTGGGTCCGAAGAGGTTTACTCCTGGGTTCGAGGCGAACCCAACTTAGCTTACAATACAGAAGTCTTACTAGGTTATACATTTATCCCTGCGAGCAGTTAAATACTAGAAGTTCGGACTGCTCGGTACTACTACGACTATTACTGGGTCTAAGATTGTTCTCCTCCGGATCCCTCTTCGTTTCCGTAGACTATCAGATAGTCTACTCCTTCAACACCTCTCGAGAGGTCCGGTTCTTTGTAGCCGATGATGTCGGCTCCTTCGAGGTTGTCGTTGTCCTCCTCCGGATGATTCGAGACAGTCTAAGCGGGGATTAAAGAGTGGTATGAGTACGAGCGTACTCAACAAGTTCATATTAGGAAAGAGGTGTTTAATGCACTAACTACGGTACCGGACGGAAAGTCTGATACCATGCAAGTTTTGATAATCATTTCTTCAAAAGGTTGTTTTTATTCAGAAGAACTATGTCCGTCAGCCTTCACCGGTTGACTAGAACTTCATGGAGTTCCTTTCCGGCAGCATTCGCAGTTCCAAATCCCGGAACGAGGAGTGAGTCGGTCACGATTCGTTACACTCTGCAGAGGTGTGTTTCTTTACCCATAAGAGATCTTAACCTTGGTGCCAGCCGGGCAGCTTTCCCGTCCACACTTCCTTTGGTGTGAGGCCCGGTATAAGGTCCTAGTCAATCATGTTCCTCCGCTACCTCGAACACCCACCCTTTGTTGCATACCCCGACCACGGGTCCTCGTCGGTCCCATTATTCCCACTCACGGGTGGACCCCGACCACGACAACAGTTTGGGATTGAACCAAACTCCTTCGCCGGTAGCTGCAACCCATCATAGACCGCAATACCGTGGGGAACTTAAGGCTTCCCCAGCCCACCGCTTGCTCTTCGGGCGACAAGTGTACACGGACACAGCCGTGGGGACTTAAGGCTTCCCCAGCCCACCGCTTGCCCCCCCCGACAGATAACAAGTGTCTACGGTAAAGCGCATCCGTTGATGAACGAGAGGTGGAAACACTTTTGACTATTCCGTCCCACTCCAGATCTTATGGTGAACACGGTTTATACGGCACAAGAATCACTGGACGACATTTGTTGTTTAATTCTAGATGGATATAAACCCTTGCAATGGAACCTCCACCATATCAACACAATCCATGGTTCCATTGCCCACCACATAGTCATATTCATAGTTATGAAAATAATGGTTTTGCTTTTTTATGCAATAGTGATAAACATAGTACTTTGCAAGTAATTTGGTAAAAATACTCAAATGACATGAGCAAGCGATGAACTTGCCTGAACACTGCAAAGTGTTGCAGTTGGATGGTGTGGACTGACCCTTGTCCTCTGCTGCTGAAAAATAGCATCATTGTCCGATAAGGGCAATGGTTAAAGAAGCAAGTATGCATGATTCAGCTTTTAGGGTTGTTTCCCCCCTTCCTGGTGTTTTATTATTTTATGTGGAAGGTTAATACTAAGAACAATTTAGGGATACTCTGTTTAGGATAAAATACAACCTTGAAATGTTGTCAAGGTGTTTTTATAGTCTAAAGACATTAATGGACTGATTTTCATTATTGAAAATATTGTGTGATTTAAATGAATATTTAAATCATCAAATTAAGACTTATTCTTGATTGTCTTCAGAAACCTCTTTTGGATATTTTATTTGAGTAGAGAATTTTATGCTGATCAATTTACATATTTTTAATTATTTTTTTAGAGCTATAAATAATTTTCTATGAAATTTCAAAGTTTTTGGTTTAATTGGTATTTGTGAAATACCAAATTTGCCCCTGGGCCCACCTGTCAGGGTGGCCCAACGGGTTAGGTCGGCCGACCCACCTGGTCCGGCCCGACCACCTCACTCTCTCCCTCTCTCTCTCGTGCGTGTCCGAACCCTAACCCTAACCCCTCTCTGGCGATACGCGTCGCCGCCGTCTTCTCAGAATTGTTCCGGCCATCTCCGGCCGTCGCCACCGGCGAGGTATGACGCATCTGAACCGCCGTTCAACGGCGCTTCAGATCCACCGCGGCGATTTGTGATGCGCCGCCTGCTCGTCTCACCCCCTTCGCCTCTGATCTCCTAGCGTGGAGTGCAGTGGCGATCTCGTCGCCGCCGACGCTCCAGATGCCGTGGCGCCACCGTGCTCGTCCGTGGTGCTGCCATGGCCTGGCTTGGCCTGGTGCCGCCGCACTCCGGCGTGTGCCGCCGTGGCTGCCATGGCTGCGCCCGTCTGCTCAACCCCGGGTATGTGCGCCTCCTTTCTTCTGCTCCTCTCCGGTGCCTGAACTTCTTTCTCCTCCTCTAGCTCTGGCCACGGTTGCTCCATTCGTGGAGAGGCCTGCCGTGCCCATGCTCTGCTGCCGGCTAGCTAGCTGTGCAAGCCTGCGTGCTGCTGTGCTGCTGCTATTCGTGCTGCTGTGTTGCTGCTCTACTTGCCCTAGTCTATGCGCGTGTGCTCGCCCTACTGTGGCGTATGCCTCCTTTGTTTAGTGTCTCTGCTCACCCTAGTGGTTATGCATGGTATGATCTATCTAGATGCTCATTTGAGCATCCCTAGCCATTGCTGTGGCTTGCTTACTTGTGCTAAGCTATGCTCTGGCTCCCCTGGTTCACTACTGTGAGTGATTCTTGCTGTTTAGCAAGTACCAGTGTTGTTTGTGTGATGATTAAAGGTTGCTGGCTCATGGTAGGCTCTGCCTTGCTTAATTGTTGTCCATATACATCAATTCCTTGATGATATGCTTCTGGATACAATCATAAGATGTTTATGTGATTATCTGTGATTCAATTGTTGCTTAACTGTGGCTATTTAGTTTATATGGTTCATGAATGGATGACAGGCTTGTCTCTGACAAGCACTTGCATAGTATGTCAAGCTCTGATGATCCTGTGATCATCAGCTGCTTGATTGTTCTTCAGCTAATCTACTGTCTGTGCCTCTCTGATGTTTATTCTTGATTTATGTGACACCATAGCTTGTGCTGGTGCCAGGTGATGCTTGCTCAAGCATCAACTGATGCTTGCAGTGATCCCTTGGATCACTGGCAAATTGCTGGTGCTTGGATTACTTGTCTGTTTCATTTATCTGTGTTTCCTGGCTTTATTAGATGGATAAATGATGTGTACTGTTTAGCAGTAATGATCTCATGGATGGAATAATGAGGCTAAAGGGATGCCAACCACTGGTTGGGTACCCTAGCTCATCCTGAACCCTACTGGGTGATGATGTGATGCTTTGGTGATCTGTTTAAGTGGCTAGGTAGCCGATGTGACCCTAGCGAGACTTGATCTGCTAGAAATGGTTGCTCCCGCCTCTCGTGACTTGCTATGGTTGGTGATTGCTTGCTGGAATGGAACAAGCTGTTCACTGGCTTGATCCAATATTGGACTTCCGAGTGGTCTTTTGATGTTGACAAAGAATATAGACAAGGAATTGTCTATAGTCTGATGGCACATATAGCTGTAGGTGTTAAGTGTGTGGCCTAGGCTAGCTGGGTCTTCATCTGTTGCTGGATTTCTTCAGTTATCCATTAATTTACATAGCTGTTGTTCCCATAGGATGATTTCCTAATGGCCTTTACCATATTTGCTTGCACCAAATGGCTTAATAGCCAGATGATGACACAAACATAGGGTATCTACCCTTTTTGGTGTGCTGGAGATCATGCCTGTGCAATTTTATGAACAGAACCATTTGGTCTGTTCATGATCATATTTATACCTCACTCCAGCTCCTAGAAATAGTGTGTTGGTGTAGAGGATTGCTTCAGCAGTGATTGGGTGCTTGCCCTGCTCCTCCTTGTGCTTGTGCTCTTGGTTTGATTTTGTGGTGAATCTGGACAGATAGAACAGATGTGCTGTTCTTCCTGTTCTAGTGCTATTGATTTCTGGTGACTTACCCAACTGCTTGGTCGATGCTGAGCTAGGGTTCACTGTTGAAGAGGCTTTTATATGTCTGGCCTTTGTTTCCCTGGTCGACAGCTCCTACTCTCCTCTTGGTGACTCACTGTGCGTGTGTGCAGCATGCACACAGCCTTGTGAGCAGGCTGTGTGTGTGTGTCTGCTGATACACAGCACTTGGCTGTGGGAATTGGATCAGCTCGGCAGACTTTTGATTATCCATTGTTTTCCATTCTTTTTAACCTGCCAAGTGGCTATGCCACTTGGCATAACATTTCCTTTGTTGTGATTGTGTGCAGGGATCAATCTGTTGCTCCAATGATCATGAAGATCATCAAGTACAAGAATAAATGAAATTTAGCTTGTAGTGTTAGGATAGATCATTGATTTGTAATTTCCTTTTCTTTTCTTTTTCTATTTTTGTCCAATTCTTGTAATATGTTGTAATATTTCATATTTTATTCCTGGATATTGTAAAGACAATGTATTTTGTGTGTTTATCAATAAAGCTCCAATTTTCTCTATTGAGCTTTATATAATAATTGTTCTATTTATATCTTGATTATTTATGATTGTTTATTAAATTATCTCAAGTTTGAATTATGTGATAACCACTTGATGTTTGAGTTTGAAATTCAAATTCAAATTTGGTTTGAATTCAATCATACAACTTAATTTAGAATTCAATCATGCAACTTAAGATTGTGATGCATCTTCTCTTCTCTCTTCTCAAAACCCTAATCTAGTTAAGTAAGAACAAGTTCATCGCACTCTCGAAACCCTAACCCTGTAGGATGTCGAGAGAGAAACTTGTTCCCCTTCGATGCAGTTTTGTTTTAAAAGCGCAAAATTTCCCCGTAATTTACCATGCAATGCACATCCCTTTCTAAAATCTACCCCTCGAACGTCTCTAAACCTGGGACATTACAGCCTTTCCCCCTTAAAGAAAACTTCGTCCCGAAGTTGTGGTTGTAATACCTGAACAGTTCGGGGTATGTTTTCCTCAAGTCTTCTTCTTTTTCCCAGGTGGCTTCCCTCTCGGGGTGATGCTTCCATTGTATCTTGCAGTATTTTATAGCTTTATTCCTGAGTTGCTTCCAGCTTTCTTCGAGAATCTTCGCTGGCTTCTCGATGTATGTCAAATCTGGTTGTAACTCGAGCTCAGCATGTGATACTGGCTCATCTGGGGTCTTTAAGCATTTTCTGAGTTGTGATACATGAAATACATTGTGAACTTGAGCTAGCCTTCCCGGTAGATCCAATTCAAAGGCTAAACCTCGGTTCTGACTTAGTATCTTGAAAGGTCTGATGTATCTAGGGCTCAACTTTCCCTTCACTCCGAATCTCTGAAGACCTTTCATCGGGCTCACCTTAAGATATACCATATCTCCAACTTGTGGCTCCCAAGTCCTTCTCTTTTGGTCTGCATAGCTCTTCTGTCGACTTTGGGCTATCCTCAGTCTATCTCTTATGATGTCAATGATGTGTTGCTTTTCCTTGACATAATCTGGATTGAACTCCTTGCTTGATCCAGCTTCATACCAGCATATTGGTGATCTACAGTTCCTTCCATATAAAGCTTCGAATGGTGCCATCTTGATACTGCTTTGATAACTATTGTTGTAGGAGAACTCTGCTAATGGCAAGTGTTCTTCCCATGATCCTCCGAAGTCTAGGACACAAGCCCTAAGCATGTCCTCTAATATTTGGTTTGTTCTTTCTGTTTGTCCACCTGTCTGAGGATGATATGCGGTACTATAATCTAGCTGGGATCCTAAAGCTTCATGTAGTTGCTTCCAGAATGCTGATGTGAACACTGATCCTCGATCTGACACAATCTTCTTGGGCACTCCATGTTTACTCACGATCTCTTTGATGTAAAGATCGATGAGTTTCTCTCCTTTGTCTTGCTGATTTACCGCTAAGAAGTGTGCACTTTTAGTCAACCGGTCCACGATTACCCATATCATGTCCTTCTTTTTATTGGTCATGGGTTGTCCGGTGATGAAATCCATTCCTATCTCCTCCCATTTCCATTCTGGAATAGGTAAAGGTTGTAACTTTCTCGCCGGACTACGGTGTTCGGCCTTCACTCTTTGGCAAGTATGGCATTCCGCCACATACTCGTGCTATTTCTCTCTTCATGTTGTTCCACCGTAATAGCTCCTTTAGATCCATGTACATCTTTGTACTTCCTGGATGAATGGAGTATGGTGTTTGATGGGCTTCCCGGAGTATTACTTCCTTGATCTCAGCAATATCGGGAACACAAATTCTCTTCCGGAACCATAATGATCCCATCTCTCCTCGGTGAAATTCTGATGGTCTTCCTTCGTCAATTCTCCTCATCTCCTCTACGATGAATGGATCATCTAATTGACCCATGATTATCTCATTCTTGAGGTTGACATTCATCTCGTCAGCTACTTGTAGAGCTGATAGTCCTTCATGAGCCTCTTTCTCCCAAAGTTGGATTTGGGCTTGGCTTATCTCCTTCTTCAACTCCGGTGAAATTTCCGGTTCTATTCCGCCGAGTACTCTTCCTGCTCAAGGCATCCGCTACAACATTAGCCTTTCCTCGGAGTATAATTGATGGTCAAATCATAGTCCTTGATCAATTCAAGCCATCTTTTCTCGCCTCATATTGAGTTCCTTTTGAGTGAAGAAGTACTTGAGACTCTTATGATCAGTATAGAGCTCACACTTGGCTCCATAGAGAAAATGTCTCCAAGTCTTAAGGGCAAAAACAACTGCTGCTAACTCTAAATCATGAGTTGGATAATTCACTTCATGAGGTCTGAGTTGCCTTGATCCATATGATATTACTTTCCGGTCTTGCATGAGTACACATCCCAATCCATGTTTGGATGCATCGCAGTACACGGTGCAATCCTTGCCATCTTCCGGAACTGCTAACACCGGTGCTGTGGTGAGTTTTTCTTTCAGAGTTTGAAAACTCTTCTCACACTCATCAGACCACACGAATGGTGTGTTCTTCCTTAGCAGCTTGGTCATTGGCCCTGCTATCTTCGAGAATCCTTCTATGAATCTCCGGTAATATCCTGCCATTCCCAAGAATCCTCGGATTTCCTTGACATTCTTGGGTGCTTCCCAGTCCAAAACTGATGCTACTTTACTTGGGTTGACTGCTATCCCATCCTTGCTAATGACATGACCAAGAAATTCTACTTGATCTAGCCAAAACTCACACTTACTGAACTTGGCGTACAGTTGGTGTTCCCTTAGTGTTTGCAACACTATCCTGAGATGTTCAGCATGTTCAACATGTTCAGCTTTGTCCTTGGAATAGATCAAGATATCATCGATGAATACGATGACAAACTTGTCAAGACATGGCATGAAGATCTTATTCATGAGATTCATGAATATTGCTGGGGCATTGGTTAGTCCAAAAGGTACTACGAGATATTCGTGATGTCCGTACCTCGAGACAAAGGCTGTTTTCGGGACGTCTTCCTTCTTGATCTTTATCTGGTGATAACCGGATCTTAGATCAATCTTGGAAAAGACTCCCGCGCCTCTAACTTGATCAAAAAGATCTTGGATTCTAGGAAGTGGGTACTTGTTTTTGATAGTAACATTATTCAAGTTCCTATAGTCTCTGCACATCCGTCGACCTCCATCTCTTTTATCCACGAAAATCACAGGTGATCCCCATGGTGAGATACTCTCCTGTATGAATCCTTTCTGTTCCAGGTCATCCAATTGTTCCTTGAGTTCTTTCAACTCTTTAGGCCCCATCTTGTATGGTGCTTTAGCAATCGGAGCTGTTCCTGGAATTAGGTCGATAGTAAATTCTATCTCCCTATCTGGTGGCATTCCAGGTAATTCCTTAGGGAATACATCTTGGAATTCATTGACTACTGGAATGTCCTCGAGTTTCACTTCCTTCATACTGTTCAGCTTCAAATCAACTTCAATCTGAGTATGCTTATCTCCTTGGTAAATGATTCTATCTCCACCTGGGCTTTTCAAAGACACTGTTTTATGGGTACAATCTATAAGTGCGCCATTTTCCTCTAACCAGTTCATACCAAGAATGACATCAATGTACTTCATCGGTAAAATGAACAGGTCTGCGTCAAACGCACACTTATTGATCATGATGACTTGTCCAGGTTTAGTGTGGGTTACTAATATCGTTCCCCCCGCGAAAGTATGGTTATGGGTTTATCTAGTTTATTGCATCTAATCCCATGTTTGATGATGAATTGCTGGGAAATGAATGATGTAGTTGCACCAGTATCAAAAAGTACTTTGCCAGGATGAGTGAGTATCTGAAGCGTACCTATCACTGCTTGATCGGAGTTAATCACCTCCTCCAAGCTGGTACAGTTCAACTTGCCGAAGGGTTTCTTGTTCTTCTAGTTCCCTTTGGTGTTTCCTCCTCGGCTTCCTCCTCCGCCTGGCTGACCTCCTCCATTCTTTCTCTTGGGGCAGTCTTTCAACATGTGCCCCTCCTGGCGACACCCAAAACAAATTATCTTTGGCTTCCTGCACTCCCTCGAGTGATGTCCTGGAAGTCCACAGCTTCGACAAATTATTTGATTTGCAGTCTGGAATGCTTGGTTCTTCCTACTACCGTAGTAGTTGCTGCTGTTGTTGTTGTTGTTGTTATTGTTGTATCTTGGCTTGAAACTCAAATTGGTATTGGGCTTGTTGCTAACAAACCTTTTTGGCTCAAATTTAGCTTTCTTCCGTTTCTCTTCTTGCAGTTGTTTGAAATCATCTTCCAGAGTGATGGCTGCATCCACCAACTCCTGGAATTCAGTCGCTCTCAGCATCCTAAGCTGTACCTTAAACTGAGGATTTAATCCTCGCATAAACATCTTCTTTTTCTTGTCCTCGGTATTAACCTCCTCCACGGCATACCGAGACAATCCTGAAAACTCCCTGACGTAAGTCAGGATGGCCTTATCCTTCTGCTCGAGACTTTCAAATTCTCGACGCTTCAGCTCCACAATGCTTTCAGGGACATTGGATTCCCTGAACTTCCTCTTAAACTCTTCCCAGGTGAATACCTTACCAGCCGGGTAAACGGCTACTATATTATCCCACCAAGATGCGGCAGGTCCACACAACAAGTGTGTAGCATAACGGACCTTCTCCTGGTCGTTGCAACCAACAGTATTGAGCTTGCGCTCTGTGTCCATCAACCAATCCTCCGCATCCATTGGTTCAGGCGCGTATGCGAACGAGATTGGCTTTGTATTCTGGAAGTCTGACAAGGTGACTCCCTGATTCTCGGGCCTATCCACCCGGTTCTGCTGGAGCAACTCCTGGAAAAACTTATTTTGTTGCTCCAGTGTAATCCTTTGCCTTTCCTCCATCATTTGCATGTATTGGAGGAAATTCTGCTGCGTCATAGGTGGTGGTGGTGGTGGAAACTGATTCCTGGCTGCTTCATCAGCCTCAGCCTTCTGTCTGGTCTCGCGCTCGATGCGCTGCTCTTCACTCTCCTCACTCGGCGCTCCCGACATATCCCCCTAGTTCTGCAACACAAAGTGGTACTCATAGTTACTCCATGCGCAAGTTTTCTGAGCTCAACTTTGTGCACGATAACTAGTCACGCAATGGAAATCAAGAAGCAAATGCAAATCATACAAAACATATACCCCGTATATACATACATAAGTGGTCTTATTACAATACTCGGTAGCGATGTGAGTATGCAAACTCACTTATTAAAGTATATGTACAAATTTATACAAATATTACATACTACAATACATGTGGTACAAACTGTATTGTAGTCTCGCCTCCCATGGTGGTCTCTAGTCGTGCTTCACTCCCGATACATCCCAGGCTTCCATCCGGTCGAACATGAAGTCCTCCTGACAGAATCTGGAACATAGGGTCTTCCCGTAGGCTTGTAGTCGGAATCGGATGATGTTCCGAGGGCAAAATCTGTGTTCATGAACTGGTCATTCAGTGCATCATAGTCCACCCATCGGGTGTACTCCCCGGTGACTCCGCCAAAGGTATTTCCACCTTCAGTATCAGACTCATTCAGCATCGGATACCCCTCAATATCTCCTCTATTATACTGATCGTCCTGAAACTGGGTTGTGGCATCATCATTCATCTCAGGATTATACCTAACCGAATCACTAGGGTTTCCAGTATCTGACCCCCAACGCCAACCTGTTGAGTTTTCTATAGGAGTCACGGAACGCTGATGGTTTCCGGATTCCTCGCCACCTTCATAACCTCCATAGGAGTTATTAGAAAAATACCTAGGAGTAATAGGTGTGGTTTGCTGTTCTGGATGGTCAATGCTAATTTAATCACCAGCTGAGTAAACTGGTGTATGCTCCACTCCCTCCATGGGTTCCTTTCCTTTTGTCTCCTCCTTGGGCTCGGTGAACTCTTCTAGCATTGTATCAATTGCTCCTGTCAAATGACGGTTCAACTGAAACAACAATGATAGTAAGTTACGGCTATTGTCCATGTATTTTGCCGCTTCAACTGGTTTGCGTTTGGCGTATTTAAAATGGTTCAGCATGGGATCATCCTCTTCCTCCAAGTGAGGAATGTGGGTGAATTCGGAACCCATAAGCTCTTTCGTCTTATGTTCCCGGATATCGGTTATGGCTCTCATAATGGCTATATGGTAGGCTGTGTTGATGGTTCTGGCTTCTCCTGCTGGCATAACTACGCTCATTCCCAAAGATTTGGGAAGTCGTAGCCCTACTCTACACTTTGCCAATACTGGTCCATCATAGTACCAATATTTCATCACTTGAATTTGGGGATCACACCCAAATTCAAGTAACATGGCACGTAGAATGTCTGCAAGTCCTCCATCGTATTCACTCAAGTTTGACGTCTTCACTTTCACATTACGTCCCGGGCGTGAACTTGCCATTGTTGGCTGTAGAAATAGAAAGAATATAAGATTAGTAATAATGCATCATAATAGAGATAATAAAGAATTATCGCACTAAAAGATATGATTGTTTTATTCTCAAGTGAATATACACCATATTTTTAGAGAATTCTTTACTAATCCTATTTGACTCCTAACATTTTCGTCCCATTTACTAGGTTCCAACCTAAGGTCAAAGCTTTTGCTCCGATACCAACTCGTGGTGACCCCGCATACCACCGCATGTTGTAGTATGCCGATCGTTGATATAACATTCGCGAAGTACCAATCCGCGAGATATTACATCCCTCGAGTAGTACAACGAACATAGCAGGTCCATAACTCATTCATACATTATTACAAACCATATATACATATCATCTTGGAGCTCCTCTTGGGTCCGAAGAGGTTTACTCTCGGGTTCGAGGCGAACCCAACTTAGCTTACAATACAGAAGTCTTACTAGGTTATACATTTATCCCTGCGAGCAGTTAAATACTAGAAGTTCGGACTGCTCGGTACTTCTACGACTATTACTGGGTCTAAGATTGTTCTCCTCCGGATCCCTCTTCGTTTCCGTAGACTATCAGATAGTCTACTCCTTCAACACCTCCTGAGAGGTCTGGTTCTTTGTAGCCGATGATGTCGGCTCCTTCAGGGTTGTCGTTGTCCTCCTCCAGATGATTCAGACAGTCTAAGCAGGGGATTAAAGAGTGGTATGAGTACGAGCGTACTCAACAAGTTCATATTAGGAAAGAGGTGTTTAATGCACTAACTACGGTACCAGACCAGAAAGTCTGATACCATGCAAGTTTTGATAATCATTTCTTCAAAAGGTTGTTTTTATTCAGAAGAATTATGTCCGTCGGCCTTCACCGGTTGACTAGAACTTCATGGAGTTCCTTTCCGACAGCGTTCGCAGTTCCAAATCCCGGAACGAGGAGTGACCGGTCACGATTCGTTACACTCTGCAGAGGTGTGTTTCTTTACCCATAAGAGATCTTAACCTTGGTGCCAACCGGGAAGCTTTCCCGTCCACACTTCCTTTGGTGTGAGGCCCGGTATAAGGTCCTAGTCAATCATGTTCCTCCGCTACCTCGAACACCCACCCTTTGTTGCATACCCCGACCCTGGGTCCTCGTCGGTCCCATTATTCCCACTCACGGGTGGACCTCGACCACGACAACAGTTTGGGATCGAACCAAACTCCTTCGCCGGTAGCTGCAACCCATCATAGACCGCAATACCGTGGGGAACTTAAGGCTTCCCCAGCCCACCGCTTGCTCTTCGGGCGACAAGTGTACACGGACACAACCGTGGGGACTTAAGGCTTCCCCAGCCCACCGCTTGCCCCCCGACAGATAACAAGTGTCTACGGTAAAGCGCATCCGTTGATGAACGAGAGGTGGAAACACTTTTGACTATTCCGTCCCACTCCAGATCTTATGGTGAACACGGTTTATACGGCACAAGAATCACTCGGACGACGTTTGTTGTTTAATTCTAGATGGATATAAACCCTTGCAATGGAACCTCCACCATATCAACACAATCCATGGTTCCATTGCCCACCACATAGTCATATTCATAGTTATGAAAATAATGGTTTTGCTTTTTATGCAATAGTGATAAACATAGTACTTTGCAAGTAATTTGGTAAAAATACTCAAATGACATGAGCAAGCGATGAACTTGCCTGAACACTGCAAAGTGTTTCAGTTGGATGGTGTGGACTGACCCTTGTCCTCTGTTGCTGAAAAATAGCATCATTGTCCGATAAGGGCAATGGTTAAAGAAGCAAGTATGCATGATTCATTTTTAGGGTTGTTTCCCCCCTTCCCGGTGTTTTATTATTTTATGTGGAAGGTTAATACTAAGAACAATTTAGGGATACTCTGTTTAGGATAAAATACAACCTTGAAATGTTGTCAAGGTGTTTTTATAGTCTAAAGACATTAATGGACTGATTTTCATTATTGAAAATATTGTGTGATTTAAATGAATATTTAAATCATCAAATTAAGACTTATTCTTGATTGTCTTCAGAAACCTCTTTTGGATATTTTATTTGAGTAGAGAATTTTATGCTGATCAATTTACATATTTTTAATTATTTTTTAGAGCTATAAATAATTTTCTATGAAATTTCAAAGTTTTTGGTTTAATTGGTATTTGTGAAATACCAAATTTGCCCCTGGGCCCACCTGTCAGGGTGGCCCAAAGGGTTAGGTCGGCCGACCCACCTGGTCCGGCCCGACCACCTCACTCTCTCCCTCTCTCTCTCGTGCGTGTCCGAACCCTAACCCTAACCCCTCTCTGGCGATACGCGTCGCCGCCGTCTTCTCAGAATTGTTCCGGCCATCTCCGGCCGTCGCCGCCGGCGAGGTATGACGCATCTAAACCGCCGTTCAACGGCGCTTCAGATCCACCGCGGCGATTTGTGATGCGCCGCCTGCTCGTCTCACCCCCTTCGCCTCTGATCTCCTGCCGTGGAGTGCCGTGGCGATCTCGTCGCCGCCGACGCTCCAGATGCCGTGGCGCCACCGTGCTCGTCCGTGGTGCTTCCATGGCCTGGCTTGGCCTGGTGCCGCCGCGCTCCGGCGTGTGCCGCCGTGGCCGCCATGGCTGCGCCCGTCTGCTCGACCCCGGGTATGTGCGCCTCCTTTCTTCTGCTCCTCTCCGGTGCCTGAACTTCTTTCTCCTCCTCTAGCTCTGGCCACGGCTGCTCCATTTCGTGGAGAGGCCTGCCGTGCCCATGCTCTGCTGCCGGCTAGCTAGCTGTGCAAGCCTGCATGCTGCTGTGCTGCTGCTATTCGTGCTGCTGTGCTGCTGCTCTACTTGCCCTAGTCTATGCGCGTGTGCTCGCCCTACTGTGGCGTATGCCTCCTTTGTTTAGTGTCTCTGCTCACCCTAGTGGTTATGCATGGTATGATCTATCTAGATGCTCATTTGAGCATCCCTAGCCATTGTTGTGGCTTGCTTGCTTGTGCTAAGCTATGCTCTGGCTCCCCTGGTTCACTACTGTGAGTGATTCTTGCTGTTTAGCAAGTACCAGTGTTGTTTGTGTGATGATTAAAGGTTGCTGGCTCATGGTAGGCTCTGCCTTGCTTAATTGTTGTCCATATACATCAATTCCTTGATGATATGCTTCTGGATACAATCATAAGATGGTTTATGTGATTATCTGTGATTCAATTGTTGCTTAACTGTGGCTGTTTAGTTTATATGGTTCACGAATGGATGCCAGGCTTGTCTCTGACAAGCACTTGCATAGTATGTCAAGCTCTGATGATCCTGTGATCATCAGCTGCTTGATTGTTGCTGGCTAATCTACTGTCTGTGCCTCTCTGATGTTTATTCTTGATTTATGTGACACCATAGCTTGTGCTGGTGCCAGGTGATGCTTGCTCAAGCATCAACTGATGCTTGGGATCACTGGCAAATTGCTGGTGCTTGGATAACTTGTCTGTTTCATTTATTTGTGTTTCCTGGCTTTATTAGATGGATAAATGATGTGAACTGTTTAGCAGTAATGATCTCATGGATGGAATAATGAGGCTAAAGGGATGCCAACCACTGGTTGGGTACCCTAGCTCATCCTGAACCCTACTGGGTGATGATGTGATGCTTTGGTGATCTGTTTCAGTGGCTAGGTAGCTGATGTGACCCTAGCAGACTTGATCTGCTAGAAATGGTTGCTCCTGCCTCTCTGTGACTTGCTATGGTTGGTGATTGCTTGCTGGAATGGAACAACTGTTCACTGGCTTGATCCAATATTGGACTTCCAGTGGTCTTTTGATGTTGACAAAGAATATAGACAAGGAATTGTCTATAGTCTGATGGCACAGATAGCTGTAGGTGTTAAGTGTGTGGCCTAGGCTAGCTGGGTCTTCATCTGTTGCTGGATTTCTTCAGTTATGCATTAATTTACATAGCTGCTGTTCCCATAGGATGATTTCCTAATGGCCTTTACCATATTTGCTTGCACCAAATGGCTTAATAGCCAGATGATGACACAAACATAGGGTATCTACCCTTTTTGGTGTGATGGAGATCA
This sequence comes from Lolium rigidum, assembly GCF_022539505.1. NCBI lineage: Eukaryota > Viridiplantae > Streptophyta > Magnoliopsida > Poales > Poaceae > Lolium > Lolium rigidum. The sequence goes on along the minus strand of NC_061513.1, from coordinate 257,484,202 downwards.
TGCCTGTGCAATTTTATGAACAGAACCATTTGGTCTGTTCATGATCATATTTATACCTCACTCCAGCTCCTAGAAATAGTGTGTTGGTGTAGAGGATTGCTTCGACGAGTGATTGGGTGCTTGCCCTGCTCCTCCTTGTGCTTGTGCTCTTGGTTTGATTTTGTGGTGAATCTGGACAGATAGAACAGCTGTGTTGTTCTTCCTGTTCTAGTGCTATTGATTTCTGGTGACTTACCCAACTGCTTGGTCGATGCTGAGCTAGGGTTCACTGTTGAAGAGGCTTTTATATGTCTGGCCTTTGTTTCCCTGGTCGACAGCTCCTACTCTCCTCTTGGTGACTCACTGTGCGTGTGTGCTGCATGCACACAGCCTTGTGAGCAGGCTGTGTGTGTGTGTGTCTGCTGATACACAACACTTGGCTGTGAGAATTGGATCAGCTCGGCAGACTTGAGATTATCCACTGTTTTCCATTCTTTTTAACCTGCCAAGTGGCTATGCCACTTGGCATAACATTTCCTTTGTTGTGATTGTGTGCAGGGATCAATCTGTTGCTCCAATGATCATGAAGATCATCAAGTACAAGAATAAATGAAATTTAGCTTGTAGTGTTAGGATAGATCATTGATTTGTAATTTCCTTTTCTTTTCTTTTTCTATTTTTGTCCAATTCTTGTAATATGTTGTAATATTTCATATTTTATTCCTGGATATTGTAAAGACAATGTATTTTGTGTGTTTATCAATAAAGCTCCAATTTTCTCTATTGAGCTTTATATAATAATTGTTCTATTTATATCTTGATTATTTATGATTGTTTATTAAATTATCTCAAGTTTGAATTATGTGATAACACTTGATGTTTGAGTTTGAAATTCAAATTCAAATTTGGTTTGAATTCAATCATACAACTTAATTTAGAATTCAATCATGCAACTTAAGATTGTGATGCATCTTCTCTTCTCTCTTCTCAAAACCCTAATCTAGTTAAGTAAGAACAAGTTCATCGCACTCTCGAAACCCTAACCCTGTAGGATGTCGAGAGAGAAACCTGTTCCCCTTCGATGCAGTTTTGTTTTAAAAGCGCGAAATTTCCCCGTAATTTACCATGCAATGCACATCCCTTTCTAAAATCTACCCCTCGAACGTCTCTAAACCTGGGACATTACACCCGGGCTTGGAGAAAGCCAACCCGGCCACTCCGGCCTCCTTCTCCTCATCTTCCTCTTCTTCATCGGAGATGTACTCGGCCCCAACAAAGGCTCTTCCCTTGTTCTTCTTGTATCGATCGTTGATTGGGTTTGGCTTCAATCTTGGCTTGACCCCTTTGATAAACTTTGGCATGTCTACCCTTTTCTCATAAGGGCACTCATTTGCAAAGTGGTTATCTTCATCACAGTAGTAGCAGGTTCTCTTCTTCTTGTCATTGAGCATTGGGAACTTTGCCTTGTACTTCTTGGCAAAGAAAGCAAAGTCGGTAGCAATGTCACTAGTTGAAGTCATCTCTTCATCTTCTTCAATTTCATAGTCTTCTTCTCTACCATGGTCAGCTCTAGCCTTGAGAGCAAGGTTGTGCGACGCTTCATGGTTGCGTGAGGCTTCATCCACACGGTTCATCGCCATGAGCCTTTTTCCTGTCTTGGCCATGTTTTCATTGGCGGCCACATAGGAGACTAGATCATCGGAATTCAGATCAGCACTCTTGGTAATGATTTGCAAGTTGAGTGCAAGGTTGGTGTCTTCTTGCTTGACTGCAATCATGGAAATGACCTTGGACTTTATGAATGCATCATTCATCTCGAAGCCATCATTGTACTTCTCAACACCAAGTCCCTTGACCCTCACTTAAAGAGCACCAAGCCTTGCATAGGCATCGGCATCGGCTATGGATTCTCCTTCTCTAATCATGAACATGGTGGCCTCTTGCTTTGCGGACTCATAAAGAGCTGCTTGGATCAAATCGGTTCCCTCTTGGAGTACTACGATCCGATCCCACAACTCTTTAGCGGAGTCAATGTCATTGACTTGATCAAGGAGCTTGCGGTGGATGCCACTTCTAATCTTGTCACGTGCGGAGGCATTGAGTTGACGGTTGTAGAACTCGGTGGAGGTCAACCGAACATGATCATGTGGCTTCCGGTATCCATGAACAATGATCTCCCATAGCTCCACACTCGTACATTGCGAATATGAGATTCCATAGCAGATTTCCAAAAAGGAAAGTGAGTTCCATCAAAATGGGGAACAATCCCACTATGGTTTATATGAGGCATGGGTGAAGTGTTTTTGGGATAGTCATGGTTGACTTCATGGAAGGTTTCCTTAGAGGCCGAAGCCCCACTAGGAGCTCCACCAGTTAGGTTCTTAAGCATGGCAGTCATTTCTGCCATTTGGCTTTGTAGTTCATCCTCCTTTTTCTTCTTCTCGGCATCATATGCCAAGAGTCTAGATTTCATTTCTTTAACCGAAAGGTTAGAGTCGTCATCTAGACCCTCGAATAGTTTTTCCATCTCACTCTTAAGGTGGTGAAGCCCTTAATAAGAGTCCAAAGGCTCTGATACCAATTGAAAGTTCAGAGATGGTAAACCTAGAGGGGGGGTGAATAGGTTTCTACAGATTTTAATTCTTTCTTTGCAATATTAGGCTTTGCGGAATATAATGGTTAGCCTAATGCAAACTAGGTGAAACAACCTATATGAGGATACAACTAACTCGAGCACGAAGGCTCTCACAGAGCGATTAAATCACAAGTAAAGAGTTCGGTTAGAGATAACCGATAGCACGCGGAGATGAGGGTTTATTCCCGTGTTCCCTTCCTTTGCAAGAAGGTACGTCACGTTTGGAGGAGTGGAGGTCCCACGAAGGATTCCCCGCGCCACGAAGGCTCACCCTATTCTCCGGAGCCTATCCCACGAAGGAATAGCTCGCTCAATTGTGGTAGACTTTGAGGTAGCCTCCAAACCTTCACAATCTTGTCAGAAGCAAATCCACATCCCGGATGCTTCCGGACCACTCTTGCCCACCTAGGGTTTCCAAGGAACCCTAGAGAGCAAGCTTCTTGATGAGTACAAGGGGGAATGAGATTTGGCTTGGTAGAACAGTAGACCGGCTCCTCCTCCATCGTTTCCCCGGAGGGATTTGAGTTTGGGTGGTGGAGGACAGAGATCTGAGGCTTTTGGTGTTTCTAACAATGGAGGACGAGAGAGGGAGCTCAAGAACAGCTTGTAGTGTAGTTCCTGACTTTTCAGAGGTAGGAGAAGGGCTATTTATAGTGTAACTTGAAATATGGCCGTTGCCCACTTGACACATCAGCAGATTCCTCGAGAAACCCGGTCAATCGGATTTGGCGCCGGACTGGCTGGCGCACGGGCCGGTCAGACCGGGTCTGCGACCGGTCCGGCCGGTTTCAACCGGAGCTGGGACCGGGTCTTGACCGGAGCCACTTCTTTGGGTACTAGATCTCGCCCGGTTGGCACAAGCGCATAGGCTGGTTGGTCGCCGGGGCGGCCGGTCAGTAATCCGGTCCGACCGGGCCAGCGACCGGATCGGCCGGTCCAAACCGGGCAGCCAACCGGACTGAGACCGGACTATCGCCCCGACCTTACTGGTTCCCACCCGGTTGGCACCGGTCCTGGGGCCGGTCTGCGCTGGGCTGGCCGGTGCCAGGGCCGGTCTGATCGGGCCAGGGACCGGCCTTGCTCTGGAAACCCCTTGTTGATTTTTCATCGAAGTGGGGGGTCTCCCATTGCCTTCTTGTTCCATTGATACACCATTATACCTCTTTGGCTAATACCTGGGAATCATCTTGTAGACATGTATTAGTCCAAATACTCTAGCACGGTGTCATAGTTACCAAAATAATGGATAATGGTAAAATACCCTTACAATGATCAAGTAACAAGCAAGTATAAAGGAAGCAACACGACCGGGTGGACGGTAGCGGAGACGACGCACGATGTGTTTACTGTAGTTCCCTCCACCAAAGGAGGTACATCTACATTGAGGAGGTGTGGACCCCGAAGGTGTCAATCGCCACAAAGGCGTCAGCTTATTCCTCGTGAACACCCCACAAATGAGTATTCACTTCTCCACTATCAAGGACGGTCGAGGCAGCGATTCCTTCCCACAAGGTTGGGGCGAGCTCCACAACAGCTGGAGGCTCCCAACACCGTGTAGGGCTAGTACAACACAGAGCTAGCCTCCATATGGGCTCATCTCAAGAGATCCACAAAAGGAATCCTAGGGTTACAAGATCCACAAAGGATTGGGTGGGGATGGCGAAATCTTTCTTGGTGGAAGTGTAGATCGGGACCTCCTCATTCACTCCTCAAAATATGAGCTTGATTGATTGGCTAGAGAATGAAATCATCAAGATTTGAGCTCAACAACAATGGAGGAGATAGAGTGAAAAGATGCTAGGGCGAGGTGGGGAAGAGGACCCCCTTATATAGGGGCGTTCAAAATCCAGTCGTTCAACAGATCTTGCACGACCGATACTACCGCTCGGGTGAGAGGTACTACCGTGTCCTTGTGATCGTTGCTCCCTCGCTTAGGGCATGTGGAGCCTGTAGGGTACTACCGATCTCGCGGTACCGGTCTGGGTATTTTAGGGTAGTGCCGCACGTGAGGAAAGTGCAACGGTACCGGACCAGTACCGGGACCGGTACAACCGCGATTCACTCCGAAGAGTGATTCAAGCAATGGTTCCAGTCGTGGCACCGCTCTGGTACTGGAGCTTTTCCAGTAGCTCAGGCCACTAGGGCCGGTATCGCAAGCAGTACCGCTAGCGGTAGTACCGGAACTGCAGTTCCAGTTGTCGTGTATCTTGTGTTGAAGTTGGTAGCGGTACTTCCACTCCCAACACCGGTTCTACCGGTCATGCAGAAAACACATGTTTTCAATAGGTTTTTGCAACCTCTCCAACTGTTGCCTCACGAAACACACACAAAGAACCGAAGAGACTACCAAGAAAACCTAAACAGCACCTAGATACGGTCCTGGTCTTCCGATCTTGAGTGGGGTCAACGAGAACACCGTGTACCTACAAATATTTCAACAACTATGCAGACGATAAAATTATATTCTAGTGTTGTGACCAAACACACAAAACCACAAGGGAAGACTTTGCTCTTTCACAATTGGACATCATAGTGAAGAGATGGGGAGTTTAGCTTTGGATTTCTTTGAATCAGTATATACAAAGGAGGAAAATCTTAACCCGTCCAACATCAGTGATTGCCTACATTCTTGCGTGGATGAGGATATGAACAAGAACTGTGCGCATCGTCCTCGAAAAATGAGATTAGTGATGTCTTGTTTCAAATTGGAACGTTTAAAGCCCTGGGGCCTGATGGGTTTCCTGACACATTTTTTGCAGCGCAATTAGGATCTATTGAAGGATGAAGTCGTGCAAGCTGTTTAACGATTTTTTGCTACGGATGTGATGCCACTGGGGGTAAATGACACTATCATCGTTATTATTCGAAAGAATAATGGTCCGGAGGCCTTGAAGGATTTTAGGCCTATAAGCCTGTGCAATGTCGTTTTTAAAGTGGCCTCGAAGTGTTGTTAACCGGCTTCGACCTGTGCTTCAAGATATCATATCGCCCACCCAGAGCTTGTTTATTCCTGGGCGTCTTATTATGGACAATGCACTCCTGGCTTTTGAGTGTATTCACTCTATACAGACAGGCTCGACAGCTCGCACGAATTTCTGTGCGTATAAGTTGGATATGGCTAAAGCGTATGATCGCGTTGATTGGAGGTTTTTGGAAGGGGTTTTAGTGAAGTTGGGCTTTCGTAGTCAATGCATATGGTGGGTAATATCATGTGTTACCACCATACCATACTCTATTCGCTTTAATGGACAAATGTTGGACTCCTTCACTCCATCTGGGGGCATCCGCCAAGGTGATCAACTTTCACTGTACATTTTCCTATTTGTTGCTGATGGCTTATCATGTCTAATTCAGAAAGAAATTGAGAGTAATCCACATATGTCGGAGAGCACCATGTATATGTCATCTATTGTTCGCGGGTGACAGCCTCTTATTTTTTGAGGGTTCGGTGGAGCAGGCAACATTGATTAAATTTATCCTTGACAAATATGAGCATGGAACTGGTTTGTCAGCTGTGGTAAATGCTTAATTATGTTTGGAGATCAAGTTTCATCAGAGGTGCAAGAGGAGATGAAGAATATTCTCTAATATGATACACATTTCTTTGAGGAGAAATATTGAGGCCTGTAGGTGCCTAAACACATGTCATCGGTTGCCAAGGAAATATTAATCAAGTATGTGCTTCAATCGATCTCCACGTATGCCATGGGGTTTTTTTAATTTCCGTTGGGGCTTGTTGATGATACATCATACACAATTTTTGGTGGGGAGACGAGTTGAATAAAAAGAAAATGCATTGGCTATCCTGGGATAATCTGACTCGTCCTAAAGTACAGGGTGACACGGGCTTTCGATACCTTCGTGTGTTTAACCAGGCTCTGTTGGCACAGCTGGCCTAGTTGTTGTTGCAGTACTTGACAGCCTGTGCGCCAGACTTCTAAAGGCTCGCTACTACCTGGCAGGAAACCTGCTCGACACTGCTTTTATTCAAAACCAGTCGCAAACATGGCAGACATTGTTTACGGGTTGGAACTTGTGAAGAAGGGGATGATGTGGAGGATTGGCACCGGTTCAATAGTCAAAATATTTTGAGATAATTGGCTTCCTCGTTCGGGTGCTATGAAAGTGGAAGGCAAACGTTGACCATCTCGGTTAAAAAGTGGGTTTCCGACCTTGTTGATAATGATTCCTGTTCATGGAAGTAAGAGGTGGTTCGTGAGTGCTGCTGGCCCTATGATGCAAACTCTATATTGGGCATCAAACTTGCAGCACGAGCCTACAACGATTTTATGGCTCGAAGTGGTGAAAACAATGGTATGTTTAATGTACGATCCGGCCCATCGCACTGGCATGCAAGAACCACTTGAGAGGTTGAGACAGGGTTAGTCAAGCATGATGCCTATGGGTGATCAGAAGGTTTGGGACCTAGTTTGGAAGGCATGTGTGCCATAGAAGATGAGGATATTTGCGTGGCGGACAACAACGAAGTCCCTGGTCGTGCTCACCGGTTTGCACCGAAGAATCACTTCCGTGAACCCGATATGCTCCATCTGTGGGCGTGAGGAGGAGGACGTACACCATGCGCTACTGTGCTATACTCTTGCAAGGGCCCTTCGAGATGAGCTTCGTGTACATTGGTCTCTTCCTTCGGAAACCTCTTTCTCGAACACCGGCAAAGACTGTTTTTTCCAACTTCTTGGCAATGTCCTACGAATGCAGGACCAAAGATCATCTATCTATTTTGGCGGGCCTGACATCATCACAACAATGTTATCCATGGAGACGGCAAGGCCTCGATCACCGCGTCAGTCAATTTTTGGTGAACTATCACAACTCATTTGCGGAGGTCTCTTCGGGGAGCAAGGGAACACAACTTTCCATGTATTCCTGGGTGGCTCCTAAAGAGGGCACGATCAAGGTTAACGTCAACGCTGGTTGGGACGCGGCTTCAAAGCAGGGATTACTCCGGATCATCATTGTGATAACCTTGTGCCAAATTAATAAAGCTTGCTCGTTCCTGTCAAAAAAAAAGAGACGCTCTCCCTTTTTTTTAGGGGAGAGATTTGGGCTCTCGTCTTTGGAGCAGATCGTGACATTCTGATTTGCTGACAGGACCCAGCGTCTATCTGAGCCTGTCTGCGGATGGCCCAGTTAACCAAACAGGGCCGATTTGATATGATATTTGCAGTTCCATCTTCTCTTCCTCCCAAGTCCCAACCGTGGCGGCGCTCACCTCCTCCCTTCCGGACCTATCTCGTGCTCATCGATCTTGACCTACCCAAACCCCCAAAGCTCCAGTACGACCCAATAAAAATCTCACCTTGCCTCCGCTCTCCTCTGCCCTAGAGCTGACGTCGCCGCCGCAGCTTAGCTCGCGCCGTCGTCTCACGCCTCACACGCGCCGCCGCCCGCCGCCTCGGCTTCCGTTCTCCCCCCGTAGCGTCCGCCGGTCTCGGGGTTTCCGAGGTACGAGCTCTTCCAAGTCACCCCGCGATTACTTCGAACCCTAACTTAACTAGCCTCCTCATCTTTTGAGCGCACACCATAATCTAGATCCGTTCCGCGAGATTGGGCAGAAGCTATCAGCCTATCCGTGTTACACATGTTCTGTCACCAAAGTTCGTTTTTTTCTTCGTCTCCGCAGCTAACCAGCTTCGATTCGTATAGGCCCAGGATGTTGCAGTCTAGCTAGTAACTACTAAGCCATTGGAATACCTTTTGGCGACCTTACTGGGCACTGGAGTGGATAACTGGTTGAGGGTGGGATGGGGGGAGTCATTGGTTCTTTTTTGTCATCTCTTTTCTGTTTATTCTGTGAAATTTGGAATGATGCAATTCGATTTTTGGTACTTGCCGGGGAAAAAAAGCTCAATTGAACACAAGCAGATGAGTCACACCCTGCTGTATCTAAAATCTCATTACATGATAACACAAATCTTTAAGCTTTATATTATATATCATATTAATTGTAGTAGTCTGATGGATGGTGGGGGACATTCCCAAAGTTGGTGTTATAGCATCTCTGCAACAAGGCATAGCAGTAATCAATTGTTGTCTGTAGTAGCTTGCGGTCACAAGACACAATATCTTAATACTTCTTTGGTGTTACTCCCTTAAACATGCCTTGTTGTGTATGAATAATTGGATTCTATTGAACTTCTGGCATGACTGACTCATTATTTTGCGAAACTACTTTATGATGTAATAGGTGAATACAGAGCTTGAAGTCTGTGCATGAAGTAGGACATCATGGGTGATAGTTCAAATTCAAATGTGCAGAAGGCCGAGGAACTCAAACTTAAGGCAAACGAGGCCTTCAAGGGTATGATATGTCTCATCCTTCCTGTTGTATGTCTAGAACTCTAGATTGAGCAGCACATTTTGTAGTCCTTGTTATTTATGGGGTGTTGCTAAGTCCTTTAAGTTTGTATACTTACCACTCTCTGTTCTACTTTTCCCTCTCAAAGTGCAACATGGAATTCAGTGATGCATAGACTTTGTTGGTTACCTTGCGCCCCAACACTCAATTAAGGATAGTCTGTTGAAATACTGATTGTATTTGATTTGTAACTGAACTAAAGTTGAAACACTTATTAATTAGTTCTAAATGAAGTTAACAGGAATACCGAGTTTAGATGTGCTTTTGTGGTAATAAGCTGAACTGGGATGTTCTTTCTATCTCTCATCATTATGCTGACATGTAAATGTAGCGTGCTGCGTCCCTTAGTGATATGATTTCCTTGAAGATTATTGTTCCCTAACTATTATGGTGTCTTCTTTCCAGCGAACAAGTTTTCTCAGGCTGTAGATCTATATGACCAAGCTATTGAGCTAAATAGTTCCAATGCGGTTTATTGGGCAAATCGCGCATTTGCACATACCAAGCTCGAGGAATATGGAAGTGCGGTCCAGGACGCTACAAAAGCTATTGAGATTGATCCCAAATATTCAAAGGTGAGTATTCATGTCCTGTTGATGGCATATTTTTGTAGGTTCTTACCTTTTGCAAAACTTTGTACCTATAGGGTTATTATAGACGAGGAGCAGCACATCTTGCTATGGGAAAATTCAAGGAAGCCCTGAAAGATTTTCAGCAGGTATGTGTCAGATGGGTCAACGAATCAACTCAATAATATGACTGCTGGATATTGTTGTTCATTTGTTTCTGCTTCTATCATGGATTACGTTTATTTCTTTTGGACAAGAAGATCGCATATGACACTGGCTTATCCTGAAACTAAGTAGTGTGTGCCAATTTGCTTTGTTATTATTAGGTGAAAAGAATCTGTCCCAACGATCCAGATGCTACAAGAAAGTTGAAAGAGTGTGAGAAAGCTGTCCAGAAAATCCGTTTTGAGGAAGCAATTTCTGTAGGGGAAGTAGAAAGGCACTCTATAGCAGATTCTCTAGATTATCATACAATAGGTATCAGCTCTTTGAATTTGCACATTTTCTTGCACTCTACTTGCTCCACTGTCTGTACATACTATATGTTAATGTGGTCTAAAATAGCAAAATACCTCTCTTTCCTGGTTCTGTTAATATTTTTGTCTGCTATAAATCTATTAACTCTATTTATGAGCACTTCTTAAGTTGGCTTTCTAGTGTGATCCATGCATGTCATTGTGTAGTGTTTATAGTTTCTTTGTGCTTGGCGTATTATGCATGCAATATAAAGTGAGGCAAGAGATGCTGAGATAGCTCGTGTATGAAACATCATATGTTGTTGGTGCTATTTTATATAATTATCATCACTTCAGTGGGTCAGCATGTTGCTAACATTTGTCAGGTTCTATCAGTCAGTGGATGCTTTAGTTATGAAATGTATATAAGTGATAGCTATTTTGATCCCAACTATAGTTCAGTTACACAAACATTGTTGATACTACAGAGGTTGAATCACAGTATACTGGAGCGAGAATTGATGGAGATATAATAACATTAGATTTCGTCAAGCAGATGTTGGATGATTTCAAAAGGCAAAAATGTATACATAGAAGGTACAGCTTGTAATGTGAAGTCACAACAATGTACCTTTTTTTGTTTTCCTTGTTACTTTTCTTGGGTATTTGTGATAAGCTATAAGTTGTCGGCAACTTGGCATAGGTATGCACTTCAGATTGTGTTGCAAGCACGGGACTTGCTGCGATCAGTGCCTTCCCTCGTCGATGTGAATGTTCCCGATGGTTGTCATTTTACAGTCTGCGGTGATGTTCATGGCCAGGTATTTGCCTTATCAACTGAAGAGATTCTCTAGATATAGCTCTCCCTCTCCATGACCATGTGGTATATGCACTCTGAAAATGTTTTTAGTCCTGTGAAGTGGCAACAGAGCGTTTTATATTTATAGATGAATTCCATTTCACTGGGTGAGTGGAAATTGTTAGTCCCCTCATCAAATCTTGGTATTATCTCTTGGTACCTATTGTGGGGGCCTAATGACCTGCTGTTTTATTTGCAGTACTTCGATCTGCTAAATATATTTGAGCTCAATGGGCTTCCTTCTGAAGACAACCCTTACCTTTTCAATGGAGATTTTGTGGACAGAGGATCATTTTCACTCGAAATCATACTTACTCTCTTTGCATTCAAGTGCCTTTATCCAACAGGTAAGTATCTTCAGTTCTCATTCTGTTCACGATCATAAATTGATAAGCTGATCGTTTTTCGAAGTTGGTTTTCTGTAGTACATTTTTTTTACTTCTACATTCTGGTAGTAGTTTAATTAAGTGGGAATATGAATTTCACTTCACTGCTATAGTTTAAGTGTGGATGGAATTTTCTATGACCAGGTATGCATTTAGCAAGAGGAAACCATGAAAGCAAGAGCATGAACAAAATATATGGTTTTGAGGGAGAAGTGAAATCCAAATTGAGCGATACGTTCGTTGAGCTGTTTGCGGAGGTATTTTGTTGCTTGCCTCTTGCTCATGTAATCAACAAGAAGGTCTTTGTATGTCATGGGGGTCTCTTTAGTGTTGATGGAGTGAAGTTATCTGACATCAAGGCCATTGATCGTTTCTGTGAGCCTCCTGAAGAAGGTAATTCTACCTTTCCTATTTATGGCTGTCCATTCTTGAGTGGATCTTTGTTATTCCTTTGTTCCCCGATTTATTTGCTACCCTTAAATCTTAATGAACTGGTTTTTTTTTTTGAACAACTGAGTCCTCGAATGATTGCATTTTTCTTTGCTCGAACTTGTGATGATATCATCATACTTTTGCTTATGCAAATGACATCAAAGCTACATATTTATTCTGTTTCTTGAATCTCGAAAAAGTTTATTGCACACCATTGCTTATCAATTTTGTTGCACTTTGTGTAAGATGTCCACAGGATTGCAAACATTGCAGTTCTGATTGCTATATGCTATCATTGTTATTTTGTATGTTATGCATCACTATTATGCTCTATCATTTGCGTGTTAAAAAAACTTGCTATCAAAATAAGAAATTGCATTATAACTATTATTTTGTTGTCTACAGGTTTAATGTGTGAAATCCTATGGAGTGACCCTCAGCCTCAGGCTGGGAGAGGCCCAAGCAAACGAGGTGTAGGGCTTTCCTTTGGTGCAGATGTGACAAAGAAGTTTTTGGACGATAACAATCTAGGTAGGCTCCATAGCAAACTGTCACTCTTGTTGGTTTAAAATATCAGTTATACCTTGCGCTTGTTTGAGCCTCTTAATCATTCTTGTCAGTTTAACATTCTCTTCTCGCACGTTCTCTTCTGATGTACTTGATTTCCTGCCAGACCTTGTTGTCCGATCCCATGAAGTGAAGGATGAAGGGTATGAAATCATGCATGATGGAAAGCTCATCACTGTTTTCTCAGCGCCTAATTATTGCGACCAGGTATGCTAAATCATGGAAAGAAACCACACTGCCTGCATACCTTGAATTACTCTCTTAAGATATGGTTCTGGCAAGCCATTGTTTTTATTTTCGTCATCTTATGATGTTGTTCTGAATTTCTGATGCAGATGGGCAACAAAGGTGCATTTATTCGGTTTGTTGCACCAGATTTAAAGCCAGATATTGTCAGTTTCTCGGCAGTGGTATGCCCTTGTCTTTTTTGCATCTAAGCTTCTCTTAAATAGTTGATTTGTATGACATCTATTGAGTACTCATTTTCTGAAAGAGCGTTAATTCTTGGTGGTACTCATGATTAACATGATAAATTGCTGACTAGCATTGGGTTCGAGCATCTGATCTGTAGTTGAACTAAACTTCACCGCAGTATATAGTTTGAAATTAGGTCGCAGATATCTTTTTCAAGCACATCTCTACTGCTTATGCCCTAGTCATTCGTTTCGCCAATTATGCTTGACTTCACTGCAGTATATAGTTTGCATTGAAGTCGCAGATATCTTTTCCAAGCACATCTTTACTGCTTATGCCCTAGTCATTCGTTTGGTCTATGGTGAAGCTTCTCTCTACCTGTGGTATATTCATGGAAAAAAATAGCGCGCTATTTCGGAGACTGACTTTTGTGAACCTAGGTGTATGTGAACCCACTTTTTGAAAAGTTCCGTTTGTGATGTCAAAACATGTTTTAAAAATCGAAACACAAAATGATTTCCCAGATCTCAAATATGTGCCCTAGACATGAGTTTCGTGACGAAAAAACTTTTTATTTTGTCTCGGCAAAAAAGTGAAATTTTGCAGGGCTATATAGCAGTATATATGTAACGTATTTTGTCTTTTTTAGATTCTGAAATAAAAAGTGGTTTCTCCGCGAAAACTTTCTACGCACATATGGAACATGCGTACGTACCCTGATATTTTTATTTCAGATTTTTTTCACATTTCGAAAATGCATTTCCAACCTGGGTTCACGTGCACCCAGGTTCAACTGGGGCTTTTCCGCTATTTCGGCGCTAATAGCACGCTATAGCGTTTTTGGACATGCCACGCTACATCATTTCGGCGCTATAGCGTGCTATAGCGCGCTATAGCACACTAATAGCGTATTTTTTGGCCGACGCTATTTTGTTATAGCGCGCTATAGCACGCTAATAGCGTATTTTTTGGCCGACGCTATTTTGTTATAGTGCGCTATTTTTTTCCTTGGGTATATTACAAGGTTGATAACACATTATTTTATTGCAGCCACACCCTGATGTTAAGCCGATGGCCTATGCGAACAATTTCCTCCGGATGTTCCAATAGCAGCTGGCGGCACCTCTGTGTGGCCAATTTTGATATGCTAAACTTCTCTCTGCCCAGCTCATTTCATACCAAGTTCCATCCAAGTCTTGACCTGAGCAGCAAATATTTTGCACCCTTTGTTAAATTATTGGTACTAGCAGTGATTTAGATGTATGCGTAGTTGTACACTGTGTTCTCGTCTATGTGATCCCCTTTATATCTCCAGTACATTCGTCCCTTAGGATTCTGCTGCTCTGTTCAGCTTTCACGGTGCTGACATTGAGGAATGGTGCTATCGTGCTCATGGTATCTTTTGTGGATTGTTGTAATGTTCAATTTCTGTGGTGCATGATAACACAGTACTGCTTCGTACGCAAAATGCCACATGCAACATGTAGTGAACCGATTATTTTGTACAAGGCATGCATAGATTGTAAAATGTACGTCGTGTCAATGCTGGAATGTATATCTTACTGTCAGATTTTCTGTCAAGGTTAATGGAGGTTCGCTTGAACCCTTTTACCCCTCTGGTGGAATCTGATAGGGAGATCCCATATTGCCTTTCCTTTTCTTATTTTGTGGAGGAGTGATGGCTTTGTGGAGAGGGAGTACATGTTTCGTTGATAGAGGGCCACGAGTTTGTAATAGATCACCGTGGGTATCGCATCTCTTTGATGATGGCACTCTTACTTTCATCAATTAGGAAGGACTGAGTGCAAGGAGATTGAATGAAATTCTTCAAATTTATGATGAGGCATATCTGGTCTATGAGAGAAGAGTGCCATCTTCTTTTGGCCATGTACTTCGATCCAATCTGAATATTCAGCTGGAAACCTTCACTGAGAAATACCTGGGTCTGTTGACAGCAGTCGGTAGGCTGACAAGTGAGGCGTTTGAGTTCATGTCGGACAACGCTAGGAGCAAGGTGAATGGCTGGGCGTAGAAAATTCTATCTTTTCTTGGGAAGGAAGTTTGTCAAGATCCTTTTGATAAACTTGAAAGACTTTTTGACCGATAGGTTGACATGACTTACAATGACTTGGATTTGACCTTATAGTATGAGTTGTTTCCTTCTATCAAAAGGATCTTGTCAAAAGCTCGCATCTCTTTCATGGAAATTTTGGTGGAGTGGAAATTTGGAAAAATGATCCATGCATTGGATTGCATGGGATGATAAACTCTCTATTCCGAAGAGCAAAGGTGGTATGGGCTTCACAGATATGCACACTTTGAACATTGCTCTTATGTGGAAACATCACAAGCACTCGGTATGCTTTCTTGAACCGGATTTCTAGTCCTAATTTCCTCAGCAATTTAATCGAAATGAAGAATATGACAAACATCTTGAACCGGATTACAAGACATGTCGAACAGGTTGCACACAATATGGCACTCTAAGCACATAAGAACAATTTGACATAACAATAGTCATTTTGACTACGTGACGGGCTTTTGTTTCTACCCAAAATACTTACTGTCCAGGCCGACCTACACACACTAACATCTCTAGCGGACCCTGGATAAAACAAAACCAGAATTTTTCATCAGGTACCCTGGATATATTGCAGTTTCGTGGCGCGGAACAGATACTCCAAATTAGTACGGCATATTTGAAATTTGCATCTGCGCAATATTTTGAGTCCTAGTTTCCTGAGCAATTGAATCCAAATGACAAATATGACACACATCTTAAAACTGGATTACAAGACATCTTGAACAGCTCGCACAATTCGGCAGCTCCACTGTAAAGGGTGTGGACATGTAAATCCATTGGCATTGTTCAAATCGAGAACTGTATCATGCATGCTCAATTAGGATCAGGAAAACCCACAGCGCACACGAACACAATTTTTCAGAACATTGATCAGATAAACTAAGAACAACACCAATTTTAGTTTGAATGAGCGAATTACATCTGTAAAGACCATACAACAGCATGAATTAATATAGTAACAGTAGTCAATATCCTCGAGTGAGTACATTACACTTTGCCAAGAATTTTATCAAGACCGGATCTACTCTAATTGACAGCTGCAAACGAGAAGAACTGGTTGTGTCCATCAAGCGACGGAGCGTGAAGATCTGACGCCATGGTACTGTAATTGCACCTCTTGTAGAGCGCTGCTGCTTCATCGTCATGATCGGCCAAAAGGCTTCGCAGCTCCTCTGAAAGTTCCCAGTCAGCTGATGCCGCAGGCTGGTCTGTGTGGATCTGTTCGATGTTGTTGTTCTCAGCCTCGATCGGGGGAGTTTGCTGCTCCTCCTGAACCTCTGATTCCCAGTCATCATCCCAAGGCCTTAGCAGCAGTTCCTCTGATTCCTTGTCAAGGGATTCCCAGTCGAAGTCGTCAGGTTCCACGGGGAGAGTTTGGTCCCCGAGAAGCTCTTCCATTGTGCAAGACATCCGGCCCATGGCGTCGTCAGCTTCAGGCGCGTGGGGCAAGGAAACGGGTGCGGCGGACGTGAAGCACACCGGGGAATGGTCGTACTCCACCTCCTCAGGTGCTTGGACTGGAACGGGAGCGCCGACGGACGTCCACATCTTGCTTGCGGCAGGCGTGACCCACACCGGGCAATCCGCGACGGGCGCTGCCATCCGCATCTTCTTTGAGCATGGCGGATCGACGGCGGCGGCAACAGGCGCTGGCCTCTTCTCTGACTGGTGCGGGGGTGCTGGCTCTTCTCGAAGCTTGTAGGCGTCGGATTCTTGGCGGGCGGCGGCGCACGCGTTGGGAGCGAGATGAATCTTGCAGAGCACCTTCTCCCCGTCGGCGACGACGGCCTCTGGCCGCAGGCACCGAAACTCCTCCATGACCCAGCCGGTGCTGGCCTTGCCTTTCTTGAACGACAGGTGCTTGACCTCGCCGACCTTGACGCCCTCGTGGCCGTAGACGTTCTCCGTCTTCTGCACGGCCCAGGTGCCGGCGCCGGCGACGCGCGTGGCCCGGGCGTCCTTCTCGCTCTTGCGCTTGCAGGTTGTGAAGAAGAAGCGGTCGCCGGAGCGAGCGGCCGAGGGCACGGGCGCGTACTCGGCGGCGAGGTCCTTGGGCTCGCAGGCGTAGACGTCGGCGTGGCGGATGAGCGCGTCGGCGCCGTGCGGCAGCGGCGAGCCGGCGAGGAGGCGCGGCAGGAAGTATGTCACGGCGTCCTCCTTGGACGGCCTGAATCGGTGGTGCTTGTAGAGGTCGTCGAGCCCGTCCGTCTCCATGGATCGATCGGCCGCGCACGGAGCTGCTCTGCGCGCGTCTAGCTAGAAATGAAAGAGAGAGTTTGGATGGCGGTAGGGGAAACCCTAGGTTGGATCTTGGGTGGCGGGAGAGGGAGTGTGGAGCTGGGGAGAGTGGGGGTTCAGCTACTTATAATCAAAAGGGAAAGGGCGTCACGCGTAGGAATTAGGAAATATTGGCTGATGGTTTGGGTTTGGAATCGGTTTCCAATTCATTGCGATGGCTTTCCATGTTCGTATCGAGATTTCCATGTTCGTATCGAGCTTTCCATGTTTTGAATCCGAGCCGTGCTTCTCTTGGGTCTGCATGGTGGCTGACTTGCCAGCAACGTTTAGTCTACTTTTGCCTCGCAGGCGCGTGGACGAAGAAACTCGTCTACATCTTGGAGAACCTGGAGATGTTGTATACGTACGGTCCGGACGACCAGCATCTTCTGGCCGGCGACGAGATAGCAATTCTCCCGGCAGATGGATCCACTCAGCAGGTAACCATTAATTCCTTCTTCTCATATATACTCCAATACTCCATGAAAGAAGAGAGGAGTATATTTTTTTTTGAAATGGGGAAGACTCTGAATCAAAAGCGATGCATATAAGTTTTATTTATATTAGAATCAACAGGGGTAAGTCAAAATCATACATCACAAAATCCGAAGCCACCACTCAACACCTAGATACTCGACAATGGGTGAACTAACATGTCGTCAGGCCTCTGCCCTAAAAACCAAATGCCACACCAACTAAAAACCAAGGGCATCCTTGAGTCACCCTATGGGGAAAACATGAGCGCACGACCGGCTTAGCAGACCCTGGGTGAGCACACCTTTGCCCTCGCTTCAGAAACCGTGACCACAATCGAACCGATGGTCCATCGTAATGATAGAGATCCACGTTTCCCTTGCCAATTCTGTTGACGACAGCACCGTGAAAGATCGGTCGTGCATAGCACATGCTGACTAGGCATGGCTTGACATATCCTCCTCTAGTCTATGTCCACCGGCGCCGCTTCACAAACGATGCTCCCAAGAGAGAAAATGAAACCACAATGCCGCCATCATCCAGTATGGAAGATTTGACTAGGGTTTCCCCCGGAGCAGCACAAGTAGGTCGACAATCGTTGCTCAACGATGCCTTCATCAAGGTAATGACGCGGAACGCCGCTATCGCCCGCCAATCGGCCCAGTTTTCACCGTCAACAATGTCTTCCCGACTCGCAATCGGGGCTAGATGAAGAATCCCGCGATTCGATAGCCTAGCCTCAGGCCGACCACCTCCGGCGGAGATGGACACCACCGCCATGACGCGAGAGAATCACAGACAGGGAACTCGCCAGCCACCGCAGATCTCGATCGCTCCGCCAAGGCCTTCAGATCCACTGCAATCGGGGTCACCCCGCCGCCAGTAGCTTCACCAAACGCTGCACAGCCGCCGCCATCCTCATGGGAAGCAGCCAACCACGGCGCGCCACAGACCATTAGCCCGGGGCCGCCATCTTGGATCCCACAATGACGCTCATAGGACAACCTCGACACCGACCAGGGATCTGCCGCCGCCGATCTAGCGCTGCCCTCGCGTGCGCGACGCAGAAGGGAGAACCTACCACCACCAACAGGCCTATGCAAGGAGGAGACTGGGGAGGATAGGGTGGCGGGGAGGGGGGGGGGGACGCGGATGTCCTAACTTTAACTTTCAATCTCAACACACAAATTGAGCTGTTTCTTTTTCTTGCCTGGTGATAGTTGGATCCATGGATGATTGTTTTGTTATTTTTTCCCGAGCCCGTGTGGTGCGTTTAGGAGTGATTTAGAATGGTTTTGTTTCGATCATTATTTATGTGTTGCTTTAGGGCATGTACAACCCCAGCCGAATAGCTAGATGCTTAAGTAAGAAAAAATAAAGACCAAAAAATCGGTTAATACCCAAGCGCCCCAGCCTCCCAACGCTGGCGCTTATTATCGCTAGTCAGAACAGGTTATCGAGGGAAAGAAAGAAAGGCTTAGCGACAGCGTTTCACTTTGCGTCGATGCTAGAGGGAATCCCAGATAGAGTGGGATTTGGGCCTAACGGCCAGGAAAACCAACCTAGCGCCTCCCTTAGAATTGTGTGTAGAGCTTGCTTCACTAGTCGCAATGTCCTTTGTTTCCATTACTATTATTTGGAGTGCGGATCCATCACTTCAGTCAGAACAAAAGCATCTTAAATGGTCCTCATATTGAGCTTATTTTATTAAGCATGGTGTTGTCAGTCCTCTTTCTCACCAATATCCTTAGCTTTATAATATAGTAAAATGAAAACAAGTTTATGTTTCTAATGTTATGTCCCAAACACCGCTAAAAATTGTTATTAGGATAAATTTGACAGGGAAGATGGATTTATTTAGTATCTCGGTTAATGGAGATTAATCTCTCTAGTACAAAGAAGGCTTTGTCTGGGGCTTAATGCCATCTGGAGCTTTCAATGTCAAATCATTGTACCAAGACCACATGAATGATCTACCACTTTTTTAAGGAAGTATATTTGGAAAATGAAAGTACCACTAAAATTTAAGATTTTTTTCCCCGCAAAAAAAATAAGATTTTTATGTTGCTTTTGTTCAAGAAAGTAATTCTTACAAAAGATAATCTGTTAAACAAAATTGGTAAGACAATAAAAAATGTTGTTTTTGTGTTCACGAGGAAACCATTCAACATTTATTCATCATGTGTTCTCTGTCCAAAATAGTTTGGCATATTGTATATATGATTTTCAATATTACATCCATAGCCTCCTCCTCCTGCACCCACGCGGCGGCGCCACGCCGCGCCGGGCGGCCACTCTCTCGACCTCCTCTCCCGCCGCCCAGGCCGGGCGTCGCCGGGCAAAGCCCGGGTGGCGCGGCGGCGGTCTTCCTCGGTCGCAGATCGGAGGGTGCGGCGGCGACCGGCTCTTTCTTCCTCGCGACGATGAGGCGGGGTAGCGGCGGCCGGGGCGGATCTTTGGCGGCTGGCGGCGGCGGGTGGGTGCTGCGCCCCGATCTGGGTCCGTTTGGCCTGGGCAGGCGGGCGTCTCCCTCTTTCTCCATCGTCGCGAAGTTCCCCTTGTCTACTCCGCATCACTGTGGAAGGCCGGGTTCTAAAGTGGCAGTGTCTTTCCCCTCCGCCGGAGGTGGTCGGCCTAAGGCATGAGGAATCCATGGCGGTGGTGGTCTCCTCTTTCGTCGGAGGGGATCGGCTAGTTTGTGGTTATTTTGGTGGGTCTCGTGATCCTTCATCTAGTCCCTGACGGTGAGGCGTGGCTGCCGGTGAAAGCCGGTTCTGACTTCGATCATGGCAGATGATGACGGCGCCTGTTCGTCGCTACCTTGTTGAAGGCATCGTCTCTGCAGTCTATGTTTTCTTCTCGCCTGGGCTGCTCCAGGGGAAACCCCAGATCCGGGTACCCCGGATCGGACGATGGCGGCGCGCGACGTCGTTCTGCCTGTTGGGGGCACTGTTTTTGGAGCAGACAACAGATGGTGGTGGTGCTGAGGTGGAGCGGTGTCTTTCTGTTGTGCTTGCATCGTAGAGTCTCGGCGTCATGGTGCAGCGGGGTCTCGGAGACATACGCATTGTGATGGACGCGCGCATGATGGTTGTGTCGTTTGACGTCGTGGCAACGTCGATGACATGCCTGGCAAGGTTAATACGTTGATCTCTCTTAGAGATGGGCTCGCAGAAGACGACGGTAGAGATTCTATGGTGTATGCAATGGCGTGAGCTGAGGGTCTGCTAGACTGATTGTGCTTCTCACCCGCCAGTGGGCAGCTTGGGCAGACACTCGTTTTTTAGATGATGTGCGTTGGTGTGAGGTCAGGGTAGTGGCTCTGTTCTTAACACCCCTTCATCGTTTCTTATAGGTTTAGCGAGTTGTCGCTAGGAAGGTGGCTTCGAATTGATCTTTGTATTCCTCTTGTAAGGTCTTGAGAATAATCTAATAAAGAAAAGTTGTGTGCACCCTTTGGATGCAGAGGTTGTGGCAATGCTTTCATTTCGAAAAAAGTATTACATCCCTAACTAGTATCAATAATCTCTTTGAAAATTGGCTTAAGGGTGTTCATAAGAATGATAAAGTACAAATAGCGTGTAGGCGTTTGTGCTTTACTATGGACCATTTGGAATGTGCGTAACAACTATATCTTTAACAATGCAAAATCTTCGTCATTTATGCAAGTTATTCCCATGGATATTCATTGCATCCGTATGTGGTCCTACCTACTGTCAATGGAGAAACGAGCGAATTTGGATATTGTGTGCAACCGGCTAGAGAGGTTTGCACGGGGTATGTATAGCCGGTGCAGCTGGCGTTTTGATTTCCGCCTAGCATATTAGTGCATATGCATCTCTTGTCATGCTCTTTGTTTAGATCGTTGTGTGTGGTCAGACATCATGAGGAGTTGGCTGCTTTAGCATGGAATTGTTATATAGCCAAAATGGGTACTTCTAGAGGATTTGATGTGTGTCTTAATCTCTCTGATATTATTCAAAGGGTAGATGGTTTGCATGATATCACAAATCCTTTTACCAGAGAGGAGATAGATGGTGTTATTGCTAAAATGTCGTGTGATAAATCTCCTGATGGTTTTAATTGTATGCTTTTGAAGAAATATTGGCCTATTATAAAACATGGTTTCTATCAGTTGGCAGAGGATATTTACTTGGATAAGGTGGCCTTGGATAGTATAAATAATTCTTATATCACACTGGTGCCAAAATGTCAGAGCCCTCAAAAGATTAATGATTACATGCCTATTTCATTAACCAATTGTTGTCTTAAGTTCCTCACTAAAATGGCAGCTGATAGATTGCAGGAGGTTATTATGGATTACATTCACAAGAATCAATATGGTTTCATTAAGAAAAGAACCATTCATTATTGAGTGGCTTGGGCTTTTGAGTATATCTATCAGTGCAAAGCTTCTAGTGCATCTTGTGTGATTTTGAAGCTTGATTTCGAGAAAGCTTTTGACACAATTGAACATGAAGCATTGTTTCAGATTTTGAGACATAAAGGGTTCAATGAGAAGTGGATCAGGTGTGTCAAGGCCTTTCTCAGCTCTGGTTCTTCTTCTATGTTAATTAATGGTATTCCTCGGAAACAGTTTCAATGCAAGAGGGGTGACAGACAAGGGATCCTCTATCCCCCTTTTGTTTGTTCTTGGTGGTGATGTGCTAGAGTCAGTGGTAAATGATCTTTTGTCCAGGGATTTGCTCAAGCTTCCAATTATTACTAGGGATAGTGATTTCCCAATACTATAATATGCTGATGACACTTTATTGATTGTCCCTGCTGATCCAGTTCAGTTGAGTATTTTGAAGGAGGCTCTCAATGATTTCAGTAAATCCACTGGTTTGTATGTTAACTACCACAAGTTATGCATGCTATGTGTATCTTTTTTCTGTGCTCCCTGGATATTGATGCGCGTAAATGTACACGTCCGTTGGGAACCCCAAGAGGAAGGTATGATGCGCACAGTGGCAAGTTTTCCCTCAGAAAGAAACCAAGGTTTAATCGAACCAGGAGGAGCCAAGAAGCACGTTGAAGGTTGATGGTCGCGAAATGTGATGCGGCGCAACACCGGGGATTCCGGCGCCAACGTGGAATCTGCACAACAAAACCAAAGTACTTTGCCCCAACGAAACGAGTGAGGTTGTCAATCTCACCGGCTTGCTGTAACAAAGGATTAAACGTATCGAGTGGAAGATGATTGTTTGCAAGAAAATAGTAAAACACAATTGCAGTAGATTGTATGCTATGTAAAGAATAGGACCGGGGTCCACAGTTCACTAGAGGTGTCTCTCCCATAAGATAAAAGCATGTTGGGTGAACAAATTACAGTCGGGCAATTGACAAATAGAGAAGGGCATAACAATGCATGTACATGATATGATAAATATAGTGAGATTTAATTGGGCATTACGACAAAGTACATAGACCGCCATCCAACCGCATCTATGCCTAAAAAGTCCACCTTCGAGGTTATCATCCGAACCCCATTCGGTATTAAGTTGCTAAGCAACAGACAATTGCATTAAGTATGGTGCGTAATGTAATCAACAACTACATCCTTAGACATAGCATCAATGTTTTATCCCTAGTGGCAACAGCACAACACAACCTTAGAACTTTCTGTCACTGTCCCAGGTGTCAATGAAGGCATGAACCCACTATCGAGCATAAATACCCCCTCTTGGAGTTAAGAGCAAAAACTTGGCCAGAGCCTCTACTAATAACGGAGAGCATGCAAGATCATAAACAACACATAAACAATAGATTGATAATCACCATAACATAGTATTCTCTATCCATTGGATCCCGACAAACACAACATATAGTATTACAGATAGATGATCTTGATCATGTTAGGCAGCTCACAAGATCCAACAATGAAGCACAACAAGGAGAAGACGACCATCTAGCTACTGCTATGGACCCATGGTCCAGGGGTGAACTACTCACTCATCACTCCGGAGGCGATCATGGCGATGAAGAGTCCTCCGGGAGATGAATCCCCTCTCCGGCAGGGTGCCGGAGGCGATCTCCTGAATCCCCCGAGATGGGATTCGCGGCGGCGGCGTCTCTGGAAGGTTTTCCGTATCGTGGCTCTCGGTACTGGGGGTTTCGCGACGGGGGCTTTAAGTAGGCGAAAGGACAACGCAGGGGGCCACACGAGGGCCCCACACCCTAGGTCGGCGCGGCCAGGGCCTGGGCCGCGCCTCCCTATGGTGACGGCCCCTCGTGGCCCCACTTCCTTAACTCTTCGGTCTTCTGGAAGCTCCGTGCAAACATAGGACCCTGGGCGAAGATTTCGTCCAATTCCGAGAATATTTCCTTACTAGGATTTCTGAAACCAAAAACAGCGTAAAACGACAGACTGGCTCTTCGGCATCTTGTTAATAGGTTAGTTCCAGAAAATGCACGAATATGACATATAATGTGCATAAAACATGTAGGTATCATCAATAAAGTAGCATGGAACATAAGAAATTATTGATACGTTGGAGACGTATCAGCATCCCCAAGCTTAGTTATCGCTCGTCCCGAGCAGTAAAAACGATAACAAAGATAATTTCTGAAGTGACATGCCATCATAATCTTGATCATACTATTGTAAACATATGTAATGAATGCAGCGATCAAAACAAAGGTAATGACATGAGTAAACAACTGAATCATAAAGCAAAGACTTTTCATGAATAGTACTTCAAGACAAGCATCAATAAGTCTTGCATAAGAGTTAACTCGTAAAGCAATAAATCAAAGTAAAGGTGTTGAATCAACACAAAGGAAGATTAAGTTTCAGTGGTTGCTTTCAACTTATAACATGTATATCTCATGGATAATTGTCAACATAAAGTAATATAACAAGTGCAATATGCAAGTATGTAGGAATCAATGCACAGTTCACACAAGTGTTTGCTTCTTAAGGTGGAGGGAGATAGGTAAGCCGACTCAACAATAAAAGTAAAAGAATGGTCCTTCAAAGAGGAAAGCATCGATTGCTGTATTTGTGCTAGAGCTTTTATTTTGAAAACATGAAACAATTTTGTCAACGGTAGTAATAAAGCATATGAGTTATGTAAATTATATCTTACAAGTTGCAAGCCTCATGCATTGTATACTAATAGTGCCCGCACCTCGTCCTACTTAGCTTGGACTACCGGATCTTTGCATGCCATGTTTCAACCAAGTGTCACAAAGGGGTACCTCCATGCCGCCTGTACAAAGGTCTAAGGAGAATGCTCGCATTTTGGATTTCTCGCTTTTGATTATTCTCAACTTAGACATCCATACCGGGACAACATGGACAACAGATAATGGACTCCTCTTAAATGCATAAGCATGTAGAAACAATTATTATTCTCATATGAGATTGAGGATATATGTCCAAAACTGAAACTTCAACCATGATTCATGGCTTTAGTTAGCGGCCCAATGTTCTTCTCTAACAATTTTTCATGCTCCAATCACTAAAATGATAGATCCTTCAGACAAGACGGACATGCATAGCAACTCACATGATATTCAACAATAGTTGATGGCGTTCCCAGAAGCATGGTTATCGCACAACAAGCAACTTAATAAAATATAAAGTGCATAAGTACATATTCAATACTATGATAGTTTTTAAGGCTATTTTGTCCCATGAGCTATATATTGCAAAGGTGAATGATGGAATTTTAAAGGTAGCACTCAAGCAATTTACTTTGGAATGGCGGAGAAATACCATGTAGTAGGTAGGTATGGTGGACACAAATGGCATAGTAGTTAGCTCAAGGATTTTGGATGCATGAGAAGTATTCCCTCTCAATACAAGGTTTAGGCTAGCAAGGTTATTTGAAGCAAACTCAAGGATGAACCGGTGCAACAAAACTCACATAAAAGACATATTGTAAACATTATAAGACTCTACACCGTCTTCCTTGTTGTTCAAAACTCAATACTAGATATTATCTAGACCTTAGAGAGACCAAATATGCAAATCAAATTTTAGCAAGCTCTATGTATTTCTTCATTAATGGGTACAAAGCATATGATGCAAGAGCTTAAACATGAGCACAACAATTGCCAAGTATCACATTATCCAAGACATTTTAGAATTACTACATGTAGCATTTTCCAATTCCAACCATATAACAATTTAACGAAGAAGAAACTTCGCCTTGAACATTATGAGTAAAGCCTAAGAACATATTTGTCCATATGCAACAGCGGAGCGTGTCTCTCTCCTACAAAGTGAATGCTAGGATCCATTTTATTCAAACAAAAACAAAAACAAAAACAAACCGACGCTCCAAGTAAAGAACACAAGATGTGACTCGAATAAAAATATAGTTTCGGGGGAGGAACCCGATGATGTTGTCGATGAAGAAGGGGATGCCTTGGGCATCCCCAAGCTTAGACGCTTGAGTCTTCTTAAAATATGCAGGGGTGAACCACGGGGGCATCCCCAAGCTTAGAGCTTTCACTCCTCTTGATCATAGTATATCATTCTCCTCTCTTGACCCTTGAAAACTTCCTTCACACCAAACTTCAAGCAAACTCATTAGAGGGTTAGTGCACAATTAATAATTCACACATTCAGAGGTGACACAATCATTCTTTTCACTTCTGGACATTGCATAAAGCTACTGGACATTAATGGATCAAAGAAATGAATCCAACATAGCAAAAGAGGCAATGCGAAATAAAAGGCAGAATCTGTCAAAAACAGAACAGTCCGTAAAGACGAATTTTAAAATGGCACCAGACTTGCTCAAATGGAAAAACTCAAAACTAATGAAAGTTGCGTACATATCTGAGGATCACGCTCGTAAATTGGCAGATTTTTTCGAATTTTCTACAGAGAACTGTGCCCAGATTCGTAACAGACAGCAATGCTGTTTCTGCGCAGCGATCCCAAATATAACATCAACTTTAACATAGAAACTTTACTTGGCACAAAAACATGATAAGGAGAGGTTGCTACAGTTGTAAACAACTTCCAAGACTCAACTAAACAAAAATTTCTGTAGTAAAATAAACACATGGGTTATCTCCCAAGAAGTTCTTTTCTTTATAGCCATTAAGATGGGCTCAGCAGTTTTAATGATGCACTCGCAAGAAATAGTATTTGAAGCAAAAGAGAGCAGCAAAAGGAAAATTCAAAACACATTTAAGTCTAACATGCTTCCTATGCATAGGAATCTTGTAAATAAACAAGTTCAAGAAGCATAATGCAACAAGCATAGAAAGATAAAACAAGTGTAGCTTAAAAAATTTCAGCACATAGAGAGACATTTTAGTAACATGAAAATTTCTATAACCATATTTTCCTCTCTCATAATAACTTTCAGTAGCATCATGAACAAACTCAACAATATAACTATCACATAAAACATTCTTGTCATGAGCCACATGCATTAAATTATTACTCTCCACATAAGCATAATCAATTTTATTAGTTGTAGTGGGAGCAAATTCAACAAAATAGCTATCACTATTATTCTCATCACCATAATCATCATATATAGGAGGCATATTGTAATTATAATTAATTTTCTCCTCAATAGTAGGTGGACTGAAAATATCATATTCATCATTGCAAGCATCATATATAGGAGGTAAAGTATCATCAAAGTAAATTTTCTCCTCCATGCTTGGGGGACTAAAAATATCACAACCAGCTTCCCCAAGCTTAAATTCTTCCATAGCTTTAGCAATAATGGTGTTCAAAAAGTTCATGCTAATAACATTACTACAACTATTTTGCAAACAAAGTTCCATGGGTTTTTTAATTTTCTCTTCAAACACATGGTGTCCTAATTCAAGATAAAGTTCATAAAGATCTCTATTTTTTTGTTGTTTTCCATTAAACCTAAATAGTGAAAATAAAAACAAGTACAAGACTAGACATGATAACAAAAGTAAACTAAATGCAAGTAACTAATTTTTTTGTGTTTTTGATATGAAGCAAACAAGACAGTAAATAAAATAAAACTAGCAACTAATTTTTTTGTGTTTTGTTTAAGTGCAGCAAACAAAGTAGTAAATAAAATAAAGCAAGACAAAAACAAAGTAAAGAGATTGAGAAGTGGAGACTCCCCTTGCAGCGTGTCTTGATCTCCCCGGCAACGGCGCCGGAAAACGAGCTTGATGCGCGTAAATGTACACGTCCGTTGGGAACCCCAAGAGGAAGGTATGATGCGCACGGTGGCAAGTTTTCCCTCGAGAAAGAAACCAAGGTTTAATCGAACCGGGAGGAGCCAAGAAGCACGTTGAAGGTTGATGGTCGCGAAATGTGATGCGGCGCAACACCGGGGATTCCGGCGCCAACGTGGAATCTGCACAACAAAACCAAAGTACTTTGCCCCAACGAAACAATGAGGTTGTCAATCTCACCGGCTTGTCTGTAACAAAGGATTAAACGTATCGAGTGGAAGATGATTGTTTGCAAGAAAATAGTAAAACACAATTGCAGTAGATTGTATGCTATGTAAAGAATAGGACCGGGGTCCACAGTTCACTAGAGGTGTCTCTCCCATAAGATAAAAGCATGTTGGGTGAACAAATTACAGTCGGGCAAGATACAGAATGAAGCCCTGCTAATTAAACATCTGCATAAGTTCTTTAATAAAGAGGATATTCCATGGGTGGATCTTGTTTGGAACTACTACCCGCATGGTGTGCCGTAGGCCACTTCCATTTGTGGTTCTTTCTGGTGGCGTGATGTGGTGAAGCTAGTGGATGAATATAGGGCAGTCTGTACAACCACTCTTGGTAGGGGTGACTCTATTCTCTTTTGGCAAGATTCTTGGAATGGTATAGTATTAGTGATAGTTTTGCTACAGCTGCAATACTAAGCATACATGCTTATTATTAGCGAAGTGCTTCATATTTACATATGGTCAGTTGGCATTTAGGAATTTCTTGATTTGAATTGGTTAATAATGATCATTCCAACATAAACCAAAATATAAAGTTAAGTTGGTTGAATAATTATGGCAAGAAAGAGACAAAAGGTAGTTCTTTTTTCGTATGAAGTAAAACCAAGCTGTTATCATCAGATTTTGGCCAAATCAGGAGATGGGCCGTAAGTAAAGATGGGCTTGAAAGATACACGCGTGGAGCATCTTTGAAGCGACCTTGCACGAAGAGTTTGGGCTAAATTGCCCGTGTATCTGTAAACATAGTAGATCGCATTTTAGTTTAGATTAAAAGATAGAGTTTATCTCGTGCACGGTTAGGTGCACGCCCGAATTAGAAAGTCCCTTGGATTATAAATATGTATCTAGGGTTATCAGAAAAGGACGATAATCACGTTCACAACAAACACAAATCAGGCGCATCGCCACCCCTTCTTTCGAGGGTTTCTCCCGGGTAAGCATCATGCTGCCTAGATCGCATCTTGCGATCTAGGCAGACACGTTTATTCGTTTACCTTGTGTTGCTCGTGCTGATGCGTTGTTGATGGCGAGTAGCACTACTTATCGTAGATGTTTTGGGGCTTGCATAGATGCTTTTCTTACGCATATCTGCTTAGCTGTGCCGTCCCTTGATATCTAGCTACCCTTACACCTATCCAGGTGTAAGGGCAGCATCTTGCTTGTTCGTTACTTAGTAGATCCGATCTGTTATAGTTGCTCCTTGATTCTTCAAGGATTGGTTTAATATCCGTATGGTTAGGCCTTGCAAACGGGTTGAACGATCCGGTAGTGCGTTAGGTATGGTTTGTTAGTCCTAAGAGGGATGTTCCGGGAATTAACTTAATGTTGGTTTTTAGGCCTCTTTTAGGGTTAGCTTTCCATTATCTTTCGTGTCTATTAGGCTCAACTACGCGTAGGATGTTCCGATCATACGGTGAAAACCCTAAACTGTCGTAGATTGGTTTAGCTTTGTTTTGATCAAGCAGGATCCCCATGTCATTGAAAATCCAACGTGAACCATGGGGCGATCGGCTCTTTGAGCCGATCCGCGAGGCAACCCGAGAGCCGATAGGGCTCGTATTTAATGTTTATGTGTCCGCCATGCGAGGAACTAATCGAAGCAATCCAACACCTTCCTGGCCAGGTATAGGTCGGGTGGCACGCCCTTGCAACCGCCAGGACGTGTGCCGGAGCATTTGCGGGACGACGTCGAGGGACCAGGGCCCACTGCCGCCTTGGAAGCCTCCCGGCTCTTCGTGTTGCTTAACCACTGCTCGCCGGTGGGTTTTGGCAGGCAACACATTCTGGCACGCCCGGTGGGACATCGGGACAATCTTCCGCAGCAACCACGTCGACATCTACCTCTGAGATGGCGGGAGAACCGGTCAAGTACGAAGACCTGCCTCCTGAGCATAAGAAGAAGTACGATGATCTCAAGGCCATCGTGGAAGCCGATCTCATCGGCGCTTTTGAGAAAACCCGTTCGCACGGGATCAAGTTCAAAGGGTTCCAACCCGGAGGCGCGCTAGATGGACTAGATCTATCTCTCCCTTCGGACGAACGTACCAGAGCCCTGCGACAGGAAGTCGACTATGCCGTTGCTCACTCTCTTCATCGGCATTCTGAGAGCCTGGTGAACACTCTGGAGCGTGTCGCGCTCAATGTGGTGCAAGAAGTCATGAAGCACAAGTACTCTCCGTCAGGACCTGCTCTAGGAACTCATCAAGGAGAGATACCGCTCTATACCAGGCCGCCACTGCCATACACGACGGCAGCTCCACAGCAACAAGGTTCACCGGCGTACGTTGTCTACAAGGTTGGAGGTGATCCGGGCGATTACCAATTCCTGTACGAGCCGCCCAAGGAGATTCCACATGGGTACGTGTGCACATACGTGCCGGACTGCAACGACTGGATGACCCAGGTTACAGCAGGAAGGACTGCCACGGCAGGAGGAGTCGTTGGAGCAGGAAGCAGTTCTGGAGCAGATGCTGAGAAACAGGCGTGGCTAACTAAATATGCCACCGGGACAAGTTATGAACGCTCAACTCCTGCAGCTCCTACGGTGGATGAGATCACCGCAATCATGAGAGACCGGTTCGGCATCCTGCCGAAGAAGAGAATGATCGGCTATTCCAAGCCGTATCCCAACGACTACGACCTGATCCCGCTGCCACCTAAGTATCGGCTCCCTGACTTCACAAAATTTAGTGGATCAGAAGGAACCAGCTCAATCGAGCACGTGAGCCGATACTTGGCACAGTTGGGCATGGTCCCAGCTTCAGACGAGCTGCGTGTGAGGTTCTTCTCACAATCTCTCACGGGTCCGGCCTTTGGATGGTACACCTCGTTGCCACCAGATTCGGTTCGGACGTGGAAGCAGCTGGAAGAGCAATTCCACGTACAATATCACTCAGAAGCTACTGAAGCTGGCATTGCCGATCTAACTCAGGTTCGGCGAGGCGAGGAGAGACGGTATCTGAATACATCCAGAGGTTCAGGACCGTCAGGAACCGATGTTATTCGGTTCGTCTATCTGAGAAGGAAGCATGCGAGCTGGCGATAGCAGGCCTGTCAGCGCCGCTCAAAGATGTGACCTTCCAAGCAGAGTACAATTCACTGGCGCACATGGTTCAGAAGTTGACAGCATATGAACAGCGCCATCCAGAATTGTACCAGGACAAGTACAAGCGCATCGCCCTGATCGAGACGGACGAAGATGAAGATCCTGCAGGAGATCAGGAGGTCGCTGTAGCTGAGTGGACCCGGGGGGCAAAACCCGTGTACTGCAAGTGGGTGAAACAACCAGGGCCTGCGAAAGGGTTTGACTTTGATTTGAGCAAAACGGAGCAAATTTTTGATTTGCTACTCAAGGAAAAACAGCTGAAGTTACCCGAAGGCCACAAAATCCCCACGGTACAAGAGATGAATGGCAGGCCATACTGCAAATGGCATCACACGTTCACCCATGCCACCAACGACTGCAAAGTCCTGCGCGGACAGATTCAGATGGCGATAGAACAAGGCCGATTACTCTTCGGTCAGTTTGCCATGAGAGTTGACACGCAGCCGTTTCCGAAGGTCAACATGGTGGATCTCAGCCATTGCATAAGACGCGAGCCAGGTTTCTCGCTTGATATCAATATGGCAGGGCTTGCAGATCGCCATGGCGAGGATAAGCCAGAGAGCAGTCGCTCTCGCGGCAAAGATAAGAAGGAGGCCGATCCACGCGACCGGCCCCAGCATGATGACAGACGGTATTTGACTGAGGAAGAGGTGATAAGCGTGTGGTATCAACGACCACTTTCCGCGCACCTCCTTAACAAATATGAACAGCAGTACGACCGACGTCGGCGCTACGACGTAGATGATGATAGATATCGCCGGTCTGATGCAGACAACAGGAAATACCGTCGATACGAAGGGTATGAGCGTCACGCCAGAGGGAGGTCAAGAGAGCAAGAGGACATGGACAGGCATTGGAATTGTCCTTTCTTCAAACACTGCTGGGACTCAGGAATGAGCCGATTGCCTACAATCGAGAACTGCCCAGAATGTAAACAGAAGAGGAAGGGAACGAATGAAGTTTCAGTGTTCGATCGTCTAGGACCTCTCCCACCTCAAAACAAACGAGCTGAGTCATCCCAAGATGAAGACTTCGAGGAGTCAGAGGAAGAAGATAGATATCACCGACCAAGGTGGTGTCCTGATGGACTCAGCCACTCCCAAAAGCGCAGAGTGCAACGGCTACGAAACTTGGAGGAAGCCGAGGCGCGATGCACTGTACACGTTGAGGAAAGCACGGCCCGATCTGGCCGTGAAGATTCAGCAAACACTGGAGACAGAAGCTCGCCCACCAAAGAAAGTGTGGCGACCCAAGCAGACAAAAGCCGATGCAGGGACACCGGCTGATACAAACATGGTGTTCGTTCTCCCATCAGAGTTTTGTGCTCCAAGAGAGGAGGAAGCATCAGTGGCACAATTTGATTGCGGGCCACGACCAGTTATCTTTGAAAAGCCACGAGAGAAGAGCTACAGGCATCTGAAAGCCCTATACCTGAAGGGTTATATCAATGGGCAGCCTATCAGCAAGATGCTGGTTGACACGGGAGCAGCAGTCAACATAATGCCGTACTCCATGTTACGATGTTTGGGACGTTCCAATGAAGATCTGATCAAGACCAACGTCACGCTAAGCGATTTCAATGGCCAACCTTCAGAAGCCAAGGGTGTTCTGAACGTGGACTTAACTGTCGGCCGAAAGACCATCCCTACGTCCTTCTTCATCGTCGACAGCAAGAGCACTTACGCTGTTCTGCTAGGAAGGGAATGGATCCATGCTAACTGCTGCATTCCATCCACAATGCATCAGTGCATCATACAATGGGATGGAGATGAAGTGGAGGTTGTTCATGCAGATGATTCGATTGATATCTCTTTGGCTGCCATGAACATCTGGGAAGCAAATGACCAAGAGCCGCTCTCTGGAATCAATCTAGACGGCTGTGAGCGCATCAAAGCTACAAAAAATGGGGTGAGGCTGGTCTTATCCACTGGCCTCACAGAGTAGCAAGATCCGAGTCTATGGACGAACGTGGCGAGGCCGATCCCTGTGATCGGCCCCAAAAAATAAGAAACAAGGATCTCACTTCAAGCATGCCATGTCGTCGTAGCAGAGAACCAAGAAGTTGTAAACCCTCGTTACACATTGCAATGGAAAAGGAGGCCGATTCTAGCAATCGGCCACAAATAGTCTCATCATACTTTCTGCCTGTGTTCATCATTGATTTAGCAGGCGATGGAAAGGTGGGGTTTACAGCAGCTGATGGACTAGAAGAGGTCGACATTGGTCCTGGGGATAAGCCATGGCCAACATTTATCAGCAAATAGTTGGATTACCAGCTGCAAGGGGAGCCGATTCCAGCAATCGGCTAAAATTATTCCCACCACCCGTGTTCACTGATGTGCTATTTAGCATGGTGAGTGGTGAAACAAGCTTCAATTGGCTGAAAAGCCGATATCTTCAATCACTTGAAGGATTCGGCTCGGGGGGCATACACACAGAGAAGGTACAAGGCCACGAAGTATGTACCCAGGGGAAGCCGATTCATGAGATCGATCGGCTAAAAAAATCGGAAATACAAATTTTTTTCAGCACAGCCGATGCTTGGACATCGACTTTAGAATTGTAGAGTTTAAGCTGCCACTTGATCGGGCCTCAGTGAAGGAAAATGACTTGAAGACAGGCAACGTCACGTTTGGCCAGGGCTTCAACTGCAGCGTCATCGGGACGTGGGGCTGGATTTCGTCAATGATGGTGAGCTGATCTGAGCAGCAAAGCGCCAGAATTGAGTCAGGAGGAGTTAAACAGCCATTACATGTGGAGCTTCTCTGTTCAAAGAAGGGATTTGCTGGTCTGGCCGAGTCCTCTTGGTGCATCGACTCCTTCTGCGTAAGCTTTCCTATCTTGTTTTGATGGGAGTCGAGGGCTGGCCTGTTCTTGAAAGCCGATGGTAATACATCTGGCTAGTTTTATGGTTGTGGCGTCCCCGGAGGTGCCCAAGCTGGAGCTTCGTCGGCTGGATTGCATGTTCTCGCTGATGTTATCTTCAGTATCCCTTTTCGAGCCGACACAGGGTTCTTGCCCTTCAAAGTTTTCCTGGCAGCCACCTTCTTCGTTACTATTCTTGCCTTGACTGAGGCTCGGGGGGCACTGGCCTTGAAGATCTGTGACCAGGTTTTGTGGTCCTGGCTGAGGTAGTCATGCCGGCGGGGAGGAAGCAGGGACGGATCATGAGTAAAATTGCCAGGTGCTGTCGTCATCGGCAAGGTGGTTTAACCTGAGGGAAGCCATATTTTTAAAAAATTTCAAGCTCCTGACAAGGAAGGTTCTGAACCATTCTGATACTTCCTTGGGTTCGGTTTGATGCCTGGAAGATTGTGCAAGGTTGCCCTAGTGATTAGGAGTGGTTAAGGATTACCGTTTGAGGATCGGAATCGGGACAAGGGTTGCATGTTATTATTTGAGGGATAACTGAATTAACCTGTCTCGCAATTTATCCACTGATGCGTTGCCATCGTATCATTAATGCGTTGACCACCTTTGACAATCAGAAAATGGCAAGATGTGAAATTGGATGATTGGAAAGTGAGTTGGAAGAACATCTTCATCTTCATTGATTAAAAAAGGTGATTTCTTACAAAGAGAAGCCGATTGCTCAACAGAAAGGGAACGGATTGCTACTGCTAATCTTATGCTAGTAAGTCCCTACTCTAAGGGCTGTTGCCGTCTTCGCCGTCGCTGGGTAGCTGCCGTCATTGCTGCTGTCGACGAGTTCCTCGTCGCTGCTACTGTAACCTTCAGCGGGGGTTTCTTCCTCTTCATCATCGTCGTCCTCATCTGACCAAGCCCAGCCACGGATGCGCTTTGGCGGCGGTTCATCGGAGGAGGTGTCGTCCTCCTGTTCTTCCTTCGTGTCGGAGACGTCTTCGTCTTCATCATCCTTTTCTTCTTCTGTGGTGGAGGAGATGAATTTACCCCGGAACGGAGGGTCGTCGTCTTCTTTGGTGGAGGAGGTAAATTTACCCCGGAAGGGAGGGTCATCGTCGTCGCTCTCCGTCTCCAGTTCTCCGTCAATCAGGAATCGGAGGTCATCTTCCCCGTCAGTCAGGGGCATGTCGCCATCTGACCAGACGAGGTCCTCAGGTCAGCCCTCTGGCACAAAGTCGAAGTCAAACTCCTGTTCATCCCAGTGTTCGGGAGCGTGTCTATTATACGCTTCCATCTGGTTGTGCTCTGGAATCAACTCGCTTGAGGAAGAGGATTGGAGAGAAACGGAAGAGGAGGAAGAGGAAGACATGGTTCTCGAGGGAGAGGGTTTTTTGGTCGACGGCTAGTTTGGAGCAGGGGATGAAGAAAAGAACTGCGAGAAGTGGCTAAATAAAAGGGGATATAGCAGAGATTTAATGCTCAAGCAGTTTTCGAGGATGTGGTGTCACAACTGTCCAATCGTGCAGAGAAGTTGAGAAGACAAGGCATCATGATGAAGAATACTGCAACGGTTCTGCTCTGCCACGACATGACCCCTCGAAGGAAAAAACAGAGTGGTTTTGAAATTATCATTACCAAAACCAGGGGGGCATGTGTTATCACCAGATTTTGGCCAAATCAGGAGATGGGCCGTAAGTGAAGATGGGCTTGAAAGATACACGCGTGGAGCATCTTTGAAGCGGCCTTGCACGAAGAGTTTGGGCTAAATTGCCCGTGTATCTGTAAATATAGTAGATCGTATTTTAGTTTAGATTAAAAGATAGAGTTTCTAGGGTTATCAGAAAAGGAGGACAATCACGTTCACAACAAACACAAATCAGGCGCATCGCCACCCTTTTTTCGAGGGTTTCTCCCGGGTAAGCATCATGCTGCCTAGATCGCATCTTGCGATCTAGGCAGCACACGTTTATTCGTTTACCTTGTGTTGCTCGTGCTGATGCGTTGTTGATGGCGAGTAGCACTACTTATCGTAGATGTTTTGGGGCTTGCATAGATGCTTTTCTTACGCATATCTGCTTAGCTGTGCCGTCCCTTGATATCTAGCTACCCTTACACCTATCCAGGTGTAAGGGCAGCATCTTGCTTGTTCGTTACTTAGTAGATCCGATCTGTTATAGTTGCTCCTTGATTCTTCAAGGATTGGTTTAATATCCGTATGGTTAGGCCTTGCAAACGGGTTGAACGATCCGGTAGTGCGTTAGGTATGGTTTGTTAGTCCTAAGAGGGATGTTCCGGGAATTAACTTAATGTTGGTTTTTAGGCCTCTTTTAGGGTTAGCTTTCCATTATCTTTCGTGTCTATTAGGCTCAACTACGCGTAGGATGTTCCGATCATACGGTGAAAACCCTAAACCTCGTAGATTGGTTTAGCTTTGTTTTGATCAAGCAGGATCCCCATGTCATTGAAAATCCAACGTGAACCATGGGGCGATCGGCTCTTTGAGCCGATCCGCAGGGCAACCTGAGAGCCGATAGGGCTCGTATTTAATGTTTATGTGTCTGCCATGCAGGGAACTAATCGAAGCAATCCAACACCTTCCTGGCCAGGTATAGGTCAGGTGGCACGCCCTTGCAACCGCCAGGACGTGTGCCGGAGCATTTGCGGGACGACGTCGAGGGACCAGGGCCCACTGCCGCCTTGGAAGCCTCCCGGCTCTTCGTGTTGCTTAACCACTGCTCGCCGGTGGGTTTTGGCAGGCAACACAAGCTCTGTCCAAACTACTTTTTTTTCGAAATGGGGAAATATCGCCCTAGGTTCTGCATCTAAAAGATGCACACGGCTTTTTTTTATAGATTATTCACAACACCTTACAAGAGCAATACAAAAGATTAAACTCGAAGCCACCTCGCTAAACCTACAGAGGGATGAAGGGGGTGACAATTCACCAACTCATATCATCCAAAAACCAAATGCCTTCCCAGGCCGCCCAATAGCAGATGAGAAGCACATCCAATCAAGCAGACTCTCAGCATACGCCAACGCACACGCCATAGAAGTTGCTACCGTCGTCTTCCTCGACTCCATCTTCCAGAGAGATCATCGCATTGACCATACCAGGCCTGCCATCGATGCCGCCACGGCGCCAGACGACTCCACCATCCCGCGTGTGTCCATCACACTGCATCCGTCCCGAGACACCACTGCACCATGCCGCAGCGACTCGACGACGCCGACATAGCAAAAGCACACCGCTCCACCTCAGCACCACCGCCATCCGTTGTCTGCTCCGAAAACGGCACCCCCAATAGGGAGAACGGCGTTGCGTGCCGCCATCATCCGATCCGGGAGACCCGGGTCTAGGGTTTCCCCTAGAGCAGCCCAGGCGAAGAACACAGACTGCAGAGACAATGCCTTCAACAAGGTAACGACGAAACGCGCCACCATCATCCGCCATGACCGAAGTCCGGGCCGGCTTTCACCGGCAGCTGCGCCTCGCCATCGCAAGATCCGCCACTGCTAGCCACACAACTAGCCGATCTCCCCCGGCGGGAGAGAAGACCACCACCGCGGTGCCACGATCAGTAGCACCTGACGCCCGCCACCTGCCACCAGGTCAACGCCGTCACCTCCATCGCCATCCAGGGCCGCCGCCCTTGGTGCCGTGGTCCCAGACCTTGAGGAGGAGAGCACGAGATCCGCCCCCATCCTCACCCGCCCGGTGATGCTGAGGCGAGGAAGGAGGAGAGGACCGCACCGCCCCCATCATCGCCAGGATCCGGGGCCACGCTGCCGCCCCCATCACCGCCCGCCCGGCGAGGCCGTGGCGCATGCCTCCTACCGTTGCACCAGGGGACCTCGCGTGGATCCCCGCCGCCCCCATCACCGGCCGCGCCAGGCTTCGCCGGCGGCAGCCTCAGGGGACGGCGAGGGGAAGGGAGGGAGGTGGGGAAGGCGGCGGCGGCGGGGAGGCTAGGGTTCCGCCCCCGAGTCGCCTGGATGGGGACGACCCGAGGGGGTAGAAATTCTACTCGAAAACAGTATAAGAGGCTTCAAGTTTTTATGTATTCTCACAACAGGTATAAATCTTATTTACAAATTATCATGGCTATTGGGATTTCTTTCTGTGTTATTGGAAAAGTTTTGCACTATTTGCTCAGAACATGGAATTGATTAATTTTTCTACGATAAATATGGCTGATGTAGATACTTGTACGTTTCTTTTTGTTTGTATGTAAGGATCAAGACATATATGGTATTTACACTGTAATAGCCGCATCTCTCTTCTGAACCACTTTTGAATATGTGCAGCCATCTCATGCAGATTTAAGATAAGATTATCCAGCTTATATTTACTCTATGTATATGGTGATGTACATGATTGTAAGTTTCATATATTCGATCAGTAAGTTTCCTTAGTTTGTACAGATAAATATTTTGACTCTATTTCACAGTAAACAGCTCAGACATCTTGCTGGTAATTAATAAGCAAGTCATGTTTTTTGCAGTTGGGTAAATGTTCTTCATCCCATCCTAATTATTGCGGCCAATTTTGTTTTTCATAGTTCCTTAGGATTTCTGACTAAAAACAAACCATTTGACAGGGATGACGTGCAGGATAATGAATGGGATATCATATTGCATATATCATGACAAAGGGCTTTCTTCCGTACATTTCTTCAGTTTGTTTTTTCCTGAATACCAAGGAAGAGTGTTGCGTTGCTTATTTCATATGGATGAAAGAAAGGAAAAACTAGATAAAACAATTGCCCTATGACGCAGTACTTTCTACTCTATGATCGTATGCAATTTTCCAATCCATCTCGAAGGAAACACTACTACTACTAGAAGTTTGCTTTATCAATGTACTTCCCTTCAGTCATTTAAGATGCTTTCTATATATTCTAATTGTGCATTAGTCTAAGCTGTATGCAGAGCACACACATCAAATTTCAGAATCCCTAGCTAGGCGCATTTCTGGCTAATCAAACATATATTTATGTGCAGATTTCATCTAATATGATTCTCAAACTTTTATAAGCATCGCCTTGCACAGTCACATTCTATGTATGAGCTACTACTGGACCACCTTATGATAAGAGAAGTTAAGGCTATCCTTCTTAATGGTTCAGGCTACCTTTGTGCAGCTTTTACTAGATTCAGAGAATTAACTAATACATGTTTTGGAATTTTTTTCTGATAAGATTAAGATATCTCTCGCACGTGCTTGGTTTTCGTTGATAACAATATTGGTTATGCCCGAACAGTGCATGGCTGCATGCCTACTAATGGCTAATTTGATTAGGTTAAACATTTTTTACATAGTGCTATTCGGTCTTATATCTATAGGATTCTTCATGTTACTGAGTTCCTCCACCATACATTGATCGCTTTATCAGTTCTCAAAGTGTTAGCACAAAGTACTATTAATTTATAAAAGTAATCATAATTACACATTTTAAAGAACAAAACCTGTTGCTTTCTATCAATTTTTTATTACATACTCCAGAAGGAATCTCATGAAGATTTGTCTTATGGCTTTTACTTATCACCACACACACAACTTATATCCCAAGGAAGATAGTGCTACAGAAGTTATGTGCGGCACTTCTGCTGTCCATATTGCTTTACTCTATACTGTAAACTGGGCGAGCCTTCTTAGTCATCTCCTGATCCATCTTGCTTGGGAGCGATCCTGACCATTTGTTCAGGTTACCGTAGCCTGAGTCTTTAGATACTGCATAATGCTGATAATTATGTAACTCTGAACAATTATCCATGTCTCTTTATTGTTTCTAAGTTCGAAACCAATTTTCCATTCAAGGATTACCAGAAGTGGTAATATGCATAATTCATTGCTTCATGTCATGCTATGTATATGTTCAGGACAAACAGAGTTATGTATCTGGGTTTGCTTCCCTTATCCTATTTGTAAATAGTAGTTTTCACATTCTGCTACCTGTTGGTCCTTACCTGATCATGGCTACCATTATACCCATAATGATATACCCTTTGGTAATTTTAATTTTCTTACAGACCATGATTTTATTTCATCCACCACCTTGCTAGCTTCAAGGACAAACGTGCCTGCTGCCCTATTATGAATGTTTTAAAAGCCATGTGTTCTTTGGCCCCAATAGAGTGCTAACTATTTTTGCTGATCTGATGAAATGTGAAAATCCGTTACTATCTCTTTGTTGATCCGAACTCTGACCCCACTCCCGCTCGGGTCGTCCCCTCCAGGGCGACTCGGGGCGGAACCCTAACCCCCCGCCGCCGCCTTCCCTACCCCCTCCTCGTCCCTCCTCGCCGTCCCCTGAGGCTGCCGCCGGCGAAGCCTGGCAGTCGGTGATGGGGGCGGCGGGGATCCGTGCACGGTCCCCTGGGGCGGTGGTAGGAGGCACGCCTCCGCGCCGGGGGGATGATCCCGGAACCCGGCGGTTGATGGCGGCGCGGCCATCTCATCACGTCTTCGCCGCGGCCTCGCCGGGCGGGCGATGATGGGGGCGGCGGCGCGGCCGTGGAACCATGGCGGCGCGGCTCTCTCCTCCGTTCCTCGCCGCGGACTCGCCGGGCAGGCGGATTGGGGGCGGCGGCGCGGCCCTGGATCCTGGCGGCGCGATCCTCTCCTTCCTTCCTCGCCTCGGCATCGCCGGGCGGGTGGTGATGGGGGCAGATCTAGTGCTGCTCCTCCTCAAGGTCGGGATCACGGCACGAAGGGTGGAGGCCCTGGATGGCTGTGATGGCGTCGACCTGGTGGCAGGTGGCGGGCGTCAGGTGCGGTGGAGGGCTGGGTTGGCCAGCCCGGGATGGTCGCCGATGTGGGGGTCCGACCTGAATAAAGGCGGCAGTCCTAGGGCCTCTCTTGCGTGAAGAGGAGGACCTACCGGAGGCCTGGACTCGTGATCTGGCCGGAGGGTTGAGTTCCGGAAGGCTCCGCCGGCGAATGTAACAGCGCTTTGCCTGGAGTTTGCTGGATCGGAGGTATTCGGTCGTGCGCACCCATGCGTTTATTCCGACCGTTTGGTTCTGGAGGGAGCGGCGCGAAGTTCTTTTTCTGTGTTGACATCAAGTGACTATGGATCCATGATGAAAGTCGGAAGAAGAGAATTTCTTGAAGGCCGGAGGGGAGGACTAGCTAAGGGAGGTTCAAGTCTCCGTGCTGTTGAGGGGCTTGCTTGGTGTCCCGGCTTCACAGCAGCGGTTTGGAAGTGGGGGCGGCAACACAGGTGAAGCGCATAGTCCTACCTTTCAGGGTGAAAACCCAAGGTCTGGCCTTAACTGGTTGTGCCTGTGCACAGTGACCTTGGTGGAGGCATTGTTTTGAGAGCGGGGACTATCTTCAGGGTGAAAACCTAAGATCTTTGATCGGGCGACGATGGTGTTTGAGCACTGTTTCCTTCTTGAAGGCGTCGCTTTTTGGAGAGTCTGTAATTCAGGTGTTGTCATGGTGGTGGATGTATTGCTGTTGTTAGGCCCGAGATACTGTAGCGGGACATTTGTTTCTTAGTTTTCTTTTCCTTTTTTTGGCTGTGTGCATCCGTAGTGCCATTAGGGTGGTGCGTTGTTGCAGAGGCTGGGTGTAATTGGTATCTTCTTGATATTAATATATTCCCTTTATCGAAAAAA
Source organism: Lolium rigidum (assembly GCF_022539505.1). Lineage (NCBI taxonomy): Eukaryota > Viridiplantae > Streptophyta > Magnoliopsida > Poales > Poaceae > Lolium > Lolium rigidum. The sequence continues at coordinate 257,442,675 of NC_061513.1, read as the reverse complement.
AAATCTCTTTGTTGATTTCAGGGGAGGGCATTTAAAATATGACACACATCTTAAACTGGATTACAAGACATCTTGAACAGGTCGCACAATTCGGCAGCTCCATTGTAAAGGGTGTGGACATGTAAATCCATTGACATTGTTCAAATCGAGAACTGTATCATGCATGCTCAATTGGGATCAGAAACATCGCCCCGCGAAAACCCACAGCGCACACGAACACAACTTTTTCAGAACATTGATCAGATAAGCTAAGAACAACACCAATTTTAGTTTGAATGAGCGAATTACATCTGTAAAGACCATACAACAGCATGAATTAATATAGTAACAGTAGTCAGTATCCTCAAGTGAGTACATGACACTTTGCGAACAATTTTATCAAGACCGGATCTACTCTAATTGACAGCTGCAAACGAGAAGAAGTGGTTGTGTCCATCAAGCGACGGAGCGTGAAGATCTGACGCCATGGTACTGTAATTGCACCTCTTGTAGAGCGCTGCTGCTTCATCGTCATGATCGGCCAAAAGGCTTCGCAGCTCCTCTGAAAGTTCCCAGTCAGCTGATGCCGCAGGCTGGTCTGTGTGGATCTGTTCGATGTTGTTGTTCTCAGCCTCGATCGGGGGAGTTTGCTGCTCCTCCTGAACCTCTGATTCCCAGTCATCATCCCAAGGCCTTATTAGCAGCAGTTCCTCTGATTCCTTGTCAAGGGATTCCCAGTCGAAGTCGTCAGGTTCCACGGGGAGAGTTTGGTCCCCGAGAAGCTCTTCCATTGTGCAAGACATCCGGCCCATGGCGTCGTCAGCTTCAGGCGCGTGGGGCAAGGAAACGGGTGCGGCGGACGTGAAGCACACCAGGGAATGCTCGTACTCCACCTCCTCAGGTGCTTGGACTGGGACGGGAGCGCCGACGGACGTCCACAGCTTGCTCGCGGCAGGCGTGACCCACACCGGGCAATCCGCGACGGGCGCTGCCATCCGCATCTTCTTTGAGCATGGCGGATCGGCGGCGGCGGCAACAGGCGCTGGCCTCTTCTCTGACTGCCGCGTGGGTGCTCGCTCTTCTCGAAGCTTGTAGGCGTCGGATTCTTGGCGGGCGGCGGTGCACGCGTTGGGAGCGAGATGAATCTTGCAGAGCACCTTCTCCCCGTCGGCGACGACGGCCTCTGGCCGCAGGCACCGGAACTCCTCCATGACCCAGCCGGTACTGGCCTTGCCTTTCTTGAACGACAGGTGCTTGACCTCGCCGACCTTGACACCCTCGTGGCCGTAGACGTTCTCCGTCTTCTGCACAGCCCAGGTGCCGGCGCCGGCGACGCGCGTGGCCCGGGCGTCCTTCTCGCTCTTGCGCTTGCAGGTTGTGAAAAAGAAGCGGTCGCCAGAGCGAGCGGTCGAGGGCACGGGCGCGTACTCGGCGGCGAGGTCCTTGGGCTCGCAGGCGTAGACGTCGGCGTGGCGGATGAGCCCGTCGGCGCCGTGCGGCAGCGGCGAGCCGGCGAGGAGGCGCGGCAGGAAGTATGTCACGGCGTCCTCCTTGGACGGCCTGAATCGGTGGTGCTTGTAGAGGTCGTCGAGCCCGTCCGTCTCCATGGATCGATCGGCCGCGCGCGTCTAGGTTGGTTGATGGATCGAAATGAAAGAGAGAGTTTGGATGGCGGGAGGGGAAACCCTAGGTTGGATCTTGGGTGGCGGGAGAGGGAGTGTGGAGCTGGGGGGAGAGTGGGGTTCAGCTACTTATAATCGGAAGGGAAAGGGATTCACGCGTAGGAATTACAGTAGGAAATATTGGCTGATGGTTTGGGTTTGGAATCGGTTTCCAATTCATTGCGATGGGTTTCCATGTTCGTATCGAGGCTTTCCATGTTTTGAATCCGAGCCGTGCTTCTCTTGGGTCTGCATGGTGGCTGACTTGCCAGCAACGTTTAGTCTGCTTTTGCTTCGCAGGCGCGTGGACGAAGAAGCTCGTCTACATCTTGGAGAACCTGGAGATGTTGTCTGCCGGCGACGAGATAGCAATTCTCCCGGCAGATGGATCCACTCAGCAGGTAACCATTAATTCCTTCTTCTCATATATACTCCAATACTCCATGAAAGAAGATAGGAGTTTTTTTTTTTGAAATGGGGGAGTGCGATGCAATATACCTTTTATTTATATTAGAATCAACATGGATAAGTCAAAATCATACATCACAAAATCCGAAGCCACCACTCAACACCTAGATACTCGACAATGGGTGAAGTAACATGTCGTCAGGCCTCTGCCCTAAAAACCAAATGCCACACCAACTAAAAACCAAAGGCATTCTTGAGTCACCCTATGACGAAAACAGGAGCACACGACCGGCTTAGCGGACCCTGGGCGAGCACACCTTTGCCCTCGCTTCAGAAACCGTGATCACCATCGAACCGATGGTCCATCTTCATGGTAGAGATCCACGTTTCCCTTTCCAGTTCTGTTGACGATACCACCGTGAAAGATCGGTCGTGCATAGCACCTGCTGACTAGGCATGGCTTGACATATCCTCCTCCAGTCTATGTCCACCGGCGCTGCTTCACAAACGATGCTCCCAAGAGAGAAAACAAAACCACAGTGCCGCCATCATCCGGTATGGAAGATCTGACCAGGGTTTCCCCCGGAGCAGCACAAGTAGGCCGACAATCGTTGCTCAGCGATGTCTTCATCAAGGTAACGACGCAGAACGCCACCATCTCCCGCCAATCGGCTCAGTTTTCACCAGCAACAATGTCTTTCCGACTCACAACCGGGGCTAGATGAAGAATCGCGCGATTCGACAGCCCAGCCTCAGGCCGACCACCTCTGGCGGAGGAGATGGACACCATCGCCATGGCGCGGGAGAATCCCAGACAGGGAACTCGCCAGCCACCGCAGATCTCGACCGTGCCGCCAAGGCCTTCAGATCCGCTACAATCGGGGTCGCCCCCGCCGCCAGCAGCTTCACCAAACGCTGCCCAGTCGCCGCCATCCTCATGGGAAGCAGCCAGCCGCGGCGCGCCGCAGACCACCAGCCCGAGGCCGCCGTCCTGGATCCCACAATGATGCTCACAGGACAGCCTCGACACCGACAAGGGAACTGCCGCCGCCGATCTAGCGCCGCCCTCGCATGCGCGACGCAGAAGGTAGAACCTGCCACCGCCAGAGCTCAGGCGCGGATGGCGGCGGCGGCGAGGTGGAGACTGGGGAGGAGAGGGTCGAGGGGCGGCGGCTAGGGCTCCGCCCTTGTCGCCCGTGCGGGAGGGGGGGGGTAACTTTAACTTTTAATCGTTGCACATCCCTGGATACAGTAACAAAACGGGCAAGGATTTTCTTAACATCCAATCTAACTTTGGCACGAACAAAATTCCCCATGCCATTCACACCAGTCTCAACTTTTTTAGCCTGCCCAACCTTTTTTGCGGTCAAATTCTTGATTAGCGCGAGCGGACCCGCAAAACTTAGGAGGTGACCCCGACGCCGTTGTAGCCAGCGACGACGGAAAGATCCTTTGGCGAGCCACCACACTTTAATCATTTGAATCTTAGGGGTAAGGGTTCTACTTAAATTGGGGATATCAGATGAACTAGGGTTTCGAATTTTCGAGGAAAACAACAATGTTCGCAAAGCTGCCTTAATCCCCTCTTCATAAGTGCCCGCGTAGGCCGTGCGGCATGCAACATACAGAGGATAAATCCCTATGACAACCCATGGGAGCCATATCAGGTCGAGAGCTCCCCTCTCGCTTGCAGATCTCCTCGCAGCAAGGAGGTGAGATCTTTCTCGAGTGTTGTGTTATTTTGACTCCTTTTCTGCAATTGCTTTAATTTTTAAATTTTTGTGAGGTTGCACTTTGCAGCAGTATGTAGCTAGATCTCTGCTATATATAAATTGTACTGAAAATTTCCTGGAAGTGATACCTATAAATTTAATTTCTGTTAGGGTGCATTTTGCAGCAGTACTCACGTATCCATTGAGTTATGCAAGCTTATAATCTATATTCGTTGGCTGTCATTTAGATGGTTTAACTGTACCACCTTATCTAATTTAGCGTTTCTCAGCATGCTCTCTTGCTTGTTTCGGTGATCTTCTTCAGTAGCTCTAGCTCCTGTGATTCCAGCCAAGTGGACGAAACCTTCCCAGTATGATTAATGCACGGAGGGGCAGACTTCTAGGTTCATGTGAGATTGCAAGCCAGCTTCTAATTCCGCGAAGTAGATCATACTATCCAGAATTCCAGATATGGTTTATACATGGAGAGGAAGGTGAACTGATGTCTGCTTGAAGTAAATGTGTGTCGTCCTCCAGGTAGCCAATGGAAGGAACTACATTGGGTTGTTGGTGCAGCTGCTCGCATCCTTGGTATTGGTAGCCAGACGCTCCTATTCCCAGTCAACACGCAAGTAACTTCCTATGCTTAAACTTTCTATTCAGTATATTTTTTAATCACATAATTATCTTCTATAGCCACTACCTACAAAGTTAGATATGTTGTGAGTACATTGCATGTTGAAGTCAGTTGGATGGACTGATCTTGAGCTGTAACATAAGTTATATTAATAACTTTAACAAAAAAAAAAATGTAAAGAACCAACCGTATGGAGTGTTATTTTCTTTATGTGTCAAATACAAATTGCTATTACGAAAAAAATCTATTCTTCTGCTAGATAAATCACTTAAATTCAACGTCAAGTTAATCAACGCATAAATAGTAGGAATTGCAAGCTTTATTTAGAATTGCATATGGGTGGAATATTGTGTGAATACATTTTTAGCTTTAGGAGTATCTTGGATTTTAAGTGATAAACTACAACTTTTGTGCTTTATCCATTTATGATTATATAATTATATTTATGATGTCAAAATTTTGAGAACTGAACCTGTAGTGAATTGAGTCAAGTTTGAGTTCACCCAAGTCTAAGGTCCCTCTCTAATATCTTTTGTGCAGGACTAGCATGAAAGGAAGACTGTTAGTTTTCCATGATCGAAAATGGTGTAATAATATCATATTTTGTAATCTTATTAAACTAATGAATGTTCAGTTTTTCATTTTACTATTTACTGTTTGCACCATGTTCTAAATGGACACGCACTAGCAGTACCGTACCTGAATCTTTGTTGAAGCTAGAAATTAAACTTTCAACAGTATTTTCTGCTATTAACAATTCAATTCACCGTCAATATATGAAGTTTCTGATTCGTTTTATTAATTGTTTGAATGAGATGTTTTTCCTAAAGATCTAACACCATAAATCTCCTTCCAGAGCAGTAGTGATGCCTTCCTCCAGCGCCTGACATTTATAGTGATATCTTGGATCATCACATGATTTCCGTGGATTGTTGCAAGGAAAGAGCCTACAACAGTAGCAACTTATATTACCATGCCTATTTCAACCTCATTGCCCAGCTCGGTTCAGCAAGGGATACAAGAACACAATGCAAGAGATACAAAACGCTTATCCATTTTGCAGGTTTGTGCTCTGTCAACATGTAGATCTACATGGTCTTCTTAATTCGTATACAATAATCCACATGATTTCTATTATTTATTGGTTTATAGTTTGTGTTTTGTAAACATGTAGATCTACATAATATTTTTTATTTGTATACAGTAATCCACATTATTTCTATTATTTATGTCTTTTTTAATAACTTAATTGATTGCATCATAACCATCTTCATATAAGAGGTTTTCAAAAAATATATATAAAGTTGCCTTGGATGTCAGGAATTAGATGACTTAGGAATAGGATAAACACATGATTTTGTTGTCATATGGTATTGATTCCTACAACATCTCAATGGTTCACAAGAGATGATCGGAGGGTGGGATTTAATGTGTTACAGCTGCATATCTATGGGGTTAATTATTGGTTTGCCACTACAGCCCGCGCATGACTCAGTTTTGCCACTAGAGCAGAATGGTGCTCAGTTTTGCCACCGCTTCTGGCGCAGCTACGGCCAGGCTTCAAACGTTTCCGTCTCTTGCCGTTACTGAAAGTGGGGCCAGATCTTACAGGTAGGACCGCGCAATGACAAATAGGTGAAGACCGAACTACCCCTGCTCCCGCCACACAGCAACACACCGATCTTCTGCACGCACCACCATCCGCGCCCCTGCCGGCACCACCTGCGCCGCCACGACCTGCGACGCCACCACTTGCGCCGCCGCGCGGCCGTCCCGCGTGGACACCTTCTCCACCGCCTCCAGGAGCACCTGCTCTGCCCCCACCCCCTTGCGACTTAGTCGCTCATTCCGCCACTGCGCCCTCCACCTGCTCGACGGAATGGCTAGTGGCGGCGACGACCTTGGTAAGGCAGGCGTGGGGCCGGAGACCCGCCGCGTCCACGACTGGGTTCCCGAGGGGTAAGCCTTGTTCGTATTGAGCTTTCTTGTGTAGTGCAATAGTCGATTTGACATGGAGTGCTCATTGCGTTTGATTTTGCTTTTGGTGTGCTCATTGCCTCTCTGTTTTTGGTTGATTAGGATGGAATTGCGGTTTGCTTTCTTGGTGAACATTAGAAGGGAGCGATTCATTGTGGATGCAAAGGATCAAAAGAAATTCCAAGGAGGGTTTGATTATCGGTTGCCAATGGATTGTAATTGGAGTTTTAGACAATTTGGCGAGGTAATTTGCGGCCCATATCCTTGGGGTATGCATGATGAAGTGGAATTCAAATACTACGATGGGGGAATTGATTGGGTGAAAGTTAGTAATGATGAAGAGCTCGCTACCATGTTTGCTAAGCATAAGGAGAAAGAGCAATTTCATGTGAGGCTGCAAAATGATGTGGTTGTGCCGGCAGTTGGAACTTTTCGGACAGATTCATGTCGTCGTAATGACAGCTCTAGCCAGAACAGTTCAGTTAGGGGAGCTTCAGTTAGTGCACGACGACGTGGTGGCTCGTCAAACATGGGCACCGGTAGTAGGGTCCCAAGAGAAGTGGAGCCTGAATACATCGATGATGAAGAGAGGCTATATTCTGATGTTGTGCAGAATTTACGACGGCCATGTCGGGCTGAAAACCGAGATGAGTGTGACAATGAGGCTTTTGTGATTGATGATGAGGAGGTTGAGGACGAAGACCTTCCAGCTATTGAATGGGACCACTGCAAACTCTCGGATGGAAGAAGGTACCATCTTTGCATCCATGAGTGAGTGTAGAAATGCACTTGTGACATACCGCATCGGTGCGGAGCGTACATTTGAAGTTGACAAGAGCGACAGAGTACGTTACAGAGTGCACTGTCCGACTGAAGATTGTCCATGGAGGACGCACGCGTCTAAAATGCGAAATAGCACGAATGTTCAAGTCAAAGTGAACCCTTTTAGGCACACATGCGTGGAATCAACCCTGAGGAAGGAAACAATCAGTAGAGCCAAGTCAAGATGGGTGGCTGAAGAAGTAAAACGGTGGGTGACAGAAGACCATCAAGTGGGTACAAAGGAGTTGCAGAAGAAGCTCAAAGAAAAGTTCAAGATAGAGGTACCATACATGAGGGTTTTCAATGGAAAACAACATGCTATGGATTCTATTTATGGTAATTGGCAGGAAAGTTTTAAACTGTTGTATTCATTTAAGGGTGAAGTGGAGAAGACCAGCCCGGGTAGTATTGTAGATATTGATCACCACACCGTGGAGTACACGTTGAGGGGAATGACAATGACCAAAGAGTGCTTTAGAAGGGTTTTTGTCTGCTTTGAGGCTTGTCGCCGGGGTTTTTTGGAAGGCTGCAGGCCCTATTTGGCTATTGATGCTACTTTTCCCACAGGGAGGTTTAAAGGAGAGTTAGTAGCAGCTTGTGCAGTTGATGGACACAATTTTGTATTTCTAGTTGCTTATGGTGTGATAGAGGCAGAGTCTGAGGAGAGCTGGACTTGGTTTTTGCAGAATCTGCACCGGGCTATTGCACATCCCAATGGGTTGGTAATTCATACAGATGCTTGCAAGGGTTTAGAAGTAGCCGTGGACAATGTGTTCCCTGGAGTAGAGCATAGGGAATGCATGCGTCACCTTGCTGCAAATTTTGGGAAGAAATTTAAAGGAAAGGTGTATGCCGACAATTTATGGCCAGCATCTTTGACTTGCAGTGTGAAGAAGCACAACTATCACATGAGGCAGTTATACAAAAATGACAAAGTGAAGGAATACTTGGAAACACACCACTCCAAGTTATGGGCCAGAAGCCAATTCAGTGAAGTGAGCAAAGTTGACTATGTGCATAATAATCTTGCAGAGTCTTTCAACTCAACGATCCGAAAACTAAAGGGTCTTTATTTGGCAGATTTGCTTGACAAGATAAGGGTAGAATACGTGCAGAAATTTCTTGTTCGTGCAGGAATAGCCGAGGCAAAATTCATGGGACACATTATAATCCCTTCCGTGATGAATGAATTGAAGCAGAAAACAAGAGGCTTGGAAATGGACATGACTCGTTTCTCAGCTACGACGGCAGAGGTATCATTTTTGGATAAAGAGAAGAGGGAATGGAGATATCCAGTGGATTTAGAAGCTAGAACTTGCAGTTGTAGGCAATGGCAGATAACTGGGTTGCCATGCATTCATGCCTTGTTTTTCATCACTACTCTGTCAGGTCAAGCAGGTAACATACAACAGTATGTGCATGATTACTACTCTGTTGCAAAGTTCAAAGCCACATATGCACATGCCTTACCTGCTTTGGAGGGAAAACAACAATGGGATCCAGTGGACCCTGGTTTTAAGCTTTGCCCTCCATTTCTGAAGAGAGCAGCAGGTAGACCGAGGAAAAGTAGAATAAGACCTCGCAGAGAAGGAGCTGGACTTGGACCGAGGAGACGTAAGTGCACAAGGTGTGGTGGGTCTGGTCATTTCACTAAGTACTGTGATAACGCAGTAGATCCAGCGTTCGGAGAGTGTTTTGATGTTTCAAATGATGAGCAAAATGATGATCAAAATGAGGATGCTGTGGAGGCTACAAGTGATGATCCAATTGATGATCCAATTGATGATCCAATTGATGATCCAATTGATGAGCCACAAAATGATCAAATTGATGATCCAATTGATGATCCAATTGATGATCCGATTGATGAGCCACAAAATTATAAAAATGGTGATCCAATTGATAATAAAAATGATGATCCAATTGATGATCCAATTGAGGAGAAAATTGAGGCTCCAAATGTTGGTGTCCAACCTTCTGTGGTTGTGAGTTCTACTTGGTATGTAAATCTTTCCAATACTAGTGTACATTTATCACTTGACACAATCTTACCGCCCTTTGTTTTGTACAGCTCCGTTGTAGGTTCGAACAAAGTTGTGGCAGTGAGCTCTGAGGTAGTTAAGGTGCCAACCAAGAGGAGAAGAAAAGAAGCAATGAGCACAAGGATCACAAGGAGCAAAGTAGTGGCAAGAAGCGCAAGGACCAAGAAGAAGCCGCAACGCTTTGTAGATGATTGAGTGGGAACCAACTAAAGTTCATGAATAATGTTGTATTTGTGTTTGAATGCTGTTGGAATGATTAGAGTACATGTTTGAACTATGTTTGAATGATGTTGGAGTGATGAGATTACATGTTTTGAGGAACTCATGTCAAAATGTGCTAAAAAAGAGCTCCAAAGGTAGGGTAAATGGCCTCATTTCTAAGCAAGTTTTTTTTTGATCTTGTCTAAATTGGCCAAATAAGTTCACTACACATCTATTCCATGTAAGAAGAGTATGTGAGAAGGTTTTCCATTTTTTTGATTTTCTTTGAATTTTTTATGCTCATTTCAAATTTAGTCAAACCTAACTTTGACCATCATTTTAGCAAGTTTGAAACATGGAATTGTAAAACTAAGCATGGATCCTTGTTATTCACTCCAAAATGAAGCTTTGGTGAGGTTTTTGAAACTTTTCATGTTCCAAACCCTAAACCTCTTGTCTTCACCCCCGAACTTGTACCCCAGTGTTTGAGATATCACATTAGACACATGGTTTTTTTGTTGAATAGCATGTAGACCATGTTTATCAACTAGAATGGGTAGTATATGACATAAGAAGTCTATGTGAGAAGGTTTTCCATTTTTTGATTTTTTTTGAATTTTTATGCTCATTTGTCAAACCTAACTTTGACCATCATTTTAGCAAGTTTGAAACATGGAATTGTAAAACTAAGCATGGATCCTTGTTATTCACTCCAAAATGAAGCTTTGGTGAGGTTTTTGAAACTTTTCATGTTCCAAACCCTAAACCTCTTGTCTTCACCCTCGAACTTGTACCCCAGTGTTTGAGATATCACATTAGACACATGGTTTTTTTGTTGAACAACATGTAGACCATGTTTATCAACTAGAATGGGTAGTATATGACATAAGAAGTCTATGTGAGAAGGTTTTCCATTTTTTGATTTTTTTTGAATTTTTTATGCTCATTTCAAATTTAGTCAAACCTAACTTTGACCATCATTTTAGCAAGTTTGAAACATGGAATTGTAAAACTAAGCATGGATCCTTGTTATTCACTCCAAAATGAAGCTTTGGTGAGGTTTTTGAAACTTTTCATGTTCCAAACCCTAAACCTCTTGTCTTCACCCTCGAACTTGTACCCAGTGTTTGAGATATCACATTAGACACATGGTTTTTCTGTTGAACAACATGTAGACCATGTTTATCAACTAGAATGGGTAGTATATGACATAAGAAGTCTATGTGAGAAGGTTTTCCATTTTTTTGAATTTTTTTGAATTTTTTATGCTCATTTCAAATTTAGTCGAACCTAACTTTGACCATCATTTTAGCAAGTTTGAAACATGGAATTGTAAAACTAAGCATGGATCCTTGTTATTCACTCCAAAATTAAGCTTTGGTGAGGTTTTTGAAACTTTTCATGTTCCAAACCCTAAACCTCTTGTCTTCACCCTCGAACTTGTACCCCAGGTGTTCGAGATATCACATTAGACACATGGTTTTTTTGTTGAACAACATGTAGACCATGTTTATCAACTAGAATGGGTAGTATATGACATAAGAAGTCTATGTGAGAAGGTTTTCCATTTTTTTGATTTTTTTTTGAATTTTTTATGCTCATTTCAAATTTAGTCAAAGCCTAACTTTGACCAGCTAACCCTATTCTTCTAGAAGGAAACCGGACCGATCCGTGGGTTGCTCTGTTTTGCATTGTGGACCGTTCACTGCGGTAACGCCAGCCGTCCGATCTAGCCTTCTAGAACGTTTCGGGGCCGATCCGTGGACACCCTCGTTCTTCAACATGATTGGTTCCTTTCTCTTTTCTGCGGTGGGCTATAAGAACACTGAAATCTCCGTTGGTCCGTTGGGCCGTCCCGCGTGTCTAGGCCTGCGATGCATGCGCCATGCATGCGCCATGCAGGCGCCACGCCAACAACCCTTTCCATGCACTCGCCGACGCCTTTTAATGCATCGACGCAGCGTCTCAGCGTTGCCATCGTCTCAGCTCTCGCAGCGATGCAGCCGCATCAGTTTTGCCATCGTCTCAGGCCGTCCCATCGTCGATCGCGTCAAAACCAATAATTATTTTTGGAAGACGGCTAGACACGCGTTAATTCATCATTAGGAACCCGAATTATGAGCCAACCTCTTTATAAGGGGCCTCTCTTCCTCTCCCACACACCAACCGAGCGAGCCTCTCTTCCTCTCCATCTCCAAAGCACCACGCACCCAAGCGAGCCTCTCTACCTCTCCGAAGATGCAGTACACAGGACCGACCTTCCGCCGTCCGCGCACCAGGCCGGAGCTACTCTATCCGGCGGACGTCCTCGTCGACAACATTCTCCGTGTGTGGGCAAAGTCGAGGTGGAGGACCGAGATCAATCTCACTCGAGAGTTCCTCGACGAGGGCTTCTCCCACCTCCCACCGGGCTCGCCCGTCATGTACTACGTCAATGAGTCTCGTGAAGGCGTCGCCCTCAAGCTGCTCACGGTCACCTTCGCCAACCGATTTGACGCGTACGCCCTCCTCGGTGAGGTCTTCTGGTGCGGCTGCGAGTCAATCTTCTTCACCACCTACAACGTCTTCACCGATTGCGACGCCATCTTCTTCTCCGGGAAACCTATGCACTCGCCTCCCGTACTACAAGTGAAGATGCTGGTGAAGACGGTGGTGCGGCGCAGTGCTGCGGCAGGTGGTGCGGCCAAGATGTGTTCTCGTCAAGCTCGTCATGTTTTTTTAGCTTTTTTCATTTTCTATGTGGTTCCGTGTCGAGTCGTGTCAAGTCGTGTGTCACTGAACTTATCTATCTAGGGTACCCATCTATCTATCTATCTATCTATCTATCTAGGGTACCCATCTATCTATCTAAGTTATTTCCGTGTAATGGTGGAACTAAGCATCTTATGTATCGAATTTATCTAAGTTATTTTGCGTGATGATCTGGCTACCAATATTTGCATCTCATATATCTTAGTTTTCTATGATTTCGATGTAATATATCAAGGGTGTATGAATTATGAAATCACAAACATGGATCCAAGTATGAACTTTGATGTAATATAAGTAGGGTACCCATATAAGTATGAAACAAAAAATCACAAACACGCAATGCTTGAAATCAGATAAATGCACCCTTTTTCCCTCGCAAAAATAGAAAGATGCACCTTTTTTTGTTTGATTATTTTTCCAACCTAAACCACAAACACGTAATGCTTGAAGTAACAAAGACGCACCCTTTTTTTGGTTAAGCAGCGTGCATAAACACAAAGAACAAACATATGCGTCCTTACATCATAAACCAAGTCACGAACTAGAACTAACTATAGCTAGATTTCTTCCTTTTGCTTTTCAATATCCGTCCATCCACCCCACTGGTTACCAGAGCAATCCTTCACGCTACCAAACAAAGCGGTCTTGGGTTCGAGTCCTGGCCGCACCCTTTTTTGTTTTTTCATTTTTCACCGTTTTTTTAAACGCCCTTCTCATCTGCCCAAAGCCAAATCTTTGCCACTATCGAATTTTGATCAGATTTATTTATTTCAAGCTTGCAAATTCAAGCTTACAAGTTCATACAATTTGAAGCCTACAAATTCATCACAAATTCATGACAAAGTCATGCCTTTCCATACAATGTCAACATTAAACCTAGTGCGATGACAATACCACCTACAAATGCACAAATGTAATTCCAAATTTTTGATTGATCTTCGAGCTCTCTAATCTTCTGGTTCATCCACCTTAGCTCAAAAGCTACCTCTCTGTCAATGCGTGCTCCGCCCTGCGTCTCTTCTGCACTAGCTATCGCGGTGACCCGTGTCGTCTGTGGCAAGATGGGCAACCATTCTTCGTGCTCATCTAGCAGCTGATTCATCAGCGTCTGGAGCAAAACATCGACCCAAACGAAGAAGCATTTTATCTGCAAGCACACGAAAGAGATCAACCACATTGAGCACAAACTATGCACAAAATACTGAAATTTCCACTATTCTTACCCCTTTCTCGCTGCTGCACACGTAGAACGGACGATTGGTGTTCTTCGGTGTGCGCGAAATCCTCCGATCAACGGGCGCCCAACACCGCGGACAGAGGAGGATCGGCATCTCCATGCGCACCGGAAGCTCGAACCGAGAGGTGGCACGGGAGCTAGAAGAAGACATGGATAGAGGTGGCGCGGGATCTGAACCGTGAGGTGCTTCTGGCAGACGGCTGCGCCCTCCGCAGCTCCCGCCGTCGGCGGCGCTCCCCGTCAACAAGGCCCTCTCAGTCGCCCGCACCGCACCTCTGCGAGGGGCCGTCTCCAACCCCGTCGATTTCTTCTCACCGCTGCGAGCTCCGCCGCGCGATCAGAGATTTTAAATGGGGTTGAGCTCCAACGGTTGCCTTGTGGGTCCCACGTGAAACGTCCAGCAACGGTCCTCTTTTCAAATGCGTCTCCGCCCTGTCCCACCTGAAACAGCCGGTCCTCTTTTCAAATGCGTCTCCGCCTGGTCCCACCTGAAACAGCCGACTCAAGGACGTTGACCTGAATGAAACGGCAGACTCACGGAACGAGTCGTTGTACACAGACTAGTGGCAAAACTGAGCACCATTCTGCTCTAGTGGCAAAACTGAGTGTTGCGCGGGGTGTAGTGGCAAACCAATAATTAACCCATATCTATGATTTAAGCTTTGGTATTAGTGACAGTGTTGAAGGGCGGGCCTGGTGCAGCGGTAGAGCCTCACCGCCTGTGACCGAGAGGTCCTAGGTTCGAGTCGCGGTCTCCTCACATTGCACTTTGTAAGGGTAAGGCTTGCCACTAACACCTTCCCCAGACCCCGCACAGTGCGGGAGCTCTCAGCACTGGGTACGTCCTTTATTAGTGACAGTGTTTCTACAGCTGCAATACTAAGCATATATGCTTATTATTAGCGAAGTGCTTCATATTTACATATGGTCAGTTGGCATTTAGGAATTTCTTGATTTGAATTGGTTAATAATGATCATTCCAACATAAACCAAAACATAAAGTTAAGTTGGTTGAATAATTATGACAAGAAAGAGACAAAAGGCGGTTCTTTTTTCGTATGAAGAAAATCCAAGCTCTGTCCAAACTACTATGTTGCTAGAAATTCTACTCGAAAACGGTATAAGAGGCTTCAAGTTTTTATGTATTCTCACAATGGGTATTTAATCTTATTTACAAATTTTCATGGCTATTGGCTTTCTTTCTGTGTTATTGGAAAAGTTTCGCACTATTTGGTCAGAACATGGAATTGTTGAATTTTTCTACGATAAATATGGCTGATGTAGATACTTGTACGTTTGTTTTTGTTTATATGTAAGGATCAAGACATATATGGTATTTACACCGTAATAGCCGCATCTCTCTTCTGAACCACTTTTGAATATGTGCAGCCATCTCTTGCAGATTTAAGATAAGATTATCAAGCTTATATTTACTCTATGTATATGGCGATGTATACTCTCTGAAAAATAAAAATTCCACTCAAAATTAAAAATTTTATGTGGTTCCTTAGTAAGAAAGTTCTTTTCACATGCGATAATCTAGCAAAGAGGAATTGGAATGGAAATACGAAATATTCTTTCTGTGACAATGAAGAATCAGTTGAACAATTGTTTATTTTCTGTCCTTTTGCTAAGCTTATTTGGCGAGTGGTTTTTGCTGCATATAATATTCCACCACCTTCCACTATCACAAATATGTTTGGAAATTGGCTTAATGGAATTGGCAAAATGGATAAAGCTAGGATTCGCATTGGGGTTTCCGCTTTATGCTGGTCAATATGGAATTGCAGAAATGATATTGTTTTTAACAGAAAGGACTCTACTAATTTTTTGCAGGTTATTCACACTATGGTACACTGGATTCAGCTTTGGCGTTTCTTGCTCCCGGAGAATCAGCGGGAGGAGTACATGGTTTCTGGATGCAACCGCCTTCGAATGGTTGCCCAGAATATTTTCTACCAGGCTACTTGGCGGCCTATTAGAAGATTGCAAGATGCCTAGCGCGCTTAGCTTTTCTTTCCTTTTTCGATGGCTGATTCTTGTATCGACCCTCGATGATCTTTGAATTGTAAACTTTTGAATATTTGTTATATTAATAAAAGGTTGTGTGCATCAACCGATGCAGAGGCCGGGGCATATCTCATTTCGAAAAAAAATATGGTGATGTACATGATTGTAAGTTTCATATATTCGATCAGTAAGTTTCCTTAGTTTGTACAGATAAATATTTTGACTCTATTTCACAGTAAGCAGCTCGGACATCTTGCTGGTAATTAATAAGCAAGTAATGGTTTTTTCAGTTAGGTAAATGTTCTTCATCCCATCCCATCCTAATTATTGCGGCCAATTTTTTTTCATAGTTCCTTAGGATTTTTGACTAAAAACAAACCATTTCACGCTTTGACGATGACGTACTCGATTTTTTCGACGATCCGGCCGAGGGCTAAAATAAGAAAGAGATTCGCGCGCGTTAGTACACACATATTTATTCAAATCAGTTAGTTTGTATCACCAGAGGCTCAATGTATATATATACCTCGGCGCCGGAGGTGGTTGCTACTTCCAATTCAAGATCGTCGTTTACCGACGTTTCTTCGGCATCATCTTGCTTGACGGCGCCCTTCATCTTCACCGTCCAGGTTCAGATAAGAAGAGATATCATCTTCTTCTTGTCCGGTCGGCACATATGGAATATCGCCGTTTATGATGCCGAACATATGGTCTTCAGCGTCCAGATCATAGTTGTCCAGAATCGGGTCAGCTCTATCGTCCGCCATATGTCAGTCCTGAAAACATGTAGTAAAAACTAAGTAATTGTGTATATGCCAGCATTATTATCACATCTCTTCTACATATAAAGAGAGAGGGCGACGAGGGAGGCGAGAGGGGGGACGCGCGCGTATTAGATGTGTATATGCGGACGATCGACCTCGCAGTGACCGCGTGACCGAGAGACCGGTGGCGGTGGCGAAAGGGGCGGTGGCGGTGCCGCCGACACATAACCCTCACCGCCCCCTCTCGATCCCAAAAAAAACACCGCGCGTATACGGAGGGGGCGACGAGCGCTGCCGTCCCCCTCCGTATACGCGCGGTGGTTAAGTCAAATTTTCGTTAAGTCAAAAAATTTCTAAGTCAAGTCTAGAGTTCTTTTAAAAGTCATAATAATATGTTAAGTTTTAATTTTATTAAGTCATAATAATATGTTAAGTTTTAATTTTATTAAGTCATAATAATATGTTAAGTTTTAATTTTATTAAGTCAAAATAATATGTTAAGTTTTAATTTTATTAAGTCATAATAATATGTTAAGTTTTAATTTTATTAAGTCAAAATTTTAAGTCATATTAAGTCAAAATTTAAGTCATTTTAACTAAAAAATTTATTAAGTCAATTTTTTGAATTTACACTTTAAATTAGTTAAATTTTTAAGTCAATTTTTTTAACTTATTTAAAAACAATTTAATTAAGTTTTTAGTTTTGTTTTTTGAATTTGTAACTAATTAAGTTTGTTTAGTGTACATATACACGTACGTACGTTTACAATTTAAATTAAGTTACAAATTAAGTTTGTTTAGTTTCTTCACATATACACGTCGTTTACAATTTAAATTAAGTTACAATTTTAATTAAAAAACTTAGTTACAATTTAAAAAAAACAAAAAAAAAACCGGCCAGGGGCCGGGGTGCCCCTGGCACTCCTCTCTCTCTCGATCTCTGCCTGCAGGGGGCGACGGCGGGCGTTGGCCGGCGGCGGGCGTCGGGCGTCGGGCGGCGAGCGAGGGAGGTGGGCGGCAACGACGCGTCGATCGGGCGGCGAGGGCGGCGGCGGCGGCCGGCGAGGGAGGCGGCGGCGCGCGCGACGATGAACCGGCGAGAGGGAGGGCGGCGGCGGCGCGTCGACTTACGGCGGGCGACGGCGGGCGCGGAGGACGACGGCGACGGCGGGCGTTGGCGGGCGAGGGCGGCGACGGTCGGCGGCGGGCGAGGGCGGCGACGTGTGCGAGAGGGCGGGCAGCCCGACGGCGTCGGCGATCGAGGGCGAGCGAGGGCGCGAGCGGAGAAGACGATCGATAATGAACCGCCGCCGCGCGCGCGTGGTATTTATACCGTCGGGGCTTTAGTCGCGGTTGGGGTCACCAACCGCGACTAAAGGTGCCTTTAGTCGCGGTTGGTGACCCCAACCGCGACTAAAGCCTTTTTCGCCCCATTTGAGGTTCCCGCGGAAAATGACCTTTAGTCGCGGTTGGCCTGGCCAACCGCGACTAAAGGCTTTTTTCGAAATTATTTTATTTTCTAAATGTGAAAAATAACACTAATTCATGTCTAAATGTGAAAAATACAAATAATATATCAAAAAATTCAGAAAAATAAAACTAATTCAATTCAAAATATTAAAAATACAAATTATATATCAAAAAAATCAGAAAAATAAAAATAATTCATTTCAATATGTTAAAAATACAAATAATATATCAAAAAATTAAGAAAAATAAAACTAATTCAATTCAAAATGTTTAAAATACATATAATATATCAAAAAATTCATAAAAATAAAACTAATTCAATTCAAAATCTTAAAAATACAAATAATATATCAAAAAATATTTCATTTTCTAAATGTGAAAAATAACACTAATTCATGTCTAAATGCGAAAAATACAAATAATATATCAAAAAATTCAGAAAAATAAAACTAATTCAATTCAAAATATTAAAAATACAAATTATATATCAAAAAAATCAGAAAAATAAAAATAATTCATTTCAATATGTTAAAAATACAAATAATATATCAAAAAAATTAAGAAAAATAAAACTAATTCAATTCAAAATGTTTAAAATACATATAATATATCAAAAAATTCATAAAAATAAAACTAATTCAATTCAAAATCTTAAAAATACAAATAATATATCAAAAAATTCAGAAAAATAAAACTAATTCAATTCAAAATTTTAAAAATACAAATTATCAAAAAAAAAATCATAAAAATAAAACTAATTCAATTCAAAATTTCTTCCCGGCCGCCTCTGTCTTCTCGTCAAAAATTCATAAAAATAAAACTAATTCAATTCAAAAGTTCGTTGGCCCCCTCTTCCCGCCTCTTTCCGCCGACCCCCTCTTCCCTCCTCGTCTTCCCGCCATTTCTTCCCTGTCTTCCCGCCTCTTTCTTCCCGCCAATTGTTTCCCGCCAATTTCTTCCCGCCTCTTTCTTCCCGCCAATTTTTCCCGCCAATTTCTTCCCGCCACTTTCTCCCCGCCTCTTTCTTCCCGCCTCCTGTCTTCCCGCTCCCATTTTTCCCGCCATTTGTCACTACATATAGGTAGCCCGGCTTGGCCAGCATTATCACATCTCTACAATCTCTCATCACTCTCTCATGGCTTCCACCGCACCCACTCTAACCTACCGGCAGGTGGAGGAGCTTTGCGCCTCGAACTACCCTTGCCCTCCGGGCTACCGTGTCCCTCGCCGGCCGGAGCCTAAGCGCCGGCGGCGTGCCGGTCCCTCCCGTCCCTCGTGGTACTGCGCGCCGGGCGGCCATCACGAACCACTACTACCTCGACCTCACGCCGGAGCAGCGGATGAATCCCCGCCGGCATCCCGATAACCAGCATACTTGGGACGCCTTCTTCATCAATCGGCGTGAGAGGGCGCTCGCCGGGTATGAGGAGGACGGTCCGCCTCCCGGAAACTTCCACGAGGCCGGCCGTCGGCTATGGTGGTACGGCCGGACTCGCGGAGCGTCATGGACTACATCACGACCGGCGATATCCCCCTCCTGCGCTACCCTCGGCTTCGAGCCACGAGCGCCGCCCGACGACGGCCGACGACGAGCGGCGACGACGACGCCGGCAACTTAGAAGGCGACGACTACCGGTACAACGGCGGCGGCTATGAAGACTACGAGTATGCATATTATACGCCTAGGCAGGAGTATGACTAAATCACTCCAAATTTCATGTATGCGGGAGTATGACTTAGTCACTCCAAATTTCTGTATGCGGGAGTATGACTTAGTCACTCCAAATTTCATGTATGCATGCAGGAGTATGACTTAGTCACTCCAAATTTCATGTATCATCGAGTGCTATCTCGAGTCAATTGAATCATTCGAAAATGGACACCAAACACATCACGGGTAATATAATTCACATGATTCATTCAACAAAGTTTGGTACAATAAATTATTACACATCATTTCTTCCCTTGTGTCCCCGCTTGCTTACGATTGTGCCGTATCCATGGAGCATCCTCATCATTTAACTTAATGCTTGGGTCGGTGTTCACTTTGAAGGGCGGAATTTCAGCAAACATATTATAATCTTCCGACATGTCTGTCTTGTCCTCCACTCCCACGATGTTTCTTTTCCCCGAAAGAACAATGTGGCGCTTTGGATCATCGCATGATGTACTTGATCGTTTTCTTATCTTTCCGTTTCCTCGGTTTGCTACTCATGTCCTTCACATAGAAAACCTGAGCGACATCTTTCGCTAGGACGAATGGTTCGTCAAGGTAACCAAGATTGTTGAAATCCACCATTGTCATTCCGTATTGCTGGTCCACCTTTACCCCACCTCTCGTTAGCTTGAACCATTTGCACCGGAACAAAGGGACCCTAAAGGAGGGTCCATAGTCAAGTTCCCATATCTCCTCTATGTAACCATAATATGTGACCTTTTGCCCATTCTCGGTTGCTTGCATCAAAGCGGACACCACTGTTTTGGTTGGTGCTCTTTTTATCTTGGGCGATCGTGTAAAATGTATTCCCATTTATCTCGTACCCTTGGAAAGTCGTTATAGTCGAAGATGGTGTCTTGGCCAACATGTACGGCTGATCTACAACCTTATTGTCACTCATTAAATGTTTTCTCAACCAACCGCCGAAAGTCTCCATGTGGGCCTTCCTAATCCAGGATTCGGGCTTCCCGGGGTTGTCCGAGCGTAAAATATTCTTGTGTTTCTCAAAGTACGGAGCCACCAAGCTGGAATTGGTCGGAAGCTGTGTGGTGTGCTTCGATCGGAGAATGGCCGTCCATACATATCGTTGATTTCCTTCCGATCGTGCCTTTTCCACTTAGTCTCCCCTCGTGCCGCGATTGAGGAAGACCAATCGGCTTAAGGTCGGGAACAAAGTCAACACAAAACTCAATTACCTCCTCATTTCCATAGCCCTTGGCGATGCTTCCTTCCGGCCTAGCACGGTTACGAACATATTTCTTTAATACTCCCATGAACCTCTCGAAGGGGAACATATTGTGTAGAAATACGGGACCGAGAATGGAAATCTCATCGACTAGGTGAACCAGGAGGTGTGTCATAATATTGAAGAAGGATGGCGGGAACACCAACTCGAAACCGACAAGACATTGGATCACATCGTTACGTAACCGTGGTAGAACTTCCGGATTGATTACCTTCCGAGAGATTGCATTGAGGAATGCACATAGCTTCACAATGGCTACTCGAACATTTTCCGGCAGGAGCCCCTCAAAACAATCGGAAGCAATTGCGTCATAATCACGTGGCGGTCGTGAGACTTCGGGTTTTGGAACTTTTTCTCCGCCATGTTTATTATTCCCTTTTTATTGGACGAGAATCCTGACGGGACCTTCATACTGCTCGAGGCATTCAAAAAAGATGACCTTCTCTTCTTTGGTCGGAGCGTAGGCCGGCACGACCTTGAAACCGTTCCGGATGCCGGTCATCGGGGTCTTTCAAACTTTGCTCGGTCCTGCCGTGCTTCCTTTGTATCATTTGACTTCCCATACACGCCCAAGAAGCTTAGGATGTTCACACAAATATTCTTCGTAACGTGCATCACGTCGATTGCGGAGCGGACTTCTAGGACTTTCCAATATTCTAGCTCCCGAATATAGATTTCTTCTTCCACATGGCTACGTGCCCGTCGGCTCCCTTCGGAACTGATTGTCCGCCGAGGACCCTTTCCAAAGATGACTTTCAAATCCTTGACCATATCAAATACCTCAGCACCGGTGTGTTCCGCAGGCTTCGGCCGGTGATCTGCCTTGCCGTTGTAATGCTTGCCTTTCTTTCTTACTCGGATGACCTTTCGGAAGAAATCGACGATGCCCAAGGTACACGTTCTTCTTACAATTTGGCAAATGTACACTTTCGGTCTCATGTAAGCGATGCGTGCATGCATTGTATCCCTTATTTGACAGTCCCGAAAGGTTACTAAGAGCAGGCCAATCGTTGATGGTTACGAAAAGCAACGCTCGTAGGTTAAATTCCTCTTCTTTGTGCTCATCCCACACACGGACACCAGGTCTGCCCCACAGCTGTAAAAGCTCATCAACTAATGGCCTTAGGTACACATCGATGTCGTTGCCGGGTTGCTTCGGACCTTGGATGAGCACCGGCATCATAATGAACTTCCGCTTCATGCACAACCAAGGAGGAAGGTTGTAGATGCATAGAGTCACGGGCCAGGTGCTATGGCTGGAGCTCTGCTCGCCAAAAGGATTCATGCCATCCGTACTTAGACCAAATCTTATGTTCCTTGCGTCAGCTGCAAAATCTTTGAACTCTCTCGTCGATCTTTCTCCATTGCGTTCCATCCGCGGGGTGTCTCAACTCCCCGTCCGACTTACGGTCCTCTTTGTGCCATCGCAACAACTTGGCATGCTCTTTGTTCCCGAACAGACGTTTCAACCGTGGTATTATAGGAGCATACCACATCACCTTGGCGGGAACCCTCTTCCCGGGTTTACGGCCCTCAACATCGTCACCGGGGTCATCGCCTCGATCTTATAACGCAATGCGGTGCATACCGGGCATTCGTTCAAATTCTCATATTCACCGCGGTAGAGGATGCGGTCGTTGATGCATGCATGTATCTTCGGAACCTCTAAACCTAGAGGGCGGACAACCTTCTTTGCTTCGTACGTATCGGCGGGCAACTCGTTATTCTTTGGAAACATATTCTTCAACATTTTCAGCAAGTCTTCAAATGCCGAGTCAGCTACACCTGCTCGTGCCTTCCATTTCAGCAAATCCAGGTGTGCAGCCCAGCTTTTTCAGACCATCATCGCATCCGGGGTACATCGCCTTCCTGTGATCCTCTAACATGCGATCCAAATTCTCCCTCTCTTTTTCAGTTTCGCAGCGTCTCCGTGCATCAGCAATGGTCCGACCAAGATCATCAACGGGATCATCACGTGCATCTTCTTCACCTTCCCCTTCACCTTCCCCTTCACCTTCAGCATCCTCCATGAAAGTATCACCGAAATGAGCAAGATAGCTTTCATCGATGAAATCATCCCCTTCTTCATCTTCTTCCATTATAACCCCTCTTTCTCCATGCTTGGTCCAACAATTATAGCTTGGCATGAAACCGTGCCGAAGCAGGTGCATGTGAACATCTCTTGAGGAAGAGTAACCATTCCGATTCTTACATTTAACACATGGACGAGATAACAAAACCCCCCGCTTGTTCGCATTAGCCACTACGAGGAAATCTTTCAAACCCGTACTGAACTCGCCGGAGAGTCGGTTACCGTACATCCATTGTCGATTCATCTGCATTATTATAATATAAAATATATAATTAACTATCATGCATTTGTTAAACTAACTAGCTACAAACAATATAAATTAAACAATGAACTACACACACATGCACATTTTATCAACGACACATCAAAGGTTCAAGTTGCTAACCGGATCGAGGAGGAAAAAATAAATGAGAAAGCTCAAGTGTGGCTCCAACACTTCATATCATGTTTGTTTCATGCTCTTGGGGCATTTCATCAAACACCTTATGTGCATAAGAGGAACCAAAAGCAAACCTAACACCCACTTGTGAAGTTTGTGAAGAAAATGGCACCAAATGGCTAAGTGTTGGCTGCTGGATGGGTATATATAGGGGGGGCGGCTTTAGCCGCGGTTGGCCTGACCAACCGCGACTAAAGGCCTTCGGGCACCTTTAGTCGCGGTTGGCCTGGCCAACCGCGGCTAAAGCCCCCCACGTGCACCGGCTGGCCACCGAGCGCCCTGGGCCCAGGCCTTTGGTCGCGGTTTGCCTCCCGAACCGCGACTAAAGGTACCATTAGTCGCGGTTCCTACAGCTTCGCGACTTATGGGGCTCACCGGAAGCCTGTTTTTCTACCAGTGATGACGTGCAGGATAAGGAATGGGATTTCATATTGCATATATCATGACAAAGGGCTTTCTTCCATGCATTTCTTCAGTTAGTTTTTTCCTGAATACCAAGGAAGAGTGTTGCATTGCTTATTTCATATGGATGAAAGAAAGGAAAAACTAGATAAAACGATTGCCCTATGAAGCAGTACTTTCTACTCTATGATCCTATGCAATTTTCCAATCCATCTCGAAGGAAACACTACTACTACTAGAAGTTTGCTTTATCAATGTACTTCCCTTCAGCCATTTAAAATGCTTTCTATATATTGTAGTTGTGCATTAGTCTAAGCTGTATGCAGAGCACACACATCAAACTTTCAGAATCCCTAGCTAGGCGCATTTCTGGCTAATCAAACATATATTTATGTGCAGATTTCATCCAATATGATTCTCAAACTTTTATAAGCATCGCCTTGCACAGTCACATTCTATGTATGAGCTACTACTGGACCACCTTTATGATTAGAGAAGTTAAGACCATCCTTCTTAATGGTTCAGGCTACCTAGCTTTGTGCAGCTTTTACTAGATTCAGAGAATTAATACATGTTTTGGATTTTTTTTTTCTTATAAGACAAAAGATATCTCTGGAATGTGCTTGGTTTTCATTGATAACATTTGGTTATGCTCGCACAGTGCATGCCTACTAATGGCTAATTTGATTAGGTTAAACATTTTTTACATAGTGCTATTCGGTCTTATATCTATAGGATTCTTCATGTTACTGAGTTCTTCCACCATACATTGATCGCTTTATCAGTTATCAAAGTGTTGGCACAAAGTACTATTAATTTATAAAAGTAATCATAATTAGACATTTTAAAGAACAAAACCTGTTGCTTTCTATCAATTTTTTATTAGATACTCCAGAAGGAATCTCATGAACATTTATGCAGATCACACACACAAGTTATATTCCAAGGAAGATAGTGCTACAGAAGTTATGTGCGGCACTTCTGCTGTCCATATTGCTTTACTCTATACTGTAAACTGGGCGAGCCTTCTTAGTCATCTCCTGATCCATCTTGCTTGGGAGCGATCCTGACCATTTGTTCAGGTTACTACGTGGAATTTTGGTTTACCGTAGCCTGAGTCTTTAGATACTGCATAATGCTGATAATTATGTAACTCTGAACAATTATCCATGTCTCTTTATTGTTTCTAAGTTCGAAACCAATTTTCCATTCAAGGATTACCAAAAGTGGTAATATGCATAATTCATTGCTTCATGTCATGCTATGTATATGTTCAGGACAAACAGAAAACCTATGACTACCTATAACTACGCTTCAGTCCTCCGATCTTGACGTGTCCAACGAGGTCACCATGCATTTGCAAATCTAGCAATGATACTCAAAACACACGGTTAGATAACTCAAGTGTTGTCATCAAACACACAAAACACGGGGTTTAGACTTTGCTCTTTCAATCTCCCCTTTTTTGGTGTTTGATGATAACACAAGATTTTTCAAACGCATATGATATTATGATGAGATCCTTTGATTTGCAAAAGCTCGACGGAGCTCCCCCTAAACGTGTGCATAGTTTGAATATGTATTTGAATACAAATACACACGTCTTAGAGACATAACTCCCCCTAGATTTTACAAACCAAGCACATGTAGCAAGGATATAAGATCATGTACAAATAACATGTGCGCAGTATGAAGGCAAACATAAGATCATGTAAGGAGATTTGGGTGAAGTTATTATACAATAGCCTTGAGAATACCCAAACTCACCATAAGATACCTCCATAGAATTGTTGATGTAGCCACAAGACAAGATAAGCAACTAGGATCACAAGGCTACAATCAAAAATGTCCCCATCACACATAGGAACTTCTCCCCCTTTGGCATCGGAACACCAAAAAGGAGGGTAGAGAAACTAGGAGGATGGAGAAAAAAGAACATACAAACAAGCTTGCAAAAACCAAAAGGGAAAACAAGCTTGAAAGATAGCAAAGAAGAAGGACAAAAAGAAGGTCACAAAGAAACACAAAGAACCGAAAAACTCCTCAAGGAGGAGGTTGGTGGCCGAAGTCACCGTGTAAGAGTGAGTAGTGTGAGGTCGCGTAGATGTATCTAGGACTCACGACTACAACTCAGCATGAAGCTCATAGTCACTTAATTGACAAATAGCATATGTTTTGGATTACTTTATGCATTATGGGGGGAGGGATAGCTCAATATATTTAAACCGCACTCCCCCTATGTTCATGTGTGCCTTTCATCTAGATATATAGATTGAGAGTGGTATGTGCGCACGACGGTCAAGAAAAGTTCGACGGATCAATGATATTTAGCTCATGCCTCAACTCAATGAAACGCTTCTCGTCCAAGGGCTTCGTGAAGATGTCCGCCAATTGCTCCTTGGTGCCAATGAATGATAGAACAATATCACCACGTGCAATGTGGTCCCGGATGAAGTGGTTCCTTATCTCAATGTGCTTCGTCTTGCCATGAAGAACCGGATTGTAGGCGATCTTGATTGCACTCTCATTATCACACAAAAGAGGCACCTTGGTATACTCGAGTCCATAATCCCGCAAGGTTTGCCTCATCCATAAGATTTGAGCGCAACTACTTGCCGCGGCAACATACTCGGCTTCCGCGGTGGAGACGGAGACACAATTTTGCTTCTTCGAGGACCAACACACCAAGGATCTTCCAAGGAAGTGACAAGCTCCGGATGTGGACTTCCTATCAACCTTGTCGCCCGCCCAATCGGAGTCGGTGAAGCCAACCAAAGCAAAATCCGTGTCCCTTGGGTACCATAGTCCGAAGTGTGGGGTATCAACTAAATATCTAAAGATCCTTTTGACCGCCACAACGTGGCTTTCCCTCGGACTTGCTTGAAACCGTGCACACATACCAACGCTCAACATTATATCC
The DNA here is from genome assembly GCF_022539505.1 of Lolium rigidum. Classification (NCBI taxonomy): domain Eukaryota; kingdom Viridiplantae; phylum Streptophyta; class Magnoliopsida; order Poales; family Poaceae; genus Lolium; species Lolium rigidum. Next base: position 257,416,188 of record NC_061513.1, on the reverse strand, counting down.
GGGCGAGAGGCACAAAGGTAAAGAAGCGAACCTATCATCGAACGGTAGAGCTTGGGATCCACCATCTTGCCGGTCTCGTCAAGAGAGAGTTGACATTTGAGATGCATTGGAGTTCCAATTCCCTTGGCGCCCTTCATGTCGAAGCGGTTGAGCATGTCTTGGAGATACTTTGCTTGATTGATGAAGGTGCCTTGTGCCATTTGCTTGATCTCAAACCCAAGAAAGTACTTGAGTTCTCCCATCATTGACATCTCAAACCTATTTGTCATCAACATAGCAAACTCATCATTGAATTTTGTGTTAGTTGAGCCAAATATGATGTCATCTACATAGAGTTGGCATATGAAAAGCTCCCCATTGACTTTCTTAGTAAAAAGAGTGGAATCGATTTTCCCCACTTCGAAACCACGGTCTTCAAGCAACTCCTTTAGATGCTCATACCAAGCTCTAGGAGCTTGTTTGAGTCCATATAGGGCCTTTTTTAGCTTCAAGACATGGTCCGGGAAATGGGGGTCCTCGAATCCCGGGGGTTGCTTCACATACACCTCTTCTTGTAGAGGATGCTTGCGTGTAGATGTACACGTCCGTTGGGAACCCCAAGAGGAAGGTATGATGCGCACAGCAGTAAGTTTCCCTCGGTATGAAACCAAGGTTATCGAACCAGTAGGAGCCAAGAAGCACGTGAAGGTTGTTGGTGGAGGAATGTAGTGCGGCGCAACACCAGTGAAACCGGCGCCAACGTGGAACCTGCACAACACAATCAAATTACTTTGCCCCAACGTAACAGTGAGGTTGTCAATCTCACCGGCTTGCTGAAAACAAAGGATTAAACGTATCGAGTGGAAGATGGTGTTTGTTTGCAAAGAACAGTAAAAGCAGTAGAATGTATTCAGATGTAAAAGAATGGACCGGGGTCCACAGTTCACTAGTGGTGTCTCTCCAATAAGATAACTAACATGCTGGGTGAACAAATTACAGGTGAGCAATTGACAAATAAAGATTCAATACATATCAATGATGATTACTATGTGATTTAATCAGGGCATTACGACAAAGTACATAGACCGCTATCCAGCATGCATCTATGCCTAAATAATCCACCTTCAGGTTATCATCCGAACCCCTTCCAGTATTAAGTTGCGAACAACAGATAATTGCATTAAGTATGTGATACGTCTCCAACGTATCGATAATTTCTTATGTTCCATGCTACTTTATTGATGATACCTACATGTTTTATGCACATTATATGTCATATTTATGCATTTTCTGGAACTAACCTATTAACAAGATGCCGAAGAGCCAGTTCTTTGTTTTCTGCTGTTTTTGGTTTCAGAAATCCTAGTAAGGAAATATTATCGGAATTGGACGAAATCTTCGCCCAGGGTCCTATTTTTGCACGAAGCTTCCAGAAGACCGAAGAGGGAAGGAAGTGGGGCCACAAGGCGCCGACACCATAGGGCGGCGCGGCCCAGGCCCTGGCCGCGCCGACCTATGGTGTGGGGCCCTCGTGTGGCCCCCCACGTTGCCCTTTCGCCTACTTAAAGCCTCCGTCGCGAAAACCCCGCACCGAGAGCCACGATACGGAAAACCTTCCGGAGACGCCGCCGCCGCGAATCCCATCTCGGGGGATTCAGGAGATCGCCTCCGGCACCCCGCCGGAGAGGGGATTCATCTCCCGGAGGACTCTTCATCGCCATGATCGCCTCCGGAGTGATGAGTGAGTAGTTCACCCCTGGACCATGGGTCCATAGCAGTAGCTAGATGGTCGTCTTCTCCTTGTTGTGCTTCATTGTTGGATCTTGTGAGCTGCCTAACATGATCAAGATCATCTATCTGTAATACTATATGTTGTGTTTGTCGGGATCCGATGGATAGAGAATACTATGTTATGGTGATTATCAATCTATTGTTTATGTGTTGTTTATGATCTTGCATGCTCTCCGTTATTAGTAGAGGCTCTGGCCAAGTTTTTACTCTTAACTCCAAGAGGGAGTATTTATGCTCGATAGTGGGTTCATGCTCGCATTGACACCGGGACAGAGTGACAGAAAGTTCTAAGGTTGTGTTGTGCTGTTGCCACTAGGGATAAAACATTGATTCTATATCTAAGGATGTAGTTGTCGATTACATTACGCACCATACTTAATGCAATTGTATGTTGCTTAGCAACTTAATACTGAATGGGGTTCGGATGATAACCTGAAGGTGGACTTTTTAGGCATAGATGCAGTTGGATGGCGGTCTATGTACTTTGTCGTAATGCCCAATTAAATGTCACTATATTTATCATATCATGTACATGCATTGTTATGCCCTTCTCTATTTGTCAATTGCCCGACTGTAATTTATTCACCCAACATGCTTTTATCTTATGGGAGAGACACCTCTAGTGAACTGTGGACCCCGGTCCTATTCTTTACATAGCATACAATCTACTGCAATACTTGTTTTACTGTTTTCTTTGCAAACATCTTCCACTCGATACGTTTAATCCTTTGTTACAGCAAGCCGGTGAGATTGACAACCTCACTGTTTCGTTGGGGCAAAGTACTTTGGTTGTGTTGTGCAGGTTCCACGTTGGCGCCGGAATCCCTGGTGTTGCGCCGCATCACATTTCACGACCATCAACCTTCAACGTGCTTCTTGGCTCCTACTGGTTCGATTAAACCTTGGTTTCATACTGAGGGAAACTTGCTTCTATACGCATCATACCTTCCACTTGGGGTTCCCAACGGACGTGTGCATCTACGCGTGTCAAGCTAAATTTCTAGCGCCGTTGCCGGGGAGATCAAGACACGCTGCAAGGGGAGTCTCCACTTCTCAATCTCTTTACTTTGTTTTTGTCTTGCTTTATTTTATTTACTACTTTGTTTGCTGCACCTAAACAAAACACAAAAAAATTAGTTGCTAGTTTTACTTTATTTACTGTCTTGCTCTCTATATCAAAAACACAAAAAAATTAGTTACTCGTCTTTACTTTATTTTCCTAGTTTACTTTATTGCTACTAAAATGAGTAATCCTGAAGTTGAAGTTCGTTCTTTTAAGCAACAAGGTGGAGAAAGTTTTAAAGATGCTTGGTATAGAATTAGTAATGCTCATCAAAGGTGCATTAAGAAACACTCCACCACTATCCTTCTTAGGAACTTTTATGTTGGTTTATCTAGTTGGAATAGGTATGTTCTTGATACTCTTTCGGGAGGCAATTTCCTAGGTACTCCCGCGTTAGAAGCTAGTTGCATCATTGAGAGTCTAGTTGGGATACCACCTGTTAATGAAGTTAAAATTGAAATCTCTCTTGAAGATGTTATGAAAAAATTGGAAACCATAGAGAAAAAAATTTCAAGTGTTGAAACTAAATTGGGAATGTTATTTGACAAAACTTATGAACTTGATAAATCCTTAGGAGGAATTGATGAAAGAATTAGTGTCCTAGGAACTTGTGTTGTCAATGATAATCAAACCAATAGGATTGATGAACTTGAAAAAGCTATGGGAACCTTGGGTTCAACCTTTTCTTCTCTCAAGTATAATGAGAAAGCTTATGTGGGTAAAGAGCAAAAATTCATGTACGCCGCTAAAGTGCCTAAACAAAAGAATTATTCTAGGCCTAAAATTTCTAAAACCCCTAGCACCACCATAGAGAATTTAGATAATGGAGCACCTAAAATACCCTCTGCAACAAGTTGTGTTTGCATGAAAAATAATGTTGATGCTTCTACTCTCGATGTTACTTGATTTGCACTTTCTGCGCCTAGCTGAAAGGCGTTAAAGAAAAGCGCTTATGGGAGACAACCCATGTTTTTACTACAGCAATTTTTTGTTTTGTTGAGTCTTGGAAGTTGTTTACTACTGTAGCAACCTCTCCTTATCATGTTTTTGTGCCAAGTAAAGTTTCTATGTTATAGTTGATGTTATATTTGGGATCGCTGCGCAGAAACAGCATTGCTGTCTGTCACGAATCTGGACACAGTTCTCTGTAGAAAATTCGAAAAAATCTGCCAATTTACGAGCGTGATCCTCAGATATGTACGCAACTTTCATTAGTTTTGAGTTTTTCCATTTGAGCAAGTATGGTGCCATTTTTAAATTCGTCTTTACGGACTGTTCTGTTTTTGACAGATTCTGCCTTTTATTTCGCATTGCCTCTTTTTCTATGTTGGATTTATTTCTTTGATCCATTAATGTCCAGTAGCTTTATGCAATGTCCAGAAGTGTAAAGAATGATTGTGTCACCTCTGAATGTGTGAATTATTAATTGTGCACTAACCCTCTAATGAGTTTGCTTGAAGTTTGGTGTGAAGGAAGTTTTCAAGGGTCAAGAGAGGAGAATGATATACTATGATCAAGAGGAGTGAAAGCTCTAAGCTTGGGGATGCCCCCGTGGTTCACCCTTGCATATTTTAAGAAGACTCAAGCGTCTAAGCTTGGGGATGCCCAAGGCATCCCCTTCTTCATCGACAACATCATCAGGTTTCCTCCCCTGAAACTATATTTTTATTCAATCACATCTTGTGTTCTTTACTTGGAGCGTCGGTTTGTTTTTGTTTTTGTTTTGTTTGAATAAAATGGATCCTAGCATTCACTTTGTGGGAGAGAGACACGCTCCGCTGTTGCATATGGACAAATATGTCCTTAGACTTTACTCATAATGTTCATGGCGAAGTTTTTTCTTCGTTAAATTGTTATATGGTTGGAATTGGAAAATGCTACATGTAGTAATTCTAAAATGTCTTGGATAATGTGATACTTGGCAATTGTTGTGCTCATGTTTAAGCTCTTGCATCATATGCTTTGCACCTGTTAATGAAGAAATACATAGAGCTTGCTAAAATTTGATTTGCATATTTGGTCTCTCTAAGGTCTAGATAATATCTAGTATTGAGTTTTGAACAACAAGGAAGACGGTGTAGAGTCTTATAATGTTTACAATATGTCTTTTATGTGAGTTTTGCTGCACCGGTTCATCCTTGAGTTTGCTTCAAATAACCTTGCTAGCCTAAACCTTGTATCGAGAGGGAATACTTCTCATGCATCCAAAATCCTTGAGCCAACTACTATGTCATTTGTGTCCACCATACCTACCTACTACATGGTATTTCTCCGCCATTCCAAAGTAAATTGCTTGAGTGCTACCTTTAAAATTCCATCATTCACCTTTGCAATATATAGCTCATGGGACAAAATAGCCTTAAAAACTATCGTAGTATTGAATATGTACTTATGCACTTTATATTTTATTAAGTTGCTTGTTGTGCGATAACCATGCTTCGGGGAACGCCATCAACTATTGTTGAATATCATGTGAGTTGCTATGCATGTCCGTCTTGTCCGAAGGATCTATCATTTTAGTGGTTGGAGCATGCAAAATTGTTAGAGAAGAACATTGGGCCGCTAACTAAAGCCATGAATCATGCTTGGAAGTTTCAGTTTTGGACATATATCCTCAATCTCATATGAGAATAATAATCATTGCTACATGCTTATGCATTTAAGAGGAGTCCATTATCTCGTTGTCCATGTTGTCCCGGTATGGATGTCTAAGTTGAGAATAATCAAAAGCGAGAAATCCAAAATGCGAGCATTCTCCTTAGACCTTTGTACGAGCGGCATGGAGGTACCCCTTTGTGACACTTGGTTGAAACATGGCATGCAAAGATCCGGTAGTCCAAGCTAAGTAGGACGAGGTGCGGGCACTATTAGTATACTATGCATGAGGCTTGCAACTTGTAAGATATAATTTACATAACTCATATGCTTTATTACTACCGTTGACAAAATTGTTTCATGTTTTCAAAATAAAAGTTCTAGCACAAATACAGACAATCGATGCTTTCCTCTTTGAAGGACCATTCTTTTACTTTTATTGTTGAGTCGGTTTACCTATCTCCCTCCACCTTAAGAAGCAAACACTTGTGTGAACTGTGCATTGATTCCTACATACTTGCATATTGCACTTGTTATATTACTTTATGTTGACAATATCCATGAGATATACATGTTATAAGTTGAAAGCAACCGCTGAAACTTCATCTTCCTTTGTGTTGCTTCAACACCTTTACTTTGATTTATTGCTTTATGAGTTAACTCTTATGCAAGACTTATTGATGCTTGTCTTGAAGTACTATTCATGAAAAGTCTTTGCTTTATGATTCGAGTTGTTTACTCATGTCATTACCATTGTTTTGATCGCTGCATTCATTACATATGTTTACAAATAGTATGATCAAGATTATGATGGCATGTCACTTCAGAAATTATCTTTGTTATCGTTTTACTCGCTCGGGACGAGCGAGAACTAAGCTTGGGGATGCTGATACGTCTCCAACGTATCGATAATTTCTTATGTTCCATGCTACTTTATTGATGATACCTACATGTTTTATGCACATTATATGTCATATTTATGCATTTTCCGGAACTAACCTATTAACAAGATGCCGAAGAGCCGGTTGTTGTTTTCTCGCTGTTTTTGGTTTCGTAAATCCTAGTAAGGAAATATTCTCGGAATTGGACGAAATCTTCGCCCAGGGTCCTATTTTTGCACGAAGCTTCCAGAAGACCGAAGAGGGAAGGAAGTGGGGCCACGAGGCGCCGACACCATAGGGCGGCGCGGCCCAGGCCCTGGCCGCGCCGACCTATGGTGTGGGGCCCTCGTGTGGCCCCCCACGTTGCCCTTTCGCCTACTTAAAGCCTCCGTCGCGAAAACCCCAGTACCGAGAGCCACGATACGGAAAACCTTCCAGAGACGCCGCCGCCGCGAATCCCATCTCGGGGGATTCAGGAGATCGCCTCCGGCACCCTGCCGGAGAGGGGATTCATCTCCCGGAGGACTCTTCATCGCCATGATCGCCTCCGGAGTGATGAGTGAGTAGTTCACCCCTGGACCATGGGTCCATAGCAGTAGCTAGATGGTCGTCTTCTCCTTGTTGTGCTTCATTGTTGGATCTTGTGAGCTGCCTAACATGATCAAGATCATCTATCCGTAATACTATATGTTGTGTTTGTCGGGATCCGATGGATAGAGAATACTATGTTATGGTGATTATCAATCTATTGTTTATGTGTTGTTTATGATCTTGCATGCTCTCCGTTATTAGTAGAGGCTCTGGCCAAGTTTTTACTCTTAACTCCAAGAGGGAGTATTTATGCTCGATAGTGGGTTCATGCTCGCATTGACACCGGGACAGATGACGAAAAGTTCTAAGGTTGTGTTGTCGTTGTTGCCACTAGGGATAAAACATTGATTCTATATCTAAGGATGTAGTTGTCGATTACATTACGCACCATACTTAATGCAATTGTCCGTTGCTTAGCAACTTAATACCGAATGGGGTTCGGATGATAACTCGAAGGTGGACTTTTTAGGCATAGATGTAGTTGGATGGTGGTCTATGTACTTTGTCGTAATGCCCAATTAAATCTCACTATATTTATCATATCATGTACATGCATTGTTATGCCCTTCTCTATTTGTCAATTGCCCGATCGTAATTTGTTCACCCAACATGCTTTTATCTTATGGGAGAGACACCTCTAGTGAACTCGTGGACCCCGGTCCTATTCTTTACATAGCATACAATCTATCGCAATACTTGTTTTACTCGTTTTCTTTGCAAACATCTTCCACTCGATACGTTTAATCCTTTGTTACAGCAAGCCGGTGAGATTGACAACCTCACTGTTTCGTTGGGACAAAGTACTTTGGTTGTGTTGTGCAGGTTCCACGTTGGCGCCGGAATCCCTGGTGTTGCGCCGCATCACATTTCGCGACCATCAACCTTCAACGTGCTTCTTGGCTCCTACTGGTTCGATTAAACCTTGGTTTCATACTGAGGGAAACTTGCTTCTATACGCATCATACCTTCCACTTGGGGTTCCCAACGGACGTGTGCATCTACGCGTATCAGTATGGTGCGTAATGTAATCAACACAAATATCCTTAGACAAAGCATCAATGTTTTATCCCTAGTGGCAACAGCACATCCACAACCTTAGAACCTTCTGTCACGATCCCAGATTAAATGGAGGCATGAACCCACTATCGAGCATAATTACTCCCTCTTGGAGTTACAAGTATCAACTTGGCCAGAGCCTCTACTAGCAACGGAGAGCATGCAAGAACATAAACAATACATATATGATAGATTGATAATCAACTTAACATAGTATTCTCTATTCATCGGATCTCACCAAACACAACATGTAGCATTACAAATAGATGATCTTGATCATGTTAGGCAGCTCACAAGATCTATAACAATGAAAGCACATGCGGAGAAGACAACCATCTAGCTACTGCTATGGACCCATAGTCCAAGGATGAACTACTCACGCATCAATCCGGAGGCGGGCATGACGATGTAGGGTCCCTCCGGTGATGATTCCCCTCTCCGGCAGGGTGCCGGAGGCGATCTCCTGAATCCCCCGAGATGGGATTCGCGGCGGCGGCCTCTCAGTAATGTTTTCCGTATCGTGGCTCTCGGTACAGGGGGTTTCGCGACGGAGGCTTTAAGTAGGCGGAAGGGTAGGTCGGGGGCGTCACGAGGCGCCGACACAACGGCCGGCGCGGCCCAGGCCCAGCCGCGCCGCCCTGGTGTCTGGCCGCCTCGTGGCCCCACTTCGTTTCCTCTTCGGTCTTCTGGAAGCTTCGTGCAAAAATAGGATCCTGGGCGTTGATTTCGTCCAATTCCGAGAATATTTCCTTACTAGGATTTCTGAAACAAAAAAACAGCAGAAAAACAGCAACTGGCACTTCGGCATCTTGTTAATAGGTTAATGCCGGAAAATGTAAAATAACGCTGTAAAGTATGTGTAAAACACTCAAGTATTGTAATAAAAGTAGCATGGAACATAAGAAATTATAGATACGTTTGAGACGTATCAAGCATCCCCAAGCTTAGTTCCTACTCGTCCTCGAGTAGGTAAACGATAACACAAATAATTTCTGAAGTGACATGCTACCAACATAATCTTGATCAACATTATTGTAAAGCATATGAGATGAATGGAGTGATCTGAACAAAAGATTGCTAACAAAGATAATGACTAAACAAATGAATCATATAGCAAAACTTTTCATGAATAGTACTTTCAAGACAAGTATCAATAAGACTTGCATAAGAGCTAACTCATAAGCAATAAATTCAAAGTAGAATGCATTGAAGCAACACAAAGGATGATAAAGTTTCAGCGGATGCGTTCAACTTGTAACATGTTTATCTCATGGATATTTGTCAACATAGAGTAATATAACAGGTGCAATAAGTAAACATGTAAGAATCAATGCACACAGTTAACACAAGTGTTTGCTTCTAAGATAGAAGGGAATGGGTAAACCGACTCAACAATAAAGTAAAAGATTGGCCCTTCGCAGAGGAAGCATTGATTACTATTTTTGTGCTAGAGCTTTTGTTTTGAAAACATAGAAACAATTTTGTCAACGGTAGTAATAATTCATATGTGCTATGCATAATACTTCCTACAAGTTGCATGTCTCATGCATAGAGTACTAATAGTGCTCGCACCTTGTCCTAGTTAGCTCGGAAACACGGATTCTCATCGCATAACATATGCTTCAACCAAGTGCCACAAAGGGGTACCTCTATGCCGCCTGTACAAGTGTCTAAGGAGAAAGCACGCATTGGATTTCTCGCTTTTGATTATTCTCAACTTAGACATCCATACCGTGACAACATAGACAACAGATAATGGACTCCTCTTTTTAATGCTTAAGCATTCAACAACGATTAATATTCTCATAAGAGATTGAGGTTGTATGTCCAAACCGAAACTTCCACCATGATACATGGCTTTAGTTAGCGGCCCAATGTTCTTCTCTAACATATGCATACTCAAACCATTTGATCATGAAATCGCACTTACTTCGGACAAGACGAACATGCATAGCATCTCACATGATATCCAACAAAGGTAAAGTTGATGGCGTCCCCGTAAAACATGGTTACCGCTCAACAAGCAACTTATAAGAATTAAGACACATAACTACATATTCATCACCACAATAGTTTTTAAGCTATTTTTCCCATGAGCTATATATTGTAAAGGTAGAGGAATGAAATTTAAAGGTAGCACTCAAGTAATTTACTTTGGAATGGCAGGAAATACCACATAGTAGGTAGATATGGTGGACACAAATGGCATGGAGTTTGGCTTAAGGTGTTTGGATGCACGAGAAGCATTTCCTCTCAGTACAAGGTTTGGGCTAGCAAGGTTGTTTGAAGCAAACACAAGTATGAACAGGTACAGAAAAACTCACACAAGAACATATTGCAAACATTATAAGGCTCTACACTGTCTTCCTTGTTGTTCAAACACTTTACCCGAAAATATCTAGACTTAGAGAGATAAATCATGCAAACCAAATTAGACAAGCTCTACAGTAGTTCTTCATTAATGGATTAAACTACATGATGCAAGAGCTTAAACATGATCTATGAGAGCTCAAACAATTGCCAAATTGTCAAACCATATGCATCATTTTCCAATTCCAACCAAATAGCAATTTAACAAAGCAATAAGCTTTCGCCATGAACATTAAAGCACAATTAAGAACACAAGTGTTCCATATGAAAAAGCGGAGCGTAATATCTCCAATATAAGGATGGCGAGATCCAACTTTATTCAAAACGAAACAAAAATAAAAACAAACCGACGCTCCAAGTAAAGAACATAAGGATGTGACGGAATAAAAATATAGTTTCACTAGAAGTGACCTGATAATGTTGTCGATGAAGAAGGGGATGCCTTGGGCATCCCCAAGCTTAGATGCTTGAGTCTTCTTAAAATATGCAGGGATGAACCACCGGGGCATCCCCAAGCTTAGACCTTTCACTCTTCTTGATCATAGTATATCATCCTCTTCTCTTGACCCTTGAAAACTTCCTTCACACAAACTTCAAGCAAACTCATGAGATGGTTAGTGCTTAACCACAAATTCATATATTCAGAGGTGACACAATCATTCTTAACACTTCTGGACATTGCACAAAGCTTCTGAAAGTTAATGGAACAAAGAAACTCATTCAACATAGCAAAAGCGGCAATGCGAAATAAAAGACAGAATCTGTCAAAAACAAAACAGTCCGTAAAGATGCAACTGGAATGGGCACTTAACTTTCTCAAATGGAAAAACTCACAACTAATGAAAGTTGCGTACATATCTGAGGATCACGCTCGTAATTTTTCAGATTTTTTAGAATTTTTTACAGAGACTTATGCCATAATTCGTGACAGACAGCAATGCTGTTTCTGCGCAGCGATCCCAAATATAACATCAATTTTAACATAGAAATTTTACTTGGCACAAAAACATGATAAGGAGAGGTTGCTACAGTAGTAAACAACTTCCAAGACTCAACAAAACAAAAATTGCTGTAGTAAAATAAACACATGGGTTATCTCCCAAGAAGTGCTTTTCTTTAACGCCTTTCAGCTAGGCGCAGAAAGTGCAAATCAAGTAACATCAAGAGATGGAGCAAAAGAGAGCATCAAGAAGCAAATCCAAAACACATTTAAGCCTAACCCACTTCCTATGAAAAGGAATCTTTTACACAAATAAATTCATGAAGAACAAAGTGACAAGCATAGGAAGACAAAACAAGAGCAACTTCAAGATTCTCAACATAAAGAGGGGAAACTTAATATTATTAAGATGCATATAACCATGTTTCCCTCTCTCATAATAACTTTCAGTAGCATCATGAACAAACTCAACAATATAACTATCACATACAACATTCTTGTCATGAGCTACATGCATAAAATTATTACTCTCCACATAAGCATAATCAATTTTATTAGTTGTAGTGGGAGCAAATTCAATAAAATAGGTATCATTATTATTCTCATCACCATAATCATCATACATAGGAGGCATATTGTAATCATAATTAACTTTCTCCTCAATAGTAGGTGGACTGAAAATATCATATTCATTATTGCAAGCATCATATATAGGAGGTAAAGTATCATCAAAGTAAATTTTCTCCTCCATGCTTGGGGGACTAAAAATATCACAACCCGCTTCCCCAAGCTTAAATTCTTCCATAGCATTAGCAATAATAGTGTTCAAAGAGTTCACACTAATAACATTGCCATTAGCATGCATATAAAGCTCCATAGGTTTTTTAATTTTCTCTTCAAACACCTCATGTCCTAATTCAAGATAAAGTTCATAAAGATCTCTAATTTTGTTGTTGTTTTCCATTAAGCCTAACTAGTGAAAATAAAAACAAGTACAGGACTAGACATGATAACAAAATAAATTAAATGCAAGTAACTAATTTTTGAGTGTTTTTGATATAGAGAACAAGACAGTAAATAAAGTAAAGCTAGCAACTAATTTTTTTGTGTTTTGTTTAAGTGCAGCAAACAAAGTAGTAAATAAAATAAAGCAAGACAAAAACAAAGTAAAGAGATTGGAAGTGGAGACTCCCCTTGCAGCGTGTCTTGATCTCCCCGGCAACGGCGCCAGAAATTTACTTGCTTGCGTGTAGATGTACACGTCCATTGGGAACCCCAAGAGGAAGGTATGATGCGCACAGCAGTAAGTTTCCCTCAGTATGAAACCAAGGTTATCGAACCAGTAGGAGCCAAGAAGCACGTGAAGGTTGTTGGTGGAGGAATGTAGTGCGGCGCAACACCAGTGAAACCGGCGCCAACGTGGAACCTGCACAACACAATCAAAGTACTTTGCCCCAACGTAACGAGTGAGGTTGTCAATCTCACCGGCTTGCTGAAAACAAAGGATTAAACGTATCGAGTGGAAGATGGTGTTTGTTTGCAAAGAACAGTAAAAGCGATGAGAATGTATTCAGATGTAAAAGAATGGACCGGGGTCCACAGTTCACTAGTGGTGTCTCTCCAATAAGATAACTAACATGCTGGGTGAACAAATTACAGGTGAGCAATTGACAAATAAAGATTCAATACATATCAACGATGATCACTATGTGATTTAATCAGGGGCATTACGACAAAGTACATAGACCGCTATCCAAGCATGCATCTATGCCTAAATAATCCACCTTCAGGTTATCATCCGAACCCCTTCCAATATTAAGTTGCGAACAACAGATAATTGCATTAAGTATGGTGCGTAATGTAATCAACACAAATATCCTTAGACAAAGCATCAATGTTTTATCCCTAGTGGCAACAGCACATCCACAACCTTAGAACCTTCTGTCACGATCCCAGATTAAATGGAGGCATGAACCCACTATCGAGCATAATTACTCCCTCTTGGAGTTACAAGTATCAACTTGGCCAGAGCCTCTACTAGCAACGGAGAGCATGCAAGAACATAAACAACCCATATATGATAGATTGATAATCAACTTAACATAGTATTCTCTATTCATCGGATCTCACCAAACACAACATGTAGCATTACAAATAGATGGTCTTGATCATGTTAGGCAGCTCACAAGATCTATAACAATGAAAGCACATGCGGAGAAGACAACCATCTAGCTACTGCTATGGACCCATAGTCAAAGGATGAACTACTCACGCATATCAATCCGGAGGCGGGCATGACGATGTAGAGCCCCTCCGGTGATGATTCCCTCTCCGGCAGGGTGCCGGAGGCGATCTCCTGAATCCCCCGAGATGGGATTCGCGGCGGCGGCCTCTCAGTAATATTTTCCGTATCGTGGCTCTCGGTACAGGGGGTTTCGCGACGGAGGCTTTAAGTAGGCGGAAGGGTAGGTCAGGGGGCGTCACGAGGCGCCGACACAACAGGCCGGCGCGGCCCAGGCCCAGGCCGCGCCGCCCTGGTGTCTGGCCGCCTCGTGGCCCCACTTCGTTTCCTCTTCGGTCTTCTGGAAGCTTCGTGCAAAAATAGGACCCTGGGCGTTGATTTCGTCCAATTCCGAGAATATTTCCTTACTAGGATTTCTGAAACCAAACACAGCAGAAAAACAGCAACTGGCACTTCGGCATCTTGTTAATAGGTTAGTGCCGGAAAATGTAAAATAACGCTGTAAAGTATGTGTAAAACACTCAAGTATTGTAATAAAAGTAGCATGGAACATAAGAAATTATAGATACGTTTGAGACGTATCAGAGGACCATTAAGAAAAGCACTATTAACATCCATTTGTTGCAACTTGAAACCATGATGGGAGGCAAAGGCCAAAAGGATACGGATGGACTCAATCCTTGCAACGGGTGCAAAGGTTTCACCAAAGTCCACTCCTTCGACTTGAGAATAGCCTTGTGCCACCAATCTTGGTTTGTTGCGGATGACCATGCCGGGTTCATCTTGCTTGTTCTTGAAGACCCATTTAGTGCCAATAACATTGCGGCAATGATCGGGTCGCTTCATGAGAGTCCACACATCATTCCTCTTGAAGTTGTTGAGTTCTTCTTGCATCGCATTCAACCAATCGGGATCTTCAAGAGCTTCATTAACTTTGAGAGGTTCCACCATAGAGACAAAGGCGTGGTGCTCACAAAAGTTTGCTAGTTGCCTCCGGGTGGTTACTTTGCTCTTAAGATCACCAATGACATTACTCAAGGAATGAGACTTGAGGCACAAGTGTCTTGCAATAGGATCTTCACGGCGAGTGACGGCTTGAGGAGTAGATTCTTGTGGGTCCTCTTGGCTTTCATCATGGTTTAGGTCCTCGCCTTGACCTTCATTGTTGTTGAAGTGAGCATCATCATCATGAGATCCGGATGACTCGGGGGTACTAGGAATGGTATTGTCCATATAGACCACCCCCGAACCATTCAGAGAAGAACTTGAAGCTTGGCCTTGGTCACTTGATGTCGGTTGTTTTTGTAGATGAGCTTGTGGTAGATGTTGAGCTTGAGCTTGTTGAGGTGAGCTTGTACTTGATTGTTGTTGTAGATGTTGAGGTTGAGCTTGAGGTTGTGGTAGAGGTTGGCTTGCATTTGTAAGATCAACGGAAGAAGCTTGGCCTTGTGGTGTAGATGGCTCCACTTGGGTGGAACTTGGTCCTTCCCCGGTACTCATAGAAGGTAGCTCTTGAGATCGGCGAATGCCAACACCCATCCTTCCTATGGCATCCGGGGGAATTGCATCTCCTTTCTCACAAGAAGCACTTCGCTCCTCCAAAGATCTATCATCTTCATCGAATGTCACATCACAAGATTCTACAACCCGCCCATTTGACTTGTTGAAGACTCTATAGGCATGAGAATCCGTAGCATAGCCAACGAAAATTCCTTCTTGGGCTCTTGAGTCAAACTTGGATAGTCGTGTGTCTTTGATAAGCACATAGCATTTGCATCCGAAAACCTTGAAGTAAGACACATTGGGCTTGTTTCCGGTGAGAATCTCATATGGTGTCTTCTCTAGGCCTTTGCGGAAGTAGAGACGATTAGTAGCATGGCATACGGTAGAGATAGCTTCCGCCCAAAAGTTGTAGTTGGACTTGTACTCCATCATCATGGTTCGAGCGGCTTCGATCAAGGTTCGATTCTTCCTTTCGGCTACCCCATTTTGTTGGGGAGTATATGGCGTGGAGTATTGGTGTTGGATTCCTTCTTCGCCGAGAAAGTCATCCAAAGTATAGTTCTTGAACTCCGTTCCATTGTCGCTCCTTATTGCGAGGATCTTGTTGTCGTACTTGCGTTGAACTTGATTGGCAAACTCCATCATGGTCCGTTGAGTCTCACTCTTGTACTTGAAGAAGAATACCCAACAATAACGTGAATAGTCGTCAACAATGACGAGGCAATACTTCTTTCCTCCAAGACTTTCATGAGACGGTGGACCGAAGAGATCAACATGTAGGAGCCCCAAACATCTTGTGGTAGAGATGATAGTCTTGGCCTTGTGAGGAGCTCCATGCATTTTTCCTTGTACGCAAGCCCTACAAACACGATCTTTACAAAAAGATACATCTTCTTTTAGTCCGAGAATGTGGCCACCCTTGTGGAGACTTTGCAAAGTCCTCATGTTGACATGGGCTAGGCGGCGATGCCATAACCAACCCTTGTCACCTTTGGCGAATAGGCAAAGAGCGGAAGATGTTGTCTTTCCGGAGAAATCAACAACATATAATCCGTTCTCTACATATCCAACAAAAGCTACACGGAGTGTCTTGCTCCATAAGAGGACCACCATATGTTCATCAAAGAATGTACATAGACCCATGCGAGAAATTTGATGAACGGAGAGTAAATTATAACCAAGGGTCTCGACAAGGAGGACATTCACAAGTGAGATGTCGGGTGTTACCACCACCTTTCCAAGACCCAATACCTTAGAGCACATGTTGTCGCCATATGATAAGGTAGAGTAGGTAGGCTCGAGGTCGACAACAATATTCTTGCTTCCGATCATATGACTTGTGGCTCCACTATCAACCACACATTTAGCACCACCGGAAGCATAGTCCTACAAGAAATCAAGTCTTGGATTTAGGTACCCATTTTTCAATGGGTCCTAACATGTTAGTAACAAGGGATTTGGGAACCCAAATAGTCCAATCGACATTGTCCTTTTGAGGACCAATAAAGCGGGCACGAATATGTCCATAGTAATCAACAAAAAGAACATGAGAAGGGTTGTTAGAGCCGGCGAAACCCTTCGTGGCGGAGTTGGGTACTCCATCCCTTCTTGAGCTAGGATCGCTCTCCTCAAGGTTGATCTCCATGTTCTCCTTGTTCTTCTTCTTCTTGGTCCTCTTGTTTCTCTTCCTCTTTGGCTTGGTAGCTACTCCTCCTTCATTGCAAGAGCTCTCTTTGGCTCCAATGGCTCCTTCCAAGTACTTGGTTTGAACTTGGAGTCTATCAATCTTGGCCTTCAAACGATTGACTTCATCTTCATGCTCCGGGTGTGGATGACAAATAGCAAACACTTGGACTTCCTTTGCTTTGTTCACCCGGAAATGTTCCATCAAAGCTTCTTCTTGGAGTGCATTCATCTTCATGAGCATACGCTTGTCACTCTCTAGCTTGGCAATGTCACTTTCATGAGTGCCGCACGCACGGTCCTTGCTCAAAGGAAAATACTCCTTCAATGCTTCCTCTTGCATGGAATTGACCTCCATGAGCTTGGTTTCCCTTCTCTTTAAGGCGGCTATTTCTTCCTCATGATCACAACAAGTGGCCTTCTCTTTGCTCATACGGAGACATTCCACCAAAGACTCTTCTTGCATGCTACTCAAATTCAATAGCTTGGCCTTGGTGGTCTCAAGAGTGGCAATTTCTTCTTCATGATTGCAACATGAGGTCTTCTCCTTGCACAAGCGGTAATATTCATCCAAGACTTCTTCTTGAAGAGCATTGACCTCCAAGAGAAGAGCATTGTGCTTTCTCAAAGAAGTAACTTGATCAACAAGCTCGTCATGGCAAGCTTTGGGGTCTTCATTGTCTTTCTCTTTGTTAGCTTCCTCAAGAGAGAGCATCTTCTTTTTGAGCTCACCCATCAAACCAAGAGCATGGTCTCGGTCCTTGATGAGTTGGGAGACAATAGCCTTATTGGAGTCTTCAAGGACGATGACACTAGCTTCAAGAGACATGCGCAGATTTTGTTCATCTTCAAGCTCTTCTTTGAGGGAGGCAATCTCATTTGCCGCTTCCCTTTCCAATCTCTCCTTCTCCTCTATGAGGTCTTGTGCCGCACCAAGTTGGCTCAAGAGAGCCCCAACATGAGTCTTGGTATCCCCTTGCATGTTAGTGAGAAAAGAATCCAAACCCATAATCTCATGTTGAATGGTGAGACTAGTGGCATCATCAATACATAAGGCATTAGTCGAGGATGATGTTTTGGAAGGGGATTTTACCTCCGTGGATACCTTTGCCATAAGGCAACGAGCATTGTTGGTGACGAGGTTCTCATTTGGAGAGTCAAAGAGAGAGATGGGGGGAGTGGTAATGGCGATGGCGGCCACTCCCTCTCCTTCCTTGTTGGAGTTCTTGTCCCCATGTTCTTCATCCTCATCGGAAGAGTATTTTTCTCGAATGATGAAGGCTCTTGGCTTCTTGGTGAAGGAGACCTTGTCGTCATCGGACTTGGGGGAGAACTTGGAGAATCCTTTGGAGAATGACTTGAATTTTTCCTTGCGGATAAGCCTTCCACCATGATCTTCTCTTCTCTCAAACATACAATCCGCGACAAAATGACTCTTGTCGCCGCAATTGTAGCATGTTCTTCCCTTTTGCCCTTCCCTTGGGCTCTTGGAGAAACTTCTTGGAGAATCACGTGATCTTCTTGGTCTTGTGCTTCGGGACTTGTTTCCATCCCAAAATCTCTTGGCGGCGAGAGCCATGTGCTCATGATAATTGAACTTGAGATCATCCGGTCCCCACTCAACGGGATCCTCATCGCTTTCACTCGCCTCATGCACCTTCATCTTCAATGCAAGGTTGCGCTTGCGTGTGTTGTGGGCACGAGCAACAAGTTCCTCCGCATTCTTCTTGGAGATGTCCAAAGCGATGACTTCGCTAAGAACTTCATCGGATGTCATAGCACGGAAGGAGGCATTTTGGCGGATGGTCGTCAACTTCACTTCCTCATAAGGGAGGAGAGCGTTGTAGAACTTGCGCTTGATCCATTGGTCATCCACAAACGTTGGTCCAATATCTTGCATTTGTACGGCTAGAGCGATGAGGCGCCGGTACATTTCTTCGGGCGTCTCTCCTTCAATCATGACGAAGTTGTCGGCCATGTTGTTCACTTCATCGAAATGTGAGCTTTGGATGCTCGCATTTCCAAGGAAGAGCTTGTCGAGTTTATCCCATGCTTCTTTGGCGGTCTTGAGCGAGCGGATATGAGCGCGATCCTTTGGCGTGACGGCCATGTGAATCATGTTGATGGCGGTGGCGTTGAGTTGGTCGTCCACCACATCTCTCCTTGTAAAGTTCTTTGGGTCTCTTGGTGAATAACCTTCCTCAATGATGCGCCAAAGCTCGGTAGACGCGCTGCGCACATGAGATTTCATCAAGAATTGCCAATTTCCAAAATTATTTGACTCAAGTAATGGTGGTGAACCATGCGACAAGATATGTGGCATAGGGATTGGAACGTTTACGGTGTAATCACTTGGTGGTGGCACCTCATGATAACCCCCTAGACGTTCCGCAACCGGTGTCTCATCCTTCCCCTTTGTTGAAGTGCCGGTCTCTCCAATCCCTTCCTTTTGTGGGTCTTTTATCGCTTGCGCGACAAAATCAACAAGAGGAAAGGAGTTATCTTTTGGTGGGAGATCCTCGGCACTTTCTTTAGGATCAACACTAGGGTTTGGTTTTTGAGCAACCAACTCCATCATCATTGCCTTCATTTGCTAACGATGGATGACTCCAATTTCTTGAGGTCATCCAACATAGCCGTTGTGGTATTGATGGGAGATGATGGAGCGAGTGGCACAAGGGAAGGTGACCCATTCGCCACACCCTCTCCTTGTTCGGCCATTTCTTAGGCGGTAAAGCCCGAGCAAGAAAACCTTGCTCTGATACCAATTGAATGGATCGTAGCGAACAAGAGGGGGGGTGAATGGTTGCTACGTCAAGTTTTAGCCTTTTTCAATTTTAGTGCAACGGAAGGTAAAGGTGATTGATACGTCCCCGACGTATCCATAATTTCTGTCGTTCCATGCTTGTTTTATGACAATACTTACATGTTTTGCTTGCACTTTATGATGTTTTTATGCGTTTTCCGGAACTAACCTATTAACAAGATGCCACGAGTGCCGGTTCCTGTTTTCTGCTGTTTTTGGTTCCGGAAAGGCTGTTCGGGCAATATTCTCGGAATTGGACGAAATCAACGCCAAACCTCCTATTTTTCCCGGAAGGCTCCAGAACACCGAAGAAGAGTCGGAGAGGGGCCAGGGGGCCACCACACCACATGGCGGCGCGGGCCAGACCCTGGCCACGCCGGCCTAGGGTGTGGCGCCCCCAGGTGCCCCCCTGCGCCGCCTCTTCGCCTATAAAACCCCTTTCGACCTAAAAACACCGTACCACTTGACGAAACTCCAGAAAGACTCCAGGGGCGCCGCCACCATCGCGAAACTCCAATTCGGGGACAGAAGTCTCGTCCCGGCACCCTGCCGGGACAGGGAAGTGCCCCGGAAGCCATCTCCATCAACGCCATCGCCTCCATCATGCTCCGTGAGTAGTTCCCCCATGGACTACGGGTTCTAGCTCGTAGCTAGTTGGTATTCTCTCCCCCATGTACTTCAATACAATGATCTCATGAGCTGCCTTACATGATTGAGATTCATCTGATGTAATCCGTGTTGTGTTTGTCGGGATCCGATGGATTGTTACATTATGATTGTCTATCTACAAAGTTTATGAAGTTATTGTTGCTGCAATCTTGTTATGCTTAATGCTTGTCACTAGGGCCCGAGTGGCATGATCTTAGATTTGAGCTCTATAATTATTGCTTAGATTGTATCTACAAGTTGTATGCACATGTCACTGTCCGGAACCAAAGGCCCCGAAGTGACAAATCGGGACCACCGGCGGGGATGGCGGTGATGTGAGGGACACATGTTTTCACGGAGTGTTAATGCTTTGCTCCGGTCCTCTATTAAAAGGAGTACCTTAATATCCAGTAGTTTCCCTTGAGGACCGGCTGCCACCGGCTGGTAGGACAATAGATGTTGTGCAAGTTTCTCATTGCGAGCACGTACGACTAAATATGGAAAACATGCCTACATGATTAATGAATTGATGTTCTTTCTTAATGCCTTATCAATCCTATCAATTGCCCAAGCTGTAATTTGTTCACCCAACACTTGTCACTTGTTATTGGAGAGTTGCCACTAGTGTAGATAGCTGGGAACCCCGGTCCATCTTTCATCATCATATACTCGTTCTACATGTCAACTATTTTCTCGGTACCATTGCTCTCATATTACTACTACTGCTGCCGTATTACTGTTACTACTGCTCTCATATTACTTGCTACTTTCACGTCACCCCTGTTGCTAGTGCTTTTCCGAGTGCAGCTGAATTGACAACTCGGTTGTTAAGGCTTATAAGTATTCTTTACCTCCCCTTGTGTCGAATCAATAAATTTGGGTTTTACTTCCCTCGAAGACTGTTGCGATCCCCTATACTTGTGGGTCATCAAGACTATTTTCTGGCGCCGTTGCCGGGGAGGCATAGCTCTACTCATAAGTTCACCTGGGGAGTACACTCTACCTCTCCCTCCGCTTTTATTTTATTTTGTCTTGCTAGTTTATTTCTGTCTAGTTTATTTGTGCTTAGTTTATTTCTGTCTAGTATTATTTTGCGTAGTTTACTTTTGCCTAGTTACTTTTTGTCTTGTTTTATTTTCCTCATATACCCAAAAATCTATAAAAATTTGAAAAACCTAAAAATTAAAAACTGCTGTTATGGGAGAACCAACAACCTACTTGGAGCTTATAGAATGTTATAATAATTATAGAGAATCAAGAACTGGTAAAATAATGAGTGCTATGATAGAAAAATTGAATACAATGGCTAGAATCTTGCTTAGACGTCATGATATAAACTGTTGCTCTCAACATGATACTAAACATCTTAAATTTCAATGTGGCTTTAGTGAGGAATTTTTAATTAAGAACTATAATCGGAATTGCTATATTCATTATGGGTTCGAAGAGGTAGAACAATTTGTCTTATTTATGGGAGCCTCCGAGATAGAATCCTTCATGGTTGAGAATTATGAAACTTGTGCTATTTGTAAGGACCTTAAAGATTATGTCTCTACTATCCTTAATTCTTGCATAGAATGCTACAGTAGGAATCCGTATATCCTTGATTATAAAGAGAGACACATTAATGCACAAGAATGCACTCACAATTTGCGGGAACCGGTGGAAGAAGAAATTGATGAACCTCGAAAGCTCATTGGATGAAAAAGAGGAGGAAATTGATGAACCTGAAAGCTCATTGGATGAAAAAGAAGAGGAGAGTGATGCACAAAAGGAGGAAGAATGGATTAGCTACCCATGCCAACCTTCTAATGAGAGTAACTCTTCATCTCTTACACTATTTGATTGTCCTCCATGCTTACCGAAAGAGGTTGAATGTTATGTTCCTGTGGATTCTCTTGAAATATTTCCTATAAGTAAAACTTGTGAGAATAATTATGCTACTGTTATATATGATAATCCATGCTACTTTGATAAATCTTATGATAATGCTTTGTTTGTGCACGATGTCGAAATGCATGGTACTAAAGAATTTTGCTTAGCAAATGCTTATGATAAAGCTCTAGATGATGGTCCTATGTTACTTGATAATATTAATTGTACTACTAATGAAAATGGGATTGGAGAGTTCTTGACATTATCTAGGTGTCCCATATCTCTTGAGATTGATCATTCATCTTGCTATATTATTGATAAAAGTGTGTTCGAAAGTTTTAATTCCACTATTTTTGAGCTTGATAAAAATTATATGTTTGTGGATCATGAAAAGTATGCTGCATGTGATAGTTATATTGTTGAGTTTATTCATGAAGCTACTGAAAATTATTATGAGAGAGGAAAATATGGTTGTAGAAATTTGCATGGTACTAAAACACCTCTCTATATGCTTAAAATTTTGAAGTTACACTTGTTTTATCTTCCTATGCTTGTTACTTTGCTCTTCATGAACTTGTTTATTTACAAGATTCCTTTTCATAGGAAGCATGTTAGGCTTAAATGTGTTTTGAATTTGCCTCTTGATGCTCTCTTTTGCTTCAAATACTATTTCTTGCGAGTGCATCATTAAAACTGCTTGAGCCCATCTTAATGGCTATAAAGAAAAGAACTTCTTGGGAGATAACCCATGTGTTATTTTGCTACAGTACTTTGTTTTATATTTGTGTCTTGGAAGTTGTTTACTACTGTAGCAACCTCTCCTTATCTTAGTTTTGTGTTTTGTTGTGCCAAGTGAAGCCTCTAATCGAAGGTTGATACTAGATTTGGATTTCTGCGCAGAAACAAATTTCTATCTGTCACGAATCTGGGCATATTTCTCTGTAGGAAACTCAGAAAAATCTGCCAATTTACGTGCGTGATCCTCAGATATGTACGCAACTTTCATTAGTTTTGAGTTTTCTGATTTGAGCAACGGAAGTACCATTTTAAAATTCGTGTTTACTGGCTGTTCTATTTTTGGCAGATTCTGTCTCTGTTTTTTGCATTGTCTCTTGTGGACTTTATGTGAGGCTTTCTAGACGTGGAGAGCTGTAGCTAATGTTTTATTGAGTTCTTGCAATGTGTCACTACAGGACCAAGGTGGATTCAAGTTTTTTGAGTACTAACCCCTCTAATGAAGTTTATGAGAAGTTTGGTGTGAAGGAAGTTTTCAAGGGTCAAGAGAGGAGGATGATATATGATCAAGAAGAGTGAAAAGCCTAAGCTTGGGGATGCCCCGTGGTTCATCCCTGCATATTTCAAGAAGACTCAAGCGTCTAAGCTTGGGGATGCCCAAGGCATCCCCTTCTTCATCAACTTATCAGGTTTCTTCTATTGAAACTATATTTTTATTCGGTTACATCTTATGTGCTTTACTTGGAGCGTATGTGTGTTTTTATTTTTGTTTGTGTTTGAATAAAGATGGATCCTAGCAATCCTTGTTTGGGAGAGAGACACGCTCCGCTTTTTCATATGAACACTTGTTCTTCGTTTTACTTTTAATGTTCAATGAATAAAAGTTGGAAGCTACAATATTTATCTTTATTTGGTTGGGAAAAGAAAATGCCTCATATGTCTTGGATAATTTGATACTTGCCAATTGTTTTGAGCTCTCAAGTAGATCATAAGTTTTTGCATGTAGTTTAAACCTATTAGTGGAGAACTACCGTAGAGCTTGTTAAAAATTGGTTTGCATAATTGATCTCTCTTAAGGTCTAGATATTTTCTGGTAAAAGTGTTTGAGCAACAAGGAAGACAGTGTAGAGTATTATAATGCTTGCAATATGTTCTTATGTAAGTTTTGTTGTACCGGTTCATACTTGTGTTTGCTTCAAACAACCTTGCTAGCCTAAACCTTGTACTGAGAGGGAATACTTCTCGTGCATCCAAAACCTTGAGCCAAAACCTATGCCATCTGTGTCCACCATACCTACCTACTATGTGGTATTTTCTGCCATTCCAAAGTAAATTGCTTGAGTGCTACCTTTAAACAATTCAAAATTTATTACCTCTGATTTGTGTCAATGTTTTATAGCTCATGAGGAAGTATGTGGTGTTTATCTTTCAATCTTGTTGGGCAACTTTCACCAATGGATTAGTGGCTTCATCCGCTTATCCAATAATTTTGCAAAAAGAGCTGGCAATGGGATTCCCAGTCCCAAATTAATTAACAAAAAAAAGACACTCCTCCATGGGTGATTGTTGGACGGCACCCGAGGATTCGGTTAGCCATGGCTTGTGTAAGCAAAGGTGGGGAGGAGTGTCATCATAATAAAACTAAAATAAAAGGGCACTCCTTCATGGTATGAGATTGTTGGCAGGCACCCGAGGATTACGTTAGCCATGGTTTGTGAAAGAAAGGTTGGAAGGAGTGCCACCCAAAAATAAAAATAATTCATGGGAGCCGCTCTTGAAGGTTTGTCTAGCAAGGGGGTTAGAGTGCCCACTACCATTCGTTGACAACAACAAACACCTCTCAAAATTTTACTTTTATGCTCTCTATATGTTTTCAAAACCAGAGCTCTAGCACAAATATAGCAATCGATGCTTCCCTCGTAGAAGGGCCATTCTTTTACTTTTATGTTGAGTCAGTTACCTAATTCCTTCCACCTTAGAAGCAAACACTTGTGTCAAGCTGTGCATTGATTCTTACATACTTGCATATTTGCATTCATCATATTACTCTATGTTGACAATATCCATGAGATATACATGTTGAAAGTTGAAAGCAACCGCTGAAACTTATATCCTCCTTTGTGTTGCTTCGATGCCTTTACTATGAACTTATTGCTTTATGAGTTAACTCTTGTGCAAGACTTTTGATGCTTGTCTTGAAAGTACTATTCATGAAAAGTTTTGCTATATGTTATCTATTTGTTAGCAAATATAGATCATTGCCTTGAGTCACTTTATTTCATATGCTTTGTAATAGTATGATCAAGGTTATGTAAGTAGCATGTCACTTCAGAAATTACTCTTTTTATCGTTTACCTACTCGAGGACGAGCAGGAACTAAGCTTGGGGATGCTGATACGTCCCCGACGTATCCATAATTTCTGTCGTTCCATGCTTGTTTTATGACAATACTTACATGTTTTGCTTGCACTTTATGATGTTTTTATGCGTTTTCCGGAACTAACCTATTAACAAGATGCCACAGTGCAGTTCCTGTTTTCTGCTGTTTTTGGTTCCAGAAAGGCTGTTCGGGCAATATTCTCGGAATTGGACGAAATCAACGCCAAACCTCATATTTTTCCCGGAAGGCTCCAGAACACCGAAGAAGAGTCGGAGAGGGGCCAGGGGCCACCACACCACATGGCGGCGCGGGCCGGACCCGGCCGCGCCGGCCTAGGGTGTGGCGCCCCGAGTGCCCCCTGCGCCGCCTCTTCGCCTATAAAACCCCTTTCGACCTAAAAACACCGTACCACTTGACGAAACTCCGAGAAAGACTCCAGGGCGCCGCCACCATCGCGAAACTCCAATTCGGGGGACGAAGTCTCCGTCCCGGCACCTCGCCGGGACGGGGAAGTGCCCCGGAAGCCATCTCCATCAACGCCATCGCCTCCATCATGCTCCGTGAGTAGTTCCCCCATGGACTACGGGTTCTAGCTGTAGCTAGTTGGTATTCTCTCCCCCATGTACTTCAATACAATGATCTCATGAGCTGCCTTACATGATTGAGATTCATCTGATGTAATCGGTGTTGTGTTTGTCGGGATCCGATGGATTGTTACATTATGATTGTCTATCTACAAAGTTTATGAAGTATTGTTGCTGCAATCTTGTTATGCTTAATGCTTGTCACTAGGGCCCGAGTGGCATGATCTTAGATTTGAGCTCTATAATTATTGCTTAGATTGTATCTACAAGTTGTATGCACATGTCACTGTCCGGAACCAAAGGCCCCGAAGTGACGCAATCGGGACAACCGGAGGGGATGGCGGTGATGTGAGGGACACATGTTTTCACGGAGTGTTAATGCTTTGCTCCGGTGCTCTATTAAAAGGAGTACCTTAATATCCGAGTAGTTTCCCTTGAGGCCCGGCTGCCACCGGCTGGTAGGACAATAGATGTTGTGCAAGTTTCTCATTGCGAGCACGTACGACTAAATATGGAAAACATGCCTACATGATTAATGAATTGATGTTCTTTCTTAATGCCTTATCAATCCTATCAATTGCCCAACTGTAATTTGTTCACCCAACACTTGTCACTTGTTATTGGAGAGTTGCCACTAGTGTAGATAGCTGGGAACCCCGATCCATCTTTCATCATCATATACTCGTTCTACATGTCAACTATTTTCTGGTACCATTGCTCTCATATTACTACTACTGCTGCTGTGTTACTGTTACTACTGCTCTCATATTACTGCTACTTTCACATCACCCCTGTTGCTAGTGCTTTTCCAGGTGCAGCTGAATTGACAACTCAGTTGTTAAGGCTTATAAGTATTCTTTACCTCCCCTTGTGTCGAATCAATAAATTTGGGTTTTACTTCCCTCGAAGACTGTTGCGATCCCCTATACTTGTGGGTCATCAGTGATTGCTTTAGTGGTGTTGGTTATCCTACAATGATCCTAGAACAAGTGCAACAAGTAAAGGAACAACACAAGATACTAAGAGTAAGGAGCGGGACAACCGGAGGGCGCGGAGACGAGACGAGGTTTGTTGTCGCAGTTCCTCCCACAAAAGGGAGTACGTCTGTGTTGAGGAGGTGCTAGCCTCACACAAGAGGCTAGACGGCCACACCACGAAGGAAGGCCTCACCTTCTTCCTCGAGAGAGCTCCACAAAGGTGCTCCCCCTTCTCCACTAAGGCACCAGTCGAGGCGGTGATTCCTTCACAAGGTTGGGGCGAGCTCCACACCAGAAGGAGGCTCCCAACAATCCATGGAGCTAGTAGAACACCAAGCTAGCCTCCATGGATGCACTTCTTCCAATGTCCCACAATAGGAACCCTACCACCAAGGTCCACTAAGGAATAGCAAGGATTGGTGAAATCTCTCTTGGTAGAACTATAGATCGGGGTCTCCTCCACCACTCCTCAAAATTTGGGCAAGATTGGTTGGATGGTTGGGGAGATCCTCAAGGATTAAGCTCGGCAACAATGGAGGAGAGAGAGAGAAGAGATAAGAAACGAGCTAGGGAAGAAGGAGCCTTTAAATAGGCTCCTCCAAATCCAACCGTTATGTCCAGTTTTCGCCTAAGCGGTACTACCGCTTTGGGAAGCGGTACTACCGCTCTGAGTTTGAAATTCCCCAGATCTGGTCCACGTGGATGCAGAGCGGTACTACCGCTAGAGGTACCGCAATGGGGTCCAAACCTTACTGGATCCAAAGCGGTACCAGAGCGGTACCAAAGCGGTACTGCCGTAACTTAGTTACGGTACCTGGGCGGTACCATGGGCGGTACTACCGCTCCAGGTACCGCAGAGGTACCGCAACTCGTACTGGGGGACAAATCAGCTCAGAACTCAGAGCGGTATCGTGGGGCGGTACCTATAGGGGTAGCGGTACTACCGCTACAGGTACCGGTAGTACCGGCCTGGCTAAAACTGGTTTTCTCCTCTTTTTTCTCCAGCCATGTCACCTCGCTAACACACAAAAAACCAGCAAACCTATGACTACCTATAACTACGCTTCAGTCCTCCGATCTTGACGTGTCCAACGAGGTCACCGTGCATTTGCAAATCTAGCAATGATACTCAAAACACACGGTTAGATAACTCAAGTGTTGTCATCAAACACACAAAACATGGGGTTTAGACTCAGCATGCTGCGGGAGCGCTTCGTTCGATCTCCCGCGCGGGAGAGCTGGCCAGCGTTGACCTGCTCGATCCCCACGCGGGTACAGCTCCCGCCTGAGTTCGCTCGCCCCCATGCGCCAACACGCTGCACGCTATGCTGGCCCCGCGCTGGCCCCACCTGCCCTGCCACTGCTGCCACGATCTGCTGCATGCTGCGCCGCCACTCTGCTTCGCTGTCCCATCTCGCTTTCGCACAGTTCTGATTTCCGAGTTTTGGTACAAGCGGTAGTACCGCTCCGCGGAGCGGTACTACCGGTTTGGGCCTACACTTTGACCGTTTTCTGCACAGTTTTGGCGCAAACGGTAGTACCGCTTTGACAAGCGGTAGTACCGCTCGGGCGCGAATCTGACCGTTTTCTCAGCCCCAACAGCTATATTTTGGGCCCCCTATTTATACCTCTCTTCCACCTCTGACCCAAACACTTCTTCCCCTCCACTCTCTCTCCTTCATTGTTGACCTTGAGTTCTTTCTTCCTCCTCTTGATCCCCCACTATTTGTTGCATATTTTTGGGGGAAAGGAGAGAGGAGATCTAGATCTAGAGCTTCACCAATTAAATCCCTCTCCAAGTGAGGGGATCTTGCTAGATCTAGATCTTGGAGTTGCTTGGTGTTTCTCCACATATTTGTTCTTCCTCCCTTATTCCCCCAATAGCTTTTGTAGCTTTGTCGGAATTTGGGAGAGAAGAACTTGGGCATCTTAGTGGTGTTCTTAGCCATTGCATTAGGTGCATCGGTTTGGGTTCTCTCCGGGGTTTCGGTCTCGTAGAGGACGTGTTTGATCTTAGTGGTGTTCTTGGAGCCTTTTGTGGCCTTGGAGCCTTTTGTGGCCTTGTAGCCTTTGTGGCCTTGTCGTCTTTGTGGCGTTGTTGCCTTTGTGGTGTGGTAGCCTTAGTGAAGTTGTTGCCTTAGTGGAGTGTGGTAGCCTTTGTGGTTTTGGTGCCGGTTGTGGCGCGGTGGTGTCTTGGTGGCCTTGTCGCCGGTGTGGCGTGTTGTAGCCTCTTGTGGCCTTGTACTTGAGAGCCTCCGTGTTGTGGAGTTGCCTCAAGCTTGATACTTGGGTTTGTCCCAAGCTTGTACGGGTTCGGTGACCACCCTCAAGGATCCCTTAGTGGATCGAGGCATTCCTCCTTGGAGGAAGGGCTCGAGGAGAATACGGTGGCCCTAGTTGGCTTCTTGGAGTGCCTCGTGCCTCCACACCGCTCCAACGGAGACGTAGCACCCTTGGGTGTGAACTTCGGGATACATCGTCGTCTCCTCGTGCACTGGTTACTTCTCAACCCGAGCTCCGTTACCTATGCGCTTTACATTGTGATATCTATCTTGCTTGATGTGCTATACCTATCTTGTCATCACCTTGTTGCTCATCATGCTAGCATAGGTTGTTGGAGCACGTAGGCAAAGCCCTAGTTGATAGGCTTTAAGCTAAACTAGTAAACACTTAGTTTTATTCTGCTCAGTTTAGCTCTCAAGTAGAAGTTTTTATATACCGCCTATTCACCCCCCCCCCCTCTAGGCGACGTCCTAGTACATTCAATGTGTAGTGATCTATTATTTACAACTATTGTTATCTATGTTGCTTTACAAGAAAAAATTAGCTACAACAAATTAACGTTGCCGATGAACCAGCTAAACTAATTATTTTAGTTAAGTTATGCATATTAGACTTTTTATGTCACACCTTTAACTCTACAATGAATCAAAGCAATGGTAACATCGGTAGAGGAGATACAGCTGTAATAGTGATAGAAACGAGACAAAACATGATTCAACTATAACAATGATATTAGCGAGACAAGACGGTAATCGCGATAGAAGTGATATGAATCACTGAGATTTCATGGGTACAGAAAATCACGCCTAATGTATCTTATACTCCTTCCGATTCGCAATAATTGTTGCGGCTTTGATTCATAACTTTGTTTATGATGGTGTAAAAATAAAATAGAAAAATAAACGCTTTGCAAAAGACAACAACACATATGAAAAAACTTATAAACCCACCACCATGCCTATCACACAGTGTCGAAACACAAAGCGGCGGCGAGGCGAAGCTCGCAAGCAATCCGTCTAGTGTCCTGAATACTCGTGTAAAGTTTTGGTAAAAATTGGTTGTATTTTGAGCTACAGGAAAAAAAAACAAATTTGTAAATGTGTATAGGGACATATAATTTTCAGAAATTTGTTTTTTTATAGCTCAAAATACAACATATTTTTCTACAAAATTTGTATCGTACATTCGAAACATTTGTATGTACGTGCGTATTTAATTTTATTTTTTTTGAATAAAAAAAATGATTTTCAAAACTCAGGGTCCTAGGGTTTAGGTGCTAAAGACACTTTCCGCAAAATATACCGTTCATCGAACGATGGTGCATCACGGAACAGCAGTACGTGCAACAGCTGCTTGCGACTGTTGGCGTTTCGTGTGCAGTAGCTTCAGTATTTTAGTCTGGAAGCGAGGTTAGAATAGAAATTCCGATCGGATTGATAGTCAGCGCCGAACACTCCTCCCTGTCGAGTCCCGATGTTTCCAATTATGGAGTGGACATGGATTCTCTATTCCGAAATCTCCTTTCTGCTTGCTCCCGTGCAGTACAATCAACAAGCGTTGCCAGCTATTGATACAAGATTTCGATTATACAATTAGGTAATTCGAAGAAGGTACTGCAGGTCTGTCTTCTCAGGTAGGTTGGTTCGAAAGTTTAGAGTGCTTCACAGACAGGAAGAACAAAAGCAGGGAGACCACACAACACTTGCCTTCTATCGGCACAGAACTGTAGTGCCATCAAGGCCAAGGGAACCATTGGCAAGTTGCCGGGAACTATTCAGTCTGATTGTCAGGCATCTTATTACACAAGTGGCCTATGTGGTAACAACAAGCATCCTACATCCATAGGAAATCAAAAACCAAAAGACAACTAATAGACAAAATAAAACATACTTTGGAGTTCTGGTACAAGGAACTCCCTGCTATTGGATTCCTTACTAGATAGCCAAGCTTCACAATATCCCAATCTACAAAGACTCCTTCCACATAGCTGACATTTTCACGTACAGAGAGATGGCAGCTGGGAAAAGAAGAACAAAGTTTAAAGGAATAAAGGGGGAAAACACACAAGGAGTACAAATGCAGAAGATGGGACACCACATTTGTTAGAAATCACACTAGTGGATGCCTCGAGGATAAAAAATTATAATGTAGATTACAACAATGCTAGATGCGGAGTCTGGATACTGGATGAAGACTGAATGCCAGATATCGAGAATGTAGAAGAATATAGTGTTTCAAGCCTGGATTTGACTATATATCTCATGTTCAGGCTTCAACTTTCAACTCAGCAACCTGGCCAGATTTTGTTTGTTTGTAATCTTCCTACAGCTCAAAGTTCAAAACCAATGTCTAACATTGCAGGCAGTAAACACTAAAACATTTATGGAAAGCCAAATAACACACTATTTGCGTAAAAGAAGGGGTGGAAAATAACAAATATGGCCTATATAGCCTTGGATATGCCATTTTTCTAATGACCTTAGCAGGATACTTCCAGCATTCATACAAAGCAAAAAACTGAAGCAGAAAAGTTCAGTCAGAATAACATGGCAAGGTCTTACAAAGCATACTTGTGGCTGTTTATTACCAGAAGCTGATTATCAGAGGCCAAAATAGCAAAAAGACAACAAATTTAGACAGGCCAAGAGTGCAGCAAAAGAAAAGTGTCCTCAACTCTCAGCACCTTATATGGAGACATTTTACTCCCTTGAATCAAACTCAGCGGAGCTTCTCCTTCACAGAATACTTCTTGGCAGCGTCCCGCACCTTCTCAATATACCCTTCAATTGGTGGCGTGAGTGTTGCCATGTACCGGTTTGCGGGGAACGGTGTCATGTCAGGAATCAAAGCAGCAGCTTGCAGCTTCTCAGGGAGAGCAGCAATGGCCTCCTTCTTGAGCCTCAAAAGCGTCGATTCTGCAGTTTGACGTGCACGATGTCGACGCATGAGGACACGGCTATATTCTTTGGCAAGACGGCGGCCATCTTCAACTGTCAGCTCATAATCAGGGATGGCCTCCTCATCAACCAAGCCAAGACTGATATAGTCAAGGCCCGGCGGACCCATCAGCACACGGCCATCTTCACCTCCACTGGTACCTTTGGACTTGGCTTTAGCCTTAGCTGCATCAAGCTCACGTTGTCGTTCCTTTGAGATGAGTCCAAGCTCCTCACGTTTGGCCTCACGAAGACGCTCCTTGGGGGACAGGTGCCGTAGAGGAGTAGGGGACTTCAGACAAGACTCTGCAATCTGAGTAATACGCTCAATAGCCTCACGACGACCACGGCCAGAGCCACCGCTCCCAGCTGAAGACGTGCCCCCCTTCTTAGCTATGACATTACGCTTCAAAGGCATGCCGGCTTTGAGCTTAGCCTTGCCTTTGGATGTGCCACTCACATGTGCGCGCTGCTGGAGCTGGTGATGCTGGCTGGTTATACCAGATGCCACTGCTGGGCTTACAGTGAGGGTTTTGAAAAGACGCCGGAACATGATACCAGATGCACCTGAAGCCATTGGACCACCTTGGCTGCAGAAATCAGAAATGCATTACTATCTTGGAAGAAATGGTGCTTTAGCTTCTAAAGTCTGAATTCACATTCTCCAACTATATCTTAGCTTTTTTATTTTGTTTTCCACGAGTAGTTAAGGAATTACATGTGGATTTGATGCCAAAATCCTAAAAACTACATGCTGAACATAAATGGCCGATGATTTTGTTAGCGTGGAATGCTTTTAGACATGATTTTAGAATTAGTTGCCTGTATATGACATCTAAGACTGGTTAGTCCAACTAACACTAACAGATAATAAATCAGGACATCAGGTTACTAACACTAACAGAAATGCATCAGGTATTCAGGTTACTACTTATTGCATCAGGTTACTACTTATTGCATCATACAACAGTAAAGAGTACAAAACCAGTACAAATTACAAAGTTACAGCAGACAATGATACATCATACATGTTACAGAAAATTCGACAGTTGAGACTTGAGAATTGAGATGAACTTACAGGTAAAGCAGCAGCTGTTCTCGATCCTTCAGTTCGAGTGGATGAAGGTGAAGCCGTGGCTGACTAACAGAACAACAGATGCCTGCGTCGCGTCGGGCCGTCGAGCAGGTGAAGACGTGAAGTAGAGGAGACGCCGAGAGCCAGAGACGGCCGTCCTCGCCGTCCTCCGTCGGGGAAGAAGATAGATCACGCCGACCGCCGAGACGGTCGTTCTCGGCACCTGGCGACCTCGGCGGTCGGCAGGTGGGTGGCGGCGACTCGCGCCCGTGGAAGAGAAGAGTGAAGGCGGCTAGGGTTTGCGTCTTTGCCAGGGGAGGAGGGGATTACTTGGGGACTTGGGCTGGGGTTCACTGGGCCTTGTTCACTGGACTGGCGCAGGTGGGCTGGCCGGCTGGGCTAATATTTTGGGCTGCTCGGCCTGAACGGGTCCCCGTGGACGAAACCCGAGTCGCCCGAACTAAATCCGGGTATCTAGAGCTGCCGCCCGATAGAAACCCGATGCTTCTCGGGTCCGGATCAAACGGGTTTGGGTCTCGGGTATCGGGTTTTATGCCCGGCATGAGACGAGTTGATGGTATGCTGATTCGTCGTTAGACAAGCTGATGGTATGCTGCGGGCAGTTTTTTTTTTGACAATCAATACCACATATATTCATAGTAACAAATAGTACATGGTAGAGATACATGAACTGACTCCAACGATTACAAAATAAAGTCTAAAGATAGTAACAAATCTTCGAGGTCTTCAATTTCTTTCTTCTTCCAGAACACAATCTTGTACTCTTGTGAAGACAGCCAAAGATACATAACGAACCATAGACTCGTAGATACCGACGAAAGTTCTCCCATATTTTTTGAGACGCAATGCCAAGACTGCGTGCACGCACGCAACCATTAAAGCAGTCATACAACATCGGCAAGAGTACCAACACCAGTATATCAGGGAATAATAACCAACTAGCTTTGTCGTCGTTGATGGAGAGCCGAGAGTACGAATCACCATTGTCGAGGACGTAGCAGCCGGGACAAAAACTGTGATAGAAAATTGTGATTGTTCAACACCACCATTGACGCCGGGAAGAAGATCTCGTCGCCGAACGAAAGTCCGAAGATCACTTATTGCATACGATGCCATTTCCATTGAGGGGAAACCAACAAGAAGACGGCTACTAAAATCCTAACATAATCTAATGAAAACAATACTTTTATTTAAAACTCCACGCATAGATCGGGTTCCCCACTCCTCCTGACGCCGGCGAAGCCGACCGGAGGAGGGGGAACCAATCTATGGAGGAGGATGAACTGGAGGCGGCTAGGGTTAGGGCGGCGGCTGAGAGGAGAGACCACGGGAGGAAAAGGTATGCTGCGGGCAGTTTATTCATCTTTGGGTGTACAACAAAAGAAATAGTATACAAGAAATATCGGCTGTGTACAAACTTCTCAACGATTGTGATTTAACAGTGTACGATTATACAACAATAGCTCTTTGGAGCTACCAGTTCCGCTGTCGCATAGGTGTTCCCTCTGGTTAAAGGAAAAACCCTGAACCCCACTGGATCTAGGAGGGGCCCAAGTAAAAGCCAAGAAAAGAACCTGAATTACTCATCGGTCGTTGCATGTTATCGTCTTCTCGTGGTTAGCATTCACACTGGAAGTGGAGATGGGGATACATCTATTATCAGGCGCGATCTTTCGAACGTTTATCTCATTGGCTGCCTGGGCTGCTTAGCGGATGCATGTATTCTGTCCATCATATTTACCTTGGGTGCCTCGAGGATCGCCTTTGGTGGTGACAATGCGCACTGCATTGCCCAGATAGCAAGAGGCCGCATGTATATCAGCGACCTGCAATCGTCCATCCTTCTGGTGTTTGGAACCAATACCTGCAGTGCCACATGAAACTCATGTCAACTATAGCAAATAATCTTTGTTCAAGACATCATATGGTTTGATAGGTACAATGATGTTGCAAATTTGCTGGATACATAGGAGTAAGAGCCATTAGCACTACATTAGTTATGGCGGCACAAAGGAAGCAGTCAAGAATCGTTTGGATGGTATAGATCTATATATAGTACCATCCGTACATAAGAGGATGGATTTATCTAAATTTGGATGTATCTCTAACAGTGTCTACATATATTCAAACTTTAAACAAATCTAATACGTCTTTTTATGGACGGATGAAGTACTAAAAATGGCTTTCATAAGCTACATCAAGATGATTGCATCCCCGCAGGATAGATTGCTAAACACTACAGGAATGGGCGCATACGCGGACGGCCAGCTGCCCTCGGCGTAGCCACGCCTGGCCCTTGGTGTAGGCTACGCCGACGGCAGCCCTCGGCGTATGGCGTCAGCGTTTAGGTCCCTCGGCATAGACAATATTGCCGTCGGCGTAGCCTGGCCCTCGGCGTAGCACGCTACGCCGACGGCAAAACCGTCGGCATACAAATTCTAAAAATTTGAATTTTCATTTTTCAAAAAAAATTAAAAAAAAAATCGAAAAAAAATTATGCCGTCGGCATAGAGTTTTAAAATTTTTAAAATTTTAAATTTTTTTACACCATTTTTTTTCTTTTTTATCTTTCACCCATACACTTTTAACTCTAACTCTAAGTACACTTAATCCTAGGTCAAATTACAATCATGGTTAAAGTTCTCAGCCGGTCACCCATCCTCACACTACTCCAACTTTAGCACGCTTAACTTCTTGGTTCCATTCGGATGAGCTTTCCTTAAAAAATTGACACCTTACTGATAATAATAGCATATCAACCCTATTAACCCTTGGATCGTGATGTCACAACTCTTTATTTTTTAATTCCAAAAAATTACTTAAGTAAACAACAATGAATATACAACTAACAATGAATAATAATATTGAATTCAAATAACAATAGAATGATTTTATTTTTTGGTTTTTTTCTATTTAATATCGAATAATTAATATCTTTAAATCGAAAAATCGAAATTCCACAAATAATATGTCTAAATCGATCAGAAAAATGAGAGGAATCTAAATATAACATCCATATCATCATTTGAACCTAAAAATTAGAGTAATCCAAATATGACGTCCAGCTTGCCATCCGGCCAAAACGGCCCCCTCGGGAGATGCGAAATGGCCGTACCAGACGCGCTGGTGCACCGTTCGCCAACATGCTAAAAGGAAAAAAATTAGCACATAAAGTGATGTGTTATAGACCAAAAACATTTTTCGCGGAATTTATTGAGCGACGGAAAGTGCACCCCTAGTTCAAATCCGGTCAGTTTCCAGCGGATTCGGCGGGACACCGCAGGAAGCCGCAGGGACTTCAAGATAGCTAGCACGCACATATGGCATGTGATATGTGGTGCGGAGGCGGTGTCCTACCACTACGCGGAGGTCTCGTGCAATACTAAAATACGCCTCATGTAGCTGCTTCACAAAAAAAACTCGTTTTGGCACCCCGACAATGAAAAAACCATCGCCCATGGGTCGGATTAGAAATCCGCTCCCGGGGACATGCCTTCCTTCCCAGGGACCACGCATGTGCCAAATATGGCCTCGTTCCGACAAACTATGCGGTGTCACAGGCCGTTTCCTACTCATTTGCCCTAAAAGCCATAGAACTCCGGACGTGATAGCTCTGTTTGTGAAGGGTTTTTCAAAATAATTGCCGTATCCTAATTCCAATTTTTGGAGTGGTTACTAGGACACATAAAATGACGCCATGCGTCTCCAAGGGATTTTCTAACTTAGTTTAAATTGCCATCCGGCCAAAATGGGCCCCCACGGAGATGCGGTATGGCCGTACCGGGCGCGCTGGTGCACCCGTACACCATCGCACTAAACGGAAAAAATTTAGCACATAAAGTGATGTGTTGTATACCTAAAAACATTTTTCCCAGAATTTATTGAGCGACAGAAAGTGTACCCCTAGTTCAAATCCGATCACTTTCCAGCGGATTCGGCGGGACACAGCAGGAAGCCGCAGGGATTCCCAGATAGCTAGCACGCACATATGGCATGTGATATGTGGTGCGGAGGTGGTGTCCTACTAGTACGCGGAGGTCTCGTGCAATACAAAAATACGCCTCATGTAGCTGTTTCACAGAAGAAAAAAAACGTTTTGGCACCCCAAAAATGAAAAAACCATCGCCCATGGGTCGGATTGGAAATCCGCTCCCGGGGCTTTGCTTCCCATCCCAGGTACCACACATGTGCCAAATATGGCCTCGGTCCGACAAACTATGCGGTGTCACAGGCCGTTTCCTACTCATTTGCCCAAAAGCCATAGAACTCCGGACGTGATAGCTCTGTTTGTGAACGGTTTTCCAAAATAATTATTGTATCCTAATTACAATTTTTGGAGTGGTTACTAGGACACATAAAATGACGCCATGTGGCTCCAAGGGATTTTCTAAATTAGTTTAAATTGCCATCCGGCCAAAACGGGCCCCACGGAGATGCGGTATGGCCGTACCGGGCGCGCTGGTGCACCATCACGCTAAACGGAAAAAATTTAGCACATAAAGTGATGTGTTGTAGACCTAAAAACATTTTTTCCGGAATTTATTGAGCGACGGAAAGTGTACCCCTAGTTCAATTCCGGTCACTTTCCAACGGATTCAGTGGGACACAGCAGGAAGCTGCAGGGATTCCCAGATAGCTAGCACGCACATATGGCATGTGATATGTGGTGCGGAGGCGGTGTCCTACTACTACGCGGAGGTCTCGCGCAATACAAAAATACGCCACATGTAGCTGCTTCACAAAAAAAACCGTTTTGGCACCCCGAAAATGAAAAAACCATCGGCCATGGGTCGGATTGGAAATCCGCTTCCGGGGCATTGCTTCCCATCCTAGGGACCACGCACGTGCAAAATATGGCCTCGTTCCGACAAACTATGCGGTGTCACGGACCGTTTCCTACTTATTTCCCCTAAAAGTCATAGAACTCCGGACTTGATAGCCCTGTTTGTGAAGGGTGTTCCAAAATAACTGCCGTATCCCAATTCCGTCTTTTGGAGTGGTTACTAGGACACATAAAATGACGCCATGCGGCTCCGCGGGATTTTCCGACTTCGTTTAAATCGCCATCCGGCCAAAACGGGAACCCGATGACATATAAGAAAGTGTTTGAATTGTTACTATATTAACATGATATACATGATTCAAATATGCATGATTTTGACATAAACGGATAGAGGATGTTTTTCTGAACATTTTGATACCTTATACGCATTTTTCTGACATCATATGAATTAGTTATGATTTTACAAAATTAGATAAATTTGACAAATAGTCTACGCCGAGGGTGGCTGTCGGCGTAGCCATGTCTACGCCTAGGGCCAAACATATGCCGAGGGCTGCCCTCGGCGTAGACTTCGCTACGCCGACGGCAACGATACGCCGAGGGTGAAACTCGCTGGCTGGCCGTGCCGGGCCATACGCCGACGGCCCCGCCACGGCCCTCGGCGTACGTCGTCATTCCTGTAGTGAAAGAGTGTGAAAGGCAGAGTTTACCCGTATCCATCTTCACTGGTAGAAAAAAGGCCTTCCGTCCAGCCCCATTAGTCGCGGAAATGCAAAAACCGCGACCAAAGGCGGATTTAGTCGCGGCTCGGTTGCCCAACCGCGACCAAAGGCCTGGGCCCAGCGCGCTCGGTGGCCGGCTGGTGGACGTGAGGGGCTTTAGTCGCGGTTGGCCGGGCCAACCGCGACTAAATGTCCTCGGGCCTGGCCCAAAGGCCTTCGGTCGCGGTTGGCCGGGCCAACCGCGACTAAAGCCCCTCCCCTACATATACCAGCCAGCCCACGACACTTAGCCATTTGGTGCCCACTTCTCTTCACAAACTTCACAAGGGGGTGTAGGTTTGCTTTTGGCTCTTCTTATGCACACAAGGTGTTTGATGAAATGTCCCAAGAGCATGAAACAAACATGATATGAAGTGTCGGAGCCACACTTGATCGAGCTTCCTCATTTATTTTTTCCTCCTCGATCGCGGTTAGCAACAACACACTTGAACCTTTCATATATATGTGTCATTGATAAAATATGCATATGTGTGTAGTTCATTGTTTAATTTCTATTTAATTAGTTTAACAAATGCATGCGATGGTTAATTATATATTTTGTATTATAATAATGCAGATGAATCGGCAATGGATGTACGCTAGCCGACTCTCCGGCGAATTCACTACGGGTTTGCAAGATTTCCTCGTAGTGGCTAATGCGAACAAGCGGGGGGTTTTGTTATCTGTCCATGTGTTAACCGTAAGAATCGGAAGGGTTACTCTTCCTCAAGGGAAGTTCACGTGCACCTGATTCGGCATGGTTTCATGCCAAGCTATAATTGTTGGACCAAGCATGGAGAAAGAGGGGTTATAATGGAAGAAGATGAAGAAGGGGATGACATCGATGAGAGCTATCTTGATCATTTCGGTGATACTTTCATGGATGATGCTGAAGGTGGGGAAGGTGAAGGGGAAGGTGATCAAGAAGAGGCACGTGATGAGCCCGCCGATGATCTTGGTCGGACCATTGCCGATGCACGGAGTCGCTGCGAACCGAAAAGGAGAGGGAGAATTTGGATCGCATGTTAGAGGATCACAAAAAGTCGTTGTACCCAGGATGCGATAATGGTCTGAAAAAGCTGGGCTGCACTACTGGATTTGCTTGAGATGGAAGGCACAGGAAGGTGTAGCCGACTCGGGATTTGAAAACTTGCTGAAAATGTTGAAGAATATGTTTCCAAAGAATAACGAGTTGCCCTCCGATACGTATGAAGCAAAGAAGGTTGTCTCGCCCTCTAGGTTTAGAGGTTACGAAGATACATGCATGCATCAACGACTGCATCCTCTACCGCGGTGAATACGAGAATTTGAATGAATGCCCGGTATGCACCGCATTGCGTTATAAGATCGAGGCGATGACCCCGGTGACGATGTCGAGGGCCGAAACCCGGGAAGAAGGTTCCCGCCAAGGTGATGTGGTATGCTCCTATAATACCACGGTTGAAACGTCTGTTCAGGAATAAAGAGCATGCCAAGTTGTTGAGATGGCACAAAGAGGACCGTAAGTCGGACGGGGAGTTGAGACACCCCGCAGATGGAACGCAATGGAGAAAGATCGACAGAGAGTTTAAAGATTTTGCAGTCGACGCAAGGAACATAAGATTTGGTCTAAGTACGGATGGCATGAATCCTTTCGGCGAGCGAGCTCCAGCCATAGCACCTGGCCCGTGACTCTATGCATCTACAACCTTCCTCCTTGGTTGTGCATGAAGCGGAAGTTCATTATGATGCCGGTGCTCATCCAAGGTCCGAAGCAACCCGGCAACGACATCGATGTGTACCTAAGGCCATTAGTTGATGAACTTTTACGGTTGTGGGGCAGACCCGGTGTCCGTGTGTGGGATGAGCACAAAGAAGAGGAATTTGACCTACGAGCGTTGCTTTTCGTAACCATCAACGATTGGCCTGCTCTTAGTAACCTTTCGGGACGAGTCAAATAAGGGATACAATGCATGCACGCACTGCTTACATGAGACCGAAAGTGTACATTTGCCAAATTGTAAGAAGAACGTGTACATGGGGCATCGTCGATTTCTTCCCAAAAATCATAACGTAAGAAAGCGCGGCAAGCATTACAACGGCAAGGCAGATCACCGGCCGAAGCCTGCGGAACGCACTGGTGCTGAGGTATTTGATATGGTAAAGGATTTGAAAGTCATCTTTGGAAAGGGTCCTGGCGGACAATCAGTTCCGAAGGGAGCTGACGGGCACGTAGCCATGTGGAAGAAGAAATCTATATTCTGGGAGCTAGAATATTGGAAAGTCCTAGAAGTCCGCTCTGCAATCGACGTGATGCACGTTACGAAGAATATTTGCGTGAACCTGCTAAGCTTCTTGGGCGTGTATGGGAAGACAAATGATACAAAGGAAGCACGGCGAGACCGAGCAACGCTTGAAAGACCCCGATGACCAAGCATCCGGAATGGTTTCAAGGTCGTGCCGCCTACGCTCCGACCAAAGAAGAGAAGGTCATCTTTTTTGAATGCCCGAGCAGTATTAAGGTCCCGTCTGGATTCTCGTCCAATATAAAGGGAATAATAAACATGGCGGAGAAAAAGTTCCAAAACCTGAAGTCTCACGACCGCCACGTGATTATGACGCAATTGCTTCCGATTGCTTTGAGGGGCTCCTGCCGGAAAATGTTCGAGTAGCCATTGTGAAGCTATGTGCATTCCTCAATGCAATCTCTCGGAAGGTAATCAATCCGAAGTTCTACCACGGTTACGGAACGATGTGGTCCAATGTCTTGTCGGTTTCGAGTTGGTGTTCCCGCCATCCTTCTTCGATATTATGACGCACCTCCTGGTTCACCTAGTCGAAGAGATTTCCATTCTCGGTCCTGTATTTCTACACAATATGTTCCCCTTCGAGAGGTTCATGGGAGTATTAAAGAAATATGTTCGTAACCGTGCTAGGCCGAAGGAAGCATCGCCAAGGGCTATGGAAATGAGGAGGTAATTGAGTTTTGTGTTGACTTTGTTCCCGACCTTAAGCCGATTGGTCTTCCTCGATCGCGGCACGAGGGGAGACTAAGTGGAAAAGGCACGATCGGAAGGAAATCAACGATATGTATGGACGGCCATTCTCCGATCGAAGCACACCACACGGTTCCGACCAATTCCAGCTTGGTGGCTCCGTACTTTGAGAAACACAAGAATATTTTACGCTCGGACAACCCGGGAAGCCTGAATCCCGGATTAGGAAGGCCCACATGGAGACTTTCGGCAGTTGGTTGAGAAAACATTTAATGAGTGACAATGAGGTTGTAGATCAGTCTGTACATGTTGGCCAAGACACCATCTTCGACTATAACGACTTTCCAAGGGTACGAGATAAATGGGAATACATTTTACACGATCGCCCAAGATAAAAAGAGCACCAACCAAAACGAGTGGTGTCCGCTTTGATGCAGCAACCGAGAATGGGCAAAAGGTCACATATTATGGTTACATAGAGGAGATATGGGAACTTGACTATGGACCCTCCTTCAAGGTCCCTTTGTTCCGGTGCAAATGGTTCAAGCTAACAGGAGGTGGGGTAAAGGTGGACCAGCAATACGGAATGACAATGGTGGATTTCAACAATCTTGGTTACCTTGACGAACCATTCGTCCTAGCGAAAGATGTCGCTCGGGTTTTCTATGTCAAGGACATGAGTAGCAAACCGAGGAAACGGAAAGATAAGAAAACGATCGAGTACATCATGCGATGATCCAAAGCGCCACATTGTTCTTTCGGGGAAAAGAAACATCGTGGGAGTGGAGGACAAGACGGACATGTCGGAAGATTATAATATGTTTGGTGAAATTCCGCCCTTCAAAGTGAACACCGATCCAAGCATTAAGTTAAATGATGAGGATGCTCCATGGATACGGCCCAATCGTAAGCAAGCGGGGACACAAGGGAAGAAATGATGTGTAATAATTTATTGTACCAAACTTTGTTGAATGGATCATGTGAATTATATTGCCCGTGATGTGTTTGGTGTCCATTTTCGAATGATTCGATTGATTCGAGAGATAGCACCGATGATACATGAAATTTGGAGTGATTTAGTCATACTCCTGCCTAGGCGTATAATATGCATACTCGTAGTCTTCATAGTCGCCGCCGTTGTACCGGTAGTCGTCGCCTTCTAAGTTACCGCCGTCGTCGTCGCTGCCGTCGTCGGCCGTCGTCGGGCGGCGCTCGTGGCTCGAACCGAGGGTAGCGCAGGCGGGGGATATCGCCGGCCGTGATGTAGTCCATGACGCTCTGCGAGTCCGGCCGTACCACCATAGCCGACGGCCGGCCTCGTGGAAGTTCCCGGGAGGCGGACCGTCCTCCTCATACCCGGCGAGCGCCCTCTCACGCCGATTGATGAAGAAGGCGTCCCAAGTATGCTGGTTATCGGGATGCCGGCGGGGATTCATCCGCTGCTCCGGCGTGAGGTCGAGGTAGTAGTGGTTCGTGATGGCTGCCCGGCGCGCGGCACTACGAGGGAGGGGAGGGACCGGCACGCCGCCGGCGCTTAGGCTCCGGCCGGCGGGGACGCGGTAGCCCGGTGGGCAAGGGTAGTTCGAGGCGCAAAGCTCCTCCACTCGCTGGTAGGTTAGAGTGGGTGCGGTGGAAGCCATGAGAGAGTGATGAGAGATTGGAGAGATGTGATAATGCCGGCCAAGCCGGGCAACATATATGTAGTGAGAAATGGCGGGAAAAATGGGAGCGGGAAGACGGGAGGCGGGAAGAAAGTGGCGGGAAGAAAGAGGCGGGAAGAAAGAGCCGGCGGGAAGAAATTGGCGGGAAGAAAGAGGCGGGAAAGACGAGAGGGCCGGAAGAGGGGGCCGACGCCGGAAAGACGAGAGGCGGGAAGAGGGGCCGGCGCCGGAAAGACAGAGGCCGGAAGAGGGGGCCGGCGGAAAGACGAGGCGGGAAGAGGGGGCCGGCGCCGAAAGACAGAGGCGGCCGGGAAGAACGGGTGGGAAGATTTTATTTTTCCGAATTTATTGATATATTATTTGTATTTTTAAGATTTTTAAATGAATTAGTTTTATTTTTCTGAATTTTTTGATATATTATTTGTATTTTTAAGATTTTTAAATGAATTAGTTTTATTTTTCTGAATTTATTGATATATTATTTGTATTTTTAAGATTTTTAAATGAATTAGTTTTATTTTTCTGAATTTATTGATATATTATTTGTATTTTTAAGATTTTTAAATGAATTAGTTTTATTTTTCTGAATTTATTGATATATTATATGTATTTCTCAGATTTTAAATGAAAACTAATTTGAAAAATACCTTTGGTCGCGGTTGGGGTCACCAACCGCGACTAAAGGGTATTTTCCGCGGGAAACGAAAAACCCGCCGAAAATACCCTTTGGTCGCGGTTGGGGTCACCAACCGCGACTAAAGGTACCCCTTTAGTCGCGGTTGGGCTCCCCAACCGCGACCAAAGGTGCTTCCCTATATAAGCTCGCGCACGCCGCGAGGCGGTTCACGTCTTCTCGATCTGCGCTTCGTCTTCGTCGACTCTCTGCCGCCTCGCCGTCGTCGCCGTCGCCCTCGTCGCGCCGCCCCTCCTCGCGCCGCCCGTCGTCGCCGCTGCCCACCGACGCCCGTACGTCGTCGCCGCCGCCCCATCTACCGCGCGCTCTTGCGCGCGCGCTCTCCGCACACGCGCCTGCCCGGCCGGCCGCCGCGCGCGCCGGCCACACCGCCGCTGCCGGCTGCGCGCCGGCCCGCACACGCGCCCGCCACACCGCGTCGCCGTCGCCCTCGTGCCGCCGCGCGCCGGCCTGCACCCGCCGCCCACACCGCCCGAGAGAGAGGGCCGGGAGGCGGCCGGCCGCCGCGTGGCCGAGCGCGCGCGCCCGCCCGGCCCCCGGCCGTATTTTTTTTTTCTTGTTAATTTTAATACAACAAATAAAAAAACTATATATACTTAACAAACTTAAAAAAAACTTGATATATACTTAACAATAAAAAAAGAGTTTGTCTAAAAAAAAGAATTAAATTTTGTTTGTTTTTTTTAATTTGAACTATATATACTTAACAAAAAAAACTTAAAAAATAAAACTTGATAATTTTGTTTTGTCCACTTATAATTAATGAATTAATTAGTAACTATATATATGTAGTTAACAAAAAAACATAAAACTTGATAATTTTGACTTAATAAAATTTTAAGTGGACATAAAACTTGATAATTTTAAG
This sequence comes from Lolium rigidum, assembly GCF_022539505.1. Classification (NCBI taxonomy): domain Eukaryota; kingdom Viridiplantae; phylum Streptophyta; class Magnoliopsida; order Poales; family Poaceae; genus Lolium; species Lolium rigidum. Next base: position 257,371,432 of record NC_061513.1, on the reverse strand, counting down.
TAGCCACCGCCACCGCTATCGACCCCGCGTGTATACGGAGGGGCGGCGAGGCCCTCGCCTCCCCCTCCGTATACGCGCGGGTTTTTTTTCTTTTTTTACGAGAGAGAGGATCGGCACACCGCCACCGCCACCGCCCTTTCGCCCTGCCTCGCCGCCCCCTCCGTATACGGCGAGGGAGGCCTCTATGTGTTGTCCTCGGCACCGCCACCGCCCTTTTGCCACCGCCACCGCCCTCTCTCCTTTTGCCACCGCCCTTTCGACACCGCACTTAAATAATTAGTTTTTACTACATGTTTTCAGGACTGACATATGGCGGACGATAGAGCTGACCCGATTATGGCGAACTATGATCAAGAAATTGAAGAACAGCTATTTGGCATCATAAAAGGCGATATTCCTTATGTGCCGAGCGAACAAGATGAAGAGGATATTTCTTCTTATCTGAATCTTGACGGTCAAGATGAAGGCCGTCAGCAAGATGATGGGGAAGAAACGTCGATCAACGACGATCTTCAATTGCAAGTAGCAACTAGCTCCGGCGCCGAGGTATATATATATACATTTTTCCTCTGGTGATACAAACTTACTGATTTGAATAAATATGTGTGTATACTAACACGCGCGCCTCTCTTTCTTATTTTAGCCCTCGGCCGGATCGTCGAAAAAATCGAGTACGTCGTCGTCAAAGCGTGGCGCAACCAAGACGCTGAAACCAGGAGAAACATATACCATCGAGGTTGTCGACAGTGCAACCGGCAGGCCGCCGGAGCCCCCGAAGTACGCCACCAAGTTTATCAGCCAATGCGGAGCCGTTGTTAGAGACAACATCTCGATCACCCTCCGGGAGTGGAATGAGCCAAAGAAGGCACGTCTTGGTTTCACTTTTGTTGACAAGAGAACTAAAAAGGATTGCTTTCAAAAGCTTATGGAGCATTTCATCCTACCTCCGGAATACCACAAATTCGATGAGGCGGGTAACAAGATTCAGGAAAACAAGGAGAGGAGGAGGCTACTCAAACACTTCGCTCTTGGTAAGATGGCCGATACATTCCGGAAATTCAAGCAGAATCTAGCCCGTGACTATGTCAACCAGAACAAGACTCCGGAATTCAAAGGACGAGTATGAGAGACTTGAACATGATTGGCCAGAATTTGTGAAGCAGAAGAAATCGGAGCATTTCATTGAAATATCGAAAAAAAATAAGGAAAATGCGGCTAAGAAGGAGTACAATCATGTTATGGGGCCAGGAGGGTATCGCTTTTGGGAGCCTAAGTGGGAGAAGATGGAGAACGAGCGGAGGAGGCGAGGAATCCGTCCGGGTACGGAGGGATGGGACCGAAGGGCCAAAAGCTGGTGGTACGGGCATGGGGGAACGCTAGACCCGGAGACGAGGGCGTGTGTTTACGGGAACAAAATGTTTAAACCCACCCAAGCCCTTATTGACGCAATGAGGGATGCTCAAGAGGGGAAGATCAAGTTCAACAGAGAGAACGACGCGCCGACAAGAGCCCTCGGGAATCCCGAACACGGAGGACGTGTACGAGGCATGCCCGGGAACATTACGTGGAAAGAAGGGTTCTCCCGGGACGATGACCCGTACGGTTACGAAGCCGTAAGAGAAAGTCGGATCGGGATGCCGATGTTGTGGCGCGGTTGGCATCGGAAGTCGATGAGATGAAGAAAACCCTGTCTATACTAGTACGGGAGAGATCGGCAGCCGGGACGCATGAAGATCATCCAGCGGATCTCGGAAGCCGGCAGCGGAGAAGCGGCGTGGCTTCCACGGAGGTCCAGCCGGCTACCGATGCACCGGAGATCCAAATTACCGCACCGGAGCCTCCTCGCTACCCCGTGGACGATGTAAAGGAGATGAAAGAATGTCATCTCGCATTATCCTATCGGGAACATGTCCACGAAGGTAGCCATCGGCGGTGCTTTGTCATGTGAGCCCGGAGCACTCCACCACAACAAACCCATTGCAGATGGCTATGCTCGTGTCACGGTGGAGGAAATAGTCCCGGGGTTTGAGGACCCGGAGATTGACATTGCTACACCCGAAGGGGAGACAAGACTTGGAGGTGTCAAGCGCCGGTTTATTCTCTCGGAAAAAGAAGTTTATCAAGTTTCCGGACGAGGCGCCAAGGCGAACAAGTCCACCCCCTCCGGTGGTGGTGGCGGCGGCGGCGGTGGTGGTGGTTCACCTACACCCCCTTCCACGTCAGCCCGACGCCGCCCCCCAATTCACCTCCGGCGGGTAAGCGGACGCCGCCCCCCGATCCACCTCCGGCGAAGAAGCGGTCGCCCCGGCAAAGAAGCGAAGCGGTCCTGGGTTATTAACCCGGATCCTTATGTACCTAGGACCACAAAGATACCGGAGCCATCACTGAAGCCTCTCACCCCGAGACCTTGGGAACTTAGTGTCGAGGAAAATGCAAAGGCCGTGGCTGCTCAGCATGAGAAATGGCAGGCGGACTGCAAGAAGAAAAGAGAGCCCGAGCCCAAGCCAGTATATTCGACAAGCAAAAGAAGTGGGCTAAGTCATTTTTGACCGAACCGTCCCAAGCCGCGAAGAATCCGCTCGACTACTATTCACATGAACTTCGTAGGCAAGCATTCATCTTCAAGGAGAAGCAAGAGTTGGCGGAGAAGCAGGAGAAGAAAGCCTTGGAGGAGGCCGAGAAAAAATTACAAAGTAAAAAAGAGGGGAAACAAGTTGCCCAGCTCGGGGAACAGAGTAAACAATCCATCGCCCCTCTCATAGTGAAAGCCGCCGATCCGGATGACCCCCAAATCATAGCAGCTGCGGCAGCACATGGATTGACTGTAGCGAGTGCCACAGAACAAGCGGCCAACTTAGGTATCACTCTTCGTGCAGTGTTAGGCCTTGATGAGGCGCCAAGAATGAAGGACGTAGTAATTACATATGTGTCGAATGGGCCTCTCGTCGAGCCTGCGCAGGAAAAAGGATCTACCTCCACAAATGACAGGTCTGCTAAATTGGTACAAGGCTTACATAAAATTAAAAAACGCCAAAGACTATATTTATGCGGAAGTTAGAGCTGAGCATCACTTCAAACATTACTATGTACAAATTCATCGGAGTGAATTGTTCCAGCTTTTCAATCTGCGCGAGCTCGACAAATCTATCATCAGTTGCTACGTTCTGTAAGTGATTTATTTCTACCCCATCTCGTTCATTGCCTGCACTATATATATATATATATATTGTCCTAACTATCTTGTTGTGTATGCAGAATGAAGAAGCGGGAATGCATAATAAGGAACATCCATGATGTTGGGTTCATTGACCCACAAATCGTTAATTCATATGTGTTACAACATTTTCCCGCCGACATGGAGGCCGACCTGTGGATGTTTTTTTCAAGGCAGGAACTCAAAAGTGATATTCTATTTCCTTACCATTTTGGGTGAGTGTTTCGTCTTGAGCACATTCTCTTTTGTTTACTCCATGCAAGGTATGTGGCTAATCGATGAGTTAATTATGCATGACTCGTGCATGTATCGTGTCCGCAGGTTCCACCGGATTCCGCTAGTAATTCAATTTCACGACTCCACGGTTCTCATCCACGACTCTCCGAATATGAATGCAAAGCTTTGGGCCGACTTGAGAAAAATGATGCAGAAGTAATTATATATATATTTTCATTCACTTGCGCTCTATATCGATCGGCCTATTTTGTTCATTTCCTAATATCAAGTAACTAATAACTCTCTTGTTCATTTAATTTTCTTTGCCTCGTAGGGTTTGGACACGGTTCGTAAACACAAAGGTCGGTGAATTCAAAAAAGAGCTACAAGTGGAAAAGGGTAGTGTCTGCGACCCAAGATATTCAGCCAAAGGGGACCAATCTATGTGGATACTATGTTTGTGAGATGATCCGGAGATACACCTCTGAGCGGATTTCGTGTCCGAACAACATTAGCAGGAATAACCTTCGGAAGACGCTTAGTCTAGAAGCTCGCTTCCGACCACTTCAAGAGGAACTAGCTGGATGGATCGCGAAGCAAGTCATCGATCCTAGAGGAGAACACTATGTAGAGGACGTAGAACTTCATATGCAGTAAATCATATGTATGAAAACTAGTTCAAAATTGTATATGGTGGTCATCGATATTGAATATATATTGTCAATTCCTCTTGAATTCTTTTTGGTTCTAATTTCAAATTTGTTTGAAATTGTACGTTCATATGCATGTATATGTAGTATATAGTAGAATATGTGAAACTCCTTCAAAATTAAAATAAAACAGAAAAGAAAATAAAACAATACAAACTAAAAAGAAACCAGGTTTAGGGGGGGCTAAAACCCTAAACCTGCGGCGGTCTTTAGTCGCGGTTGGCGAGGAGAACCGCGACTAAAGGTCCTCCGCCCCGAAGGACTGCTGGCGGCCACGTGGAGGCGCCTTTAGTCGCGGTTCGTAAAGAACCGCGACCAAAGGGGGGTGGGCTTTAGTCGCGCTTGCTTGGTCGCGGTTGCGCAACCGCGACCAATGGCAGTTACGAACCGCGACCGAAGCCCTTTTTTCCACCGGTGCTTCTGTCCACCCGGCTAGAAATATTCCTTCCTTAGTGATAAAACCTTGATGCTCCATTCCATGGAGCAACGTGTTTGCTGCAACACCGTATGTAACACCCGTCCAGATTTTCCGAGACTGCATGCATGTCTCATCCACCTTTCCCTTGGGAGTCATACCATTTACGGCTCCCATCCGTCCTCCTTTTACCTTCATAACATTGAACTCAAATATTTTCCGGAGAGCACTTCTCTTCAAAATAGGCTTTCGCCCCGCTTTATAAATAAAGCCGCAACGGCCGAATCGATACAAGGTGGTGAGGAGAACCTCTTACAAAGCAGATCAAGAATAAACAAAAAAGAACACGAAAACCAAAACTTGCGGCGACATTGAGACCGGCCCGAGTTGCAACGGAGCTCCACAACAACGCCCCAAAGAGGGTAACGACGCATTACGCCGCCGCCGTCGAGACCGCAAGGTCTAGGTTTTCACCCGGAGCCGTCCCGCAGGGAGGATGCCCACAACGACGCCCCCAAGAGGGTTGCGACACCCGCAGGCATCGCCATCGCTGGCGCCGAGGCGCTGAGCTTTCGCCCGGAAGCATCCTCACACCACGCCCGGAGAACTTAGCCTCCCGTAGCCACCGAGGTAGGTTTCCGAAACAAGATCTGGGAGCTGCCAAAGCCGAAGCGCCGTCAACACCAGGAACACCCATCGTCCGCTCCACGCCATCCGCATGACCGAAGAGTGGGACCACCACCACCGCAACGTTGCCCGCCGTAGAGCCAACCGTGCAGTCCGCCTTCCGGGGCCGCCGCCCCGGCATCCCACGAGCTCGAGCCCATGACCTAGCCACCACGCGGCAACGCCGACGGATGGACAGGGTAGGCCATCACCATAGCTAACAGTCATCAGGGCCAGCGCTAGTTAGGGGAGGGGATCCGCCCTCCGGCACACAAGGTGCCCACCGTCCGGACGTGGTAGCACTACCAATTAGGCCTAGATCAGGCCCGACCGCCTGCCAGGCCCGGAACAGGCCCCATTAGACGTGCTACCGCTTCTATGCCCACGTCGCCGATGCCATCCAACTGCAGCTCTGTGCCAAGCCTACCCATGCCGCCACCGGCAGACCACCATGTGTTAGGCAGATGCCAAGAGCGGCGTCACCGCGACCTCACTCCTCGCACGACGGCCCCGACCGAGGCCGCACACCGCTGCAAAGGAGCACCCCCGCCACAACGCCCGGGGACATAGTTGCACCGTAACCGACGCCACCACGCCGCCGATCAAGCCCGTCACTTTGTCGGCATCCAAGAACTCGCCTTTGAACGCCGGCAAGAACATGCGACGACTCGCCCGAGCAAGATCGGGGACGAACGCAGAGCTGCCCGGGCCGCCAGATCTGGACCCGCCTGGCCCAGACCTAGATCCGGCCGCAGTGCAGCCCGGAGGGTGCCCCGCCGGCGGTGGCCCTGCCCAGGCCCGCCTGGCCATGGTCAGTGACCACCAGGCCTAGATCGGGGCCCAGCTACCCCGTCCTGCGCCGCGTCGCCAGGCTGCCCCCTCCGTCGCCGCGCTGCGCCGCCTGCCGTAGTTCGCGCTGCGCCGCCACCTCCTTCGCCATGAGCCGCCGCCGCCATGCCTTGCCGTCGTCGCCGGACCGAATCCCGGATGCCCCGAAGCGCACCGCCGCCAGCTGCATCTGCCCCGCGCAGAGCCCCGCGCGCGCGGGTGAGGAAGATCCCGCCGCCGCCGGCACCACGCGGGCTTTGCCCGGCGGCGCTCGCCTGCGGCGGCGGGGAGGAGAGGAGGAGGGAGGGCGAGGCGCGAGGTGAGGCTAGGGTTCGCCCCGGTCGCCCGCGGGGAGCGACGCGGAGCAAAACGTTGGTTCTCTCACCTGCCTATGGAGAGCACTTCTTATCTTGTACTCATCGAAAATTGGAGGCAAACCTGACGATGCGGCGTACCACTGTCCTGCAAGCTGATCAGCCTGAATGGAACGGCTGTTGCTGCTTGTACCACTGTCATAGTTGAAATAAGACCCATTCCATAACTTTGCCGCATAGACTGCTTTAGCTTTCATGAACTTCAGCTTGTACTCTTCAGCGTATGGGCGAAAGGCGATGAGCCATTGTAGCTGCAGCTTGAAGTGCAGCAAGCCAGAGGCAACCACAGTAAGCACTAATTCCGTGAACAGTCCAAGCATCATAGGTTTGATCAGGAAATCCATCATTATCAATCATACCATCACCATCTCGATCGAACTGATCCATGTAGTCCATCGCTGCACAGACTGCAGGCCAGACATCTCTACCAAATGCCATATCACCTATGGCAGCAAAGTCTCTGTATACCTGGAGTACAAACTTGGGATTTAGATCTTTCCATTTGCTTGTATCATGTATGTTGTAGGCATTCATTTCATGCCATGGATCGTGTGTTCCTAGGTCATGAGGAACAACGCCTTTGACTTTCCGGATTCTTGAGGTACCATCAACCAAAAATTTGACTCTCTGCCGATCTTCATACAAAACAGCATCAGCGAAATCACATTGAATGCTCAGCTCTATTTTGAGGAACAAATCAAGGAGAGCAAAAGAAGCATAAAAATGCACATCATATGTATTCCACATGATGTACTCCACTCCCTCCAGGTTCAAAAAAATTCCAACATTTTCAGGGCCATCCTTGAAAATTAGGTAAGGAATTGGTTTTTGCAGCCCAATTGGTTTCTTCAGGCATCTGTGATCCATGAACCGCAGCATACATTGACACACCACGCTCTTCACCATTAGGCAGGTCATCTCCATTAGAGACTTGCTCTGCGTCTGGCTTGACATGGTTATCTTTAACGGATTCCAATTTAGCACCTTTTTTTGAATGTTTCTGTTGGTTACAAGCAGGGCTTGATTTTCTCTCGATCGCTGGAGGTTGACCATCTACATGATTAAAGGAAAAAAACACACATATAAGGATGGATAACACAAAGAAGGACCAGAGTGGATGCTAAACTGGAACTGAGCCAATTGGAACATAACTTTGAGAATAAAAGGACTACAACTGGAAAGTAAGATGAAATCATCCCTGAAAATTTGAATCGAACTCCGGCGGCCAAGCCGTGTCGTCCAGCGGCCGGTGCTAACCGGGGAAAAGGAGGCCTACGCTCGGTGCCATCTCTGGGGGAGGGGATGTGCCGTGGGCGATTCTAGGCGCTGGTCTCCGACGAGGAAGGCGGCGGCTTGTGAGGCGATTCGGAAGAAGAAGGGGATTGCATCGGGGGAAGCTCGGCTTCGGAGAGTGATAGCGGCCGACCGATGGGAGAACTCCGTGCCGAGGGAAGGTGCGTCAGTGCCCTCGATTCCACCGGTGCCCGGGGAGGAGACGACTTGGGAGGTCTATGCTCCACGGTCTGCGCCGCCGGCCAACCAGACACAGGAGGATAGGGTTTCGAGCGGGTGGAGGGAGCGAGCCACTCGCTCGTGCTCGCCAAAGCGGAGCGGGCCGCTTGAGCTAGATGGGTTGGATGGGCCATTGGTTTGCTCCTTCTCAACGGGCCTGGAAGGGGACAAGCATCCCAACAGGAGGACCCCCTCGACGCAGCAAGGGTCTATGGGCTCGAGCCCAACTGCAGATGGGCCCAGTGGCCTGGTGGAACGGACCAGATCACGTTTTAGGTGGCTTTGGATGCCAGTGGGTTGCACCCGACTAAGGATGGCAATGGGCAGGGTATGGGCAGGGTAGAGTAATACCATACTCATACCCATATAGTTAATGGGTACAAACTTCTACCCATACCCGTACCCATGGGTACAAAACTTTACCATACCCATACCCGGCGGGTACCCGTACCCATTGGGTACCCGGTGGGTAGGTTAAATTGTACAGAAGTCAATCACAATTTTACATTTACGATAACAATTTCGATTAAAATAATTAATCATCTCAACTCAATTATAGGTAGTTGAGTACATAACAATTAACATAATATAAAAATCACATTCTCATATTCTAACTCATAAGTCAACAGAAATAGACGTGTCACGTAACAATTTAACAATAAACGGGCAGGGTATGGGTACACCCGCGGGTATGAGGCTACGCCCGTGCCCTGCCCATGACTTAACGGGCAGGGTATGGGTACTACCAATGGGCATAAAAGTGTACCCATACCCTGCCCATGCGGGTACGGTACCCGCGGGTACCCGTACCCATGGGTAAAATTGCCATCCTTACACCCGACCGGAGTTAGGGTTCCTAGCTAGCCAGGAGTAGTGAGGTGAGAAAGTGGCTGCTCGATCCCCTTGCTCCACCACACTGTCTGCTCCGACGTGCCCCTGATCCCCGGCCGCCGATTCGCTCTTTTGCGGCGGTGGTCATGGATCGGAGCGGAGAAGGTGGGCGCAAGCGCAACTTTGCGAGATATGCGAGTGGGCGGAGGCAGGAGGGTACGGGCCGTGGTGATGGTGGTTGTTTCGACGGTGGTGGCGGTCGCTTCGATGGCGGCAGTGGTCGGCAAGCTGGGGGCGGAGGACGCCAGGACGGTGGAGGACGTCAGGACGGTGGAGGACGCCAGGACGGTGGAGGCCGCCGGATGTCTTCTGCTTCCAGGTCGACGTCAACGATAGCCATGAGGGAAGCTATCGCTACCCGGAGGAGGGCGGGAGCCGGCAGGATGGCGGCTACCGCTACCAGGAGGACGATTACAGGTACCATGAACAGGGTGAGGAGAAGTGGGGGCCTCCACCGCCGTGGTGGCAGGAGCAGTTGAGGAGAGAGGAAGCCCAACGCCTCAGGCACCTTTCGCGAAAGGTCAGGCATGTTGACAATATTCACTCATTTATTTTATTACCATCAATTGTGTTGAGTTTCATTCATACTACTCGTACATTAATATATACACATATATTGATCTTCTTCTTTTGAAGGCCGATTTTCTATGGGGCCAGCTTCTACCAGAGGAATGCGTGCAAGCAATTCAAGAGGAGTTGGCGGGATTTTTACTTAACGAGGTCATACATAAAGGGTCATACATAAAGGCGGAGAATACCATTTCCGCTAATGCCTCCATGTAATCTAGTGATCTCCATGTAATTAGATAGAAACTATAACAAATTCTATCGTAAGAGGCATTATATTATATGTGCATAAACGTGTACATATATATATATATATATATATATATATATATATATATATATATATATATATGTATTTGACGTGGAATATATATAAATGGAAACGGAGAAAAGCAAAATATAGGGCTAGAACCCTAAACCCTGGCGTGAACTTTAGTTCCGGTTGGTGTTACCAACCGGGACTAAAGGTCCGCCAGCCCGAGCATTCCATCGCCGCCACGTGGATGACCTTTAGTTCCGGTTTAATAAGCTAACCGAAACTATAAATTTAGGCTTTAATCCCGTTTTTGGCAGTCCCGGATAGAAAATCGGGACTAAAGGTTCTTCCGAACCGGTAGCGAAAACCTATTCTCTAGAGGTGCGAGGATGTAAGGATAAGAATGTGGAAGGGCCCCACCCACGTTGTCCAATATCCAAGCTTTTCCAACAGCCACGAGGACACATGTTGCGCTCGCCAGGAACAAAGGCGAGGGATCCCCCGGCTAATCTCCAGCATCCTAGATTCCTAGAAGAGCTCTAAGCTCCCAGGGTTCCAGCGTCTGGGGTGAACTGGAGCGTCGCTATCATCGGGCCTACAAGGATCGTCGGTTCATGTGTGTACGTGTCCCGTATTACGCCAGGTCGATTCGAGCGTGTTATTTTCCTCACGCATGAACCCATCTCCGCGTCTCTCTCCCCAACAGCCGAACCATTCTTTTCTTCCACGGGCTGCAAGGGTCAGGCCGCGGTGCCCCTTCTGCCAACCCGCCGGCGGCGCGCCGCCTACCCAGCCCTACGCTGCTCCGCCTGCCCAGCCCTACTCTGCTCCGCCTGCCCAGCCCTACGCTGCTCCGCCTTGCCATCTCCGCCAACGTCCCTACGCCAAGATCTGGCTCCGAGCTTCCAGCGGCGCGTCCCCGACCAGGAACTGCGGGCGGCACGTTGCATCCCCAAATCGCGCCCCCCACCGTCGACAGGACTCAGGAGCACCAGTTTCGTTGTGTCCTCACTGAAGCTGCAGGTTAATCTCTTCCAATCACATTATCTCTCCTTATAATGGGATCTCTGTCATGAGGCGATGATCACCCCCCCCCCCCCCCCCCCTCCCCACACACCTTCTTCACACCGTAGTTGTTTGATGAAATGCTCCGAAGCAGGTTGCAGGCTTCAATATCGACTTTGTTCTGAAGATACAAACTACGTAGTTTCACAAGGATAAAGGTTCTTACATTTCTACAAATATAAATGAAGGAGATTGCCAATGTGTGATGAATGTATCGTGTTGACAACTCTATAGCTTATAAGTTGCAGTTAACCAGTAGAGGGACTGCTGTGGCATGTAGGTATTTAAATTAATTTTTTCACTCATTTTCTATGTTTGTCAGCCCACTGCGTCTAACCAGCATGTTTAGCACTGTAACCTAATTGCAATTTTGAAGAGGCACAATAACCCCAATGGCTTTGACCCGAGATTTTCACATTTAATAAAGGAAGAACTGACAGTAAATGATAACTACATTTGAGAACATGATGGAAAATTCACACCGAATTAATTGAAATTTGGTTATTCGTAACCTGCTGGCAAATTTACGGGCTGTGCTATCATTAGAAAAATAACATATATATATATATATATATATTGTACTTTCTTTACCTTAGTTTCACATGCGCCTTAAATTATTCATTTAATCACAATAATATTTATTTGCAAAATCTATTCCTATCACGAACTGTCACATTTTGAAGATAGTGTTTGTAAAGCAAGTTGTTCCCGTTATGTCACGGTGATACCCAGTCCGAAATGGTACTCGTTGAAACAAAATTGAGGCCATGATTATTCAATCCCAACCACTTATATATAGCCCAGATTTAGCTGCTAGAATATTGTTTACCATAATTTTTGTTGGTACGATGGTGTTGATTTCGGGGCGGATTATTGCTTGCAGGGATTTTCCGTGCGCGAGGCTGCCAATGTGTCTGTTATTGTGGGCAGAGATGAAGCAGGTTTGCAGTTGGTTTTGGTTGCCGTAGTTTCTTTCCTTTGACTTTGAGTCATCTTGTGACTTCTGGCGCGTTCTGAGTTGGTTGAGATTGAGAGGACTGTAGGCCGTTGTTCACGTGGGTGCAGTTACGGGTCTTTTGTTGCTGATTTGGAAGGGGTTTGTGGCGAACGTGCTCACCGTGTATTTTCTTTAGGATTTTGTTTTGGATTAGGGAACGGTATCCATTCTCCATGCACATAGAACAGAAATCAGTGTCTCGATAGGGTCTGTGTGTGCTGGCGATGGCCAGAAATCGACCCGCCAGCTGTTTTGACTCCACTCTGTCGACGCCGAACTTGTTACGCGTTCCTGCACTCCATTGCAGGTCTTCCTCCCTTGGCCCAAGTTTGCACCCACTATTGAGCTCTCAAGCCTGCTCCATCCGCCACCGGGCCTCCACAAACCTACAGCCGGGGCTGAACCTCCTGTAGTGTCTGGAGGCTGCACTAATCAGGCGAACCTGGATGATGATGCAATACACATCCGTGTGTATCTACTGCCATTTTGTCGGATCTAGCTGTATGGGTAAGTGTACCTGTAGCTTTATATAAATATATATGCTTCATAATGGATGTTCCCTGTTACAAATGTACAGATGCATGGACGCATGGTGGATGCATGTTGGAAATTGCAGATCTGTAGTATTTGCACTTTTTTGTGTGTACCTAGACCAGTTATCATTGTTGTTTTTAGTCACTCTCATTCCTATTGTGCATCGTCAATTTTATTGTCACATGGCTTATATATTATATATGACCTGCTATATAGGGACTTCATCATGTAGCTTGCATGTAAAAGAAGCATGATCTCATATATGATCTATTTTAAAAATATGATTTGCTAGATGTTAACTTTGGACTATCAAGGTTGCTCACATTGTGGATATCCAAATATCATTCGGAAAATATAGTCCCGTTTCTTATTAGGTGATAATAATTACTATTTGACATGTGTACCATAGACACAAGTTATTTGTCATGGCGAAGACTTTCTACTTGTTTCACTGGTACACATCAAAGGTGAAAATGATAAGGATCGGGATGGGAACTAGGGAGGTTGACAACGATGGACACGGGCGGTTAACAACCTAGGCGATGGATTGATGGTCCTTCATGTTACTAGAGCCTTTTGTGGCATGTATGATTTGCTTAGCCAATGTGGTTTGATTGGGATTTACTTAGTCAGTTAATTTACAGTTTGGAGTAATCAGTCTGCAAACTTAATATCTTTGCTTTTATATGTTGTCTAAAATTCCTTAGTCATTCTGCAGACAATAGCAAATTTGCTTTTATATGTCATTGTCTAAAATTCATGAGTCATTCGCAGACAATAGCAAATTAGCTTTGTTTTTGTCTGTACTAATCCGAGTTTAAGAAAAATGCAATTCATACAAGCGTGCAATAAATGTGAGATCTATTCCTCTTGAAGTATTTAAAAAACATAAATTAAATTAGTGAAAAGGATTATTTGAATGGATTGCCATTCTAACTTTTGAAATGGTTTGTGCCATCTCTTATACTATTATGTGCAGTCTATTTTCTGGATGTATTAGATGCGTGATATATTTATTTAGGCCCGTGAGCTCTGATGGGTTCACCTTATTCCGTACTAATTTTTCTATTGGCGAGTGGCAAGCTGGATCAAGGCAAGAGACTGACAACCACTAGGGGTCAAACCGTGTAGACAGATGGATGTTTGCACGTGCATGGTGGAAGTCAGCTTGCAGCCAGGTTGTTCGGGTTTGAAAAACGTTTTAATTAATCAATTTTGCAAATCTTTATCACATACAAGCAGTGCAAAAATGGAAATTAGTAAGGTATGTCCAGCCTAAGGCAATTTTGCGCGTCCGTCAATACTTGCAGCCAGTGGGTAAAGCTTTCTATTTGTGCTCAGCCACAGAGAAAAAGGTGTGCAGCTAAATACATCAACCAATGGTAAAACACAATGGTCACAAACCATTCATGCATGTCCTTGAATTCTAGATCCTATGCATGTCCTTGAAACTGACAGTGTAATTCAGAAAGTTTTGTTATTTCTAACAGTTGGAAAGAAACAAATCCAATGTAATCAGTCTGCCAGTGGTAAGTCTGATTCGGAACGATGAGGCCCCTAAAGAAGCCCTGAAGCAAGTTGAGTTCAGGTCTAATTGTATAATACCGTTTTAATTCTAAGTTGGGCAAATCTGTTGTTTTTAAATTTATTTTTTGGGGAGTTTTCATCTTATTTGCACCAGATGATTGTATTGTAGATAAAACCAAGATTATACTCTTCTTATTACATAAAAAGATTCGACAACTGCAATGAACCATAAAGCGTGCTTTGGTTGTATATATATATACACCCACCTATAAAAGTAAACCCATCTAGATTAAATGGCATGCAAACACCACACACGCATCCTTTCCTCTGTCACTTACTAAATAAGAAAGGACTGTCATATTGTGTGGTGTTAGAAACGTGCGACCATATTGAAAATTGCAATGTGCCAGATGATGTTAGAGTTGTGAAAATCACGTCATCCGCTATGATATTTCCGATAAGAAATACTCCATCTGTCTAAAAATAAGTGTCTTAATTTTATCTAGATACGAATGTATTTTAAACTAAAATGCATCTAGATACATTCATATTTAGACAACAATGCGATGCCTATGTTTAGATGGAGAGGGTATATACAAACTAAGTATGTGAAAAACACAGCCATTATAGTTTCCGATAAGAAATAGACCTATGTGCATAAAAACTGAAACTATATAGTAAGTATGTGAAAAAACGCGTGCTGCAACGCGCGCGGGGTCCTTCTAGTTCCAAATGAAATCGAGAGTTGCACAGACCAAAGGAACAAAAAACAAAAAAACAAAAACAAAAAAAAGCTTCCTGTTGCCTAGCTAACTGATGTTGTCCTGCAAAGTGGACAGTTCCAACACATTGTTGAATGACTACCCAGCAATTGAATAAAAATGAAAAATATGACACACATCCGGATTACAAGACATGTTGAAGAGGTTGCACATTTCGGCAGCTCCATTGTGAAGTGTGTGGACATGTAAATCCATTGGCATTGTTCAAATCGAGAACTGCATCCGGCATGCTCAACTAGGATAAAAAAGACTCAAGCCTGCCGAAATAACACAACGCACACGGACACAACTTTGAGAACATTGATCAGATGAGCTAAGAACAACACCAGTTTTAGTTTGAATAAGGGAATATCTTCATCAGTGAAAACCATACAAGACGAATTAATACAACAGTGGTCAGTATCCTCGAGTGAGTACAGTATACTTTGCCAAAAAAATTATCAAGACCTGATCTACTCTAATTGATAGCAGCAAACGAGAAGAAATGGTTGTGTCTCTGAAGATCGACCGCCGCGGTACTGTAATTGCACTTCTTGTAGAGCGCTGCTTCTTCGTCGTCATGATCGGCCAAAAGGTTTCGCAGCTCCTCTGAAAGTTCCCAGTCTGTTGATGGCGCAGGATGTTCTGTGTGCATGTGGTCGATGTTGGTCTGAGCCTCGATCGGGAGAGTTTGCTGCTCCTCTGATTCCCAGTCATCATCCCAAGGCCTTAGCAGCAGGTGCTCTGATCCCTCGTTGATTGATCCCCAGTCAAAGTCCGACTCCTCTTCAGGTTCCACGGGGAGAGTTTGGTCCCCGAGGAGTTCTTCCATTGTGCAAGACATCCGGCCCATGGCGTCGTCAGCTTCAGGTGCGTGGGGCAAGGAAACGGGTGCGGCGGACGTGCACCAGACCAGAGAATGCTCGCACTCGACCTCCTCAGGTGCTGGGACTGGGACGGGAACGCAGACGGACGGCAATCCGCGACAATCCGCGACGGGGGCTGCCATCCGCATCTTCTTGGAGCAGGGCGGATCGGCGGCGGCGGCAACAGGGGCTGGCCTCTTCTGTGATTGCAGCGCGAATACATGCTCTTGTCGAAGCTTGTAGGCGTCGGATTCTTGGCGGGCTGCGGCGCACGCGTTGGGAGCGAGATGAATCTTGCATAGCACCTTCTCGCCGTCGGCGACGATGGCCTCCGGGCGCAGGCACCGGAACTCCTCCATGACCCAGCCGGTGCTGGCCTTGCCTTTCTTGAACGACAGGTGCTTGACCTCGCCGACCTTGAAGCCCTCGTGGCCGTAGACGCTCTCCGTCCTCTGGACGGCCCAGGTGCCGGCGCCGGCGACGCGCGTGGCCCGAGCGTCGTTTCCGCTCTTGCGCTTGCAGGTGGTGAAGAAGAAGCGGTCGCCGGTGCGAGCGGCCGAGGGCACGGGCGCGTACTCGGCGGCGAGGTCCTTGGGCTCGCAGGCATAGACGTCGGCGTGGCGGATGAGCGCGTCGGCGCCGTGCGGCAGCGGCGAGCCGGCGAGGAGGCGCGGCAGGAAGTAGGTCACGGCGTCCTCCTTGGACGGCCTGAACTGGTGGTGCTTGTAGAGGTCGTCGAGCCCGTCCGTCGCCATGGTTCGGCCGTGGAGCTGCTCCGCGTCTAGGTTGATTGGTGGAACTGAATTGGATGGCGGGAGGGAGGGAGAAACCTAGGTTGGATCTTGGATGGCGGGAGAGGGAGTGTGGTGCCGGATGGAGAGTGGGGTTCAGATCAGATACTTATAATCGAAAGGGAAAGGGCGTCACGCGTACTAGACTAGGAAATATTGGCTGATGGTTTGGGTTTGGAGTCGGTTTCCAATTCAATTCGGCGGGTTTCCATGTTCTATGTCCGATACAAAAAATATTTGCGTTTCGCATCGAGACTTTCCATATTTTGAATCCGAGCCGTGCTTCTCTTCGATCTGGTGGCTGACTTGCCAGCAACGTTTCCTTCAATCTACTTTAGCCTTGCAGTTGCAGGCCCGTGTACATGCACCAGAGACCGTACTACATCTTGTTAATTGCAGTTTGCACCACATAAACTTGACACTTCAAAAACATCGACGGCAGTATTTATTTCAACATATTTGCAAATTGGTACTGCATATTTGAAATTTGCATTCGCACGAAATGTAGATAGCATCTGATAGCTCATCATCATCTAGGAAACTGAAAATGTAACTAAAATTAAAATGACGCGGAATCTAAACGGTCGCGGAAACAATGAGCGTTCACCGGTGACGCAGAAGGATGCGATGGCGGTGCATCACCTGTGACACCAACACTTATTCACTGCAGCGCCCCTGTCGCCCCCAAAAACTCCAGCGCACCTCGAACCGGGTGTCCAAGAACAAGCCATGGTCGAGTTGGTCGTCGTTCAAGTCACATGTGAAGTCACCGAGCAAGTCTATATGCTATCCCCTTCCACTCCAGCTAGCATACGGACCATTGTACTCGTGTGATGCGGGGGTTCCGAAGAAACCTGAGAAATTTGGATGTGCAGAAGATGTATATTTTCCCCTTTTCTACAGGCGGTGTATGTTGTTGCTCACGGTGGTGGCGTGTGTCGGGGCTGGCAGCGGTGGCAACGGTGTGTGTCGGGGATAGCAGCGGTGGTGTGTGATACCGCTGTCGTAGTCAGCGACGGTGTGTGGTGGGGATGTCGGTGGCGGCGACTGGCAGCACGAGGATGAGCGTGTCCGCATATAGTGGTGCTCCCGGGATGTTCGGACTTATGTCCCGGTTCGTGATTATGTTCTTTTGGGAGGTAGTGATTTTAGATCGTAATTTGCATGAATGAAATGCATT
The DNA here is from genome assembly GCF_022539505.1 of Lolium rigidum. Taxonomy (NCBI): domain Eukaryota; kingdom Viridiplantae; phylum Streptophyta; class Magnoliopsida; order Poales; family Poaceae; genus Lolium; species Lolium rigidum. The sequence continues at coordinate 257,354,062 of NC_061513.1, read as the reverse complement.
AATTAATACCTACATAGCCGATTAATTTCATGTTTGAACACCAACATAGAAATGATGCGAATAGACATGATTGGTTTTAAATACATTGTTCAACACCACAATTACCTAAATTGAGGATATGAACCTACCTCATGCATCTTAATTCTGACATAGCGATGAAGACCACGGCTAGGATACCAGTAGCATTGATAGCATATTATTGATATTTGCCAAGAGCATATCTTTTAATCTTTCTCATCTTCATCCTTGTTTCATCAGTGTTCATCTTGTGTTCATGGATGAAATTGTCCAAATGAAGTTCCATATTCATCTTTTCTTCGAGAATTTTCTTCATTGCTTCCTCGGGGCCTTCTGGGTTGCCTCGTGCACTAGCTTTTCTTTTCTTCGTTCTTCTTCATCGCTTCCTCCATCTTCCGAGCTGCCCCGTGCTAGCTCAATCTTCTCTTACGATGTTTTCATTTCTTTCTCTATCTTCGGGTTTGCCCATTAGCCAGCTCAAGCTTCTCTTGCACATTCGTCGTGTCTTCATCTGGATTCCTCTTCCCATCCCTTGTGAAGTAGTATAACTCATCCAAAGTAAGCAATTTCGCATCTAGACAACACTGAAACTCGATAAGTCCTACCCAGTTACTGCACTCACACATAGATTCCTAGAATTTTCATATTTTTTCAGAAACAAAAGGCAATACATAAATCTAAAAAAAATGAAAGTAGGTATTATCGGAAACATGGACCGATTACGGTGCGCACACGGAGCAATGCAAATATTTCCCTGAACCAAGAGAATATTTGTAGGATTCAAGCAATCCATAAAACTTGTTACCTAACTCTAGCACTCGGTGTTAGATTTACTAGGGAATATAGGAAATGTCAAACCGTCGAAACCTCCTCGAATGCGTGCAGGGATTACTTGGTCAATTTCTTGATAAGGTCATGTAATGGATCTATTAGATTGGATCATGGACATCAACACTAAGACGAAAATTCCATCTTTGCTAGAAACAGAAATTTCGTTTTCTCGTGCGTTCGAAATTGTTCCGTTTCTACAAAATATTATGTTTTGTAAAATTTCGTTTTCTTGATAAGGTCATGTAATGGATCTATTGGATTGGATAATGGACATCAACGTTAAAACAAAAATTCCATATTTGCTAATAACGGAAATTCCGTTTTTTGTGTGCGTCACATTGTTCCGTTTATGTAAGATTCCGCTTTCATTTCATTTTCATGGAAACGTCAAAACTTTCCACTCCATTTTAATCGGTAGGTGAAACTATCTGTTGTGAAAAACTTACGTTTCTCCTTCTATTAATGCATTTTTTCTTCACCATATACATATAGCTGCTGCCGTTCCTCGGCAAGAAAAGAAACTTCATTTTTTTCTTCTAATTTAAGAAACTAATTATCCTCTGGCAGGTGCAGCAATGTATATGGTAAACTTAAATTTTAAAAAGCAATGTATATTGTAAACTTAAATTTTAAAAAGCAATGTATATGGTAAACTTAAACTTTAGAAAAATGTTTGAACGCGACCACGCTGGGACTCGAACCCAGAATCTCCCGCTCCGGAGGCGAGCGCCTTATCCATTAGGCCACGCGGTCGTCATGTGAGGAATCCCCAGTAGGACCTAATTGTACTTTAAAATTAACAGTTGCTGAAAAAACTACCGCTAATACTGTTTGGGAGTGGAGCCCCAATTCAATACCAGGGTAGGGTATAATTTACACCCGATAAAAACATGCAAGAATCTTAGGCTAGCTAGTATTCAAGACTGTCAGTACCATTGTACCAACCAAATTACAACATTTTCCGTTCCAAAGGGACAGAGATTTGGTGCACATGGGCACCAGTGATCTCGTTTTTTTTAAAAAAATGAAAATAATAGTTTTGAGTTGTAAAAAATTCTGGAAAAAAAATCCACACATAGTCAATGATGTATCCCACAAACGGGTAAAAAATCAGTTTCAAATACTTAATATTTTGAGCTACACAAAAATGACAAAATTGTAGATCTGAGTAGTCATTTTCAAATCTCCAAAACATATCAGAATTTGTTATTTTTGTCCAGGCCAAAATAAAACGAATTTTGGATTGGGATTTTTCATGATTGTGGGATGTATCAATGGTAATGTACATATTTATTTTCATGATTTTTTATAACTTGTAAAAATATTTTTAATTTTTTTTAACTGAGCGAGAGCACTGGAGCCCGTGAGCTAAAAGCACTTTTCGGTTCCAAAGCAACTATAGATTTTACTTTTAGAAATCTCACTATACTTGCCCGTCTACGGAGGTGGAGTTTTGGTTCATATTTGCATATGAAAATATTATTGAAAGTGCATAAATATTACATCTCAAAAATATAAAAAAATTGGAAATAAAATTTCACGTGTACATATGGACATTCTATGTTCTCAGTCAAACTTTCGGGGAAAACGAACATTTTGCGTTGCTTGTGTAAAGAAGACAAAAAAAATGTTCAGTGAATAGTGATGTTGAAGCATCAAAATTTATCTTTACTATTAAATGGGAGTTGGTCGTTTGACACTAAACGCACTTTGATGGTCGTCATTAAAACAATCCGGACCCTCTAATCTATTCTCCCTATCTTAGCTTCGTCCGATCAAGTCACACCCCAAATATCTCCACGCACAAATTAAGTATGGTATAAAAATCAGTCACGATATCTCAGGCTGTTGTCAACGCTGAATAATTATGGTAACATCAATTACTCTCTAGGCTATGGCAGGAGAACCAACTACTCTCTAGGCTATGGCAGGAGAACCAAAATATGGTACTCCGTAGCATCAATTATGCTCCAGACTTGGTTCCAGGCAAGTCGCCATGTTGCCGCGAATCAAATCAATCACAATACGCTCTAGGAAGACACCTTCCTTAATTGCACGATCCTCATCCTTAATTATATGGAATATTGGACAGATGATGTGTTGCCTGATCAGTTCACTCAGGTGTGTTAATATTTTTTGAGGATAACATTAGTAGCCGCTTACATTTTCAATAGTTGCTTAAGGAGATGTTTTAAATATTATATTTTGCAAAAGGATATGAAAGAATTTTGCCGAAAATTAATCGTTGTACTGGTGGAGTCCGAATTGAATAAGATAAAAGGAAAGCCAATATACTATAAATGTACCAATGAAAAAAATGTGTCTACTTCTGATTGTGTGATTGTGGAGGGTCCGAAGCAACTAGACTTGAGTGATAAAGTCCACGTCATACCCACAAACCCACGCAAGTTAGTTGACAAGTTTTTGCAACACATCATGTCGATCCAAGACCCCAAATTATTGGAGTAAGCAGTATGTTAAAAAAATGCGATACTATGCATTGCTATGGTTTTATCATTTTTAACATTTTCCTCACAGGCAGGAATGGGTGTGGAGCTCCAAACCATATCCAATAGGCTTGAGTCTTAAGAAAATCCAGGACATACTTAGGATGGACCAGCATATGAACAATGAGTGCTTCAACTTGGGAATTCATATAGTGGCATGCGATGAAATCCTACAGATAGCAGAGACTGATGTGCACTACATAGATCTAGCCTCTTGTGTAAGTTAGTACAATCTGGCATTTTCATTGTTGTCACACGAGGTAAAAAATACCGAGTAAAGCCAAATATACAGTCCCTAGCAACATTGTTCAATAGTTGGCCTGGGATAGACTACAAAATCGCATCACACAACTTGGTAAATATATTGACTTATCCAACGGTGTCACATTACATGTGTTTCTAATTGTTTCCCTTTTGAAGATTTTTCTTCCTTATGCATCCATGGGTCACTTTAACTTGTTCTTCATCGATAAGCATGAATATTCTACTAGATTTAGATGTGCGCCTTGGCGCACGATCCCGTGAATATCGAACCGATCTACATGTAAACGAAAATACATTTTGTAGGATTTAGAAAACAAAGTCTATAAAAATTAAACACACAAAATTAGAATGGAACAACAATGCTTATACACAATGAGGAAAATAGCGAAATCTATGAACGCTCTTATGGTTTTTTGGAGACAAATAGAAGTAAAGCTAAAAATAACAAAAGTAACATCTAAATAAGCTCGCCGCAATTCAGTCTTTTAAGGCCACTACGGGCACACCAAAAAACAAATTCTAGTAGGTAGTTGCACCGCCAAAATGTGCAGCTTCTGCACCATAACTTCCAGCATGACACCAGGCAGGATCCTGACATTCTCGAGCTCTACAGCCTCCATCTCGACAGCCTCCATTAGGCTGCAACAAAGCAAATAAATGTTGTAATTAGAGCAACATTAAGAACACCATGGAATAAAAAAATGTTGGAGAACAAAGGGAATGTTATACTAATGTTGTAATCAGATGAAAGTATTTGTAAACCAAGAGTATTATTTGCACTTGGATATAGCATAAGAAGAAACCCAAGCCTCAAGAGTTGCCTCCATAGGTGAATAAATAAAAAAATGTAGGAAGTTTTCGATAGGGATTAGCTGATCTATTATTAGAAAATATATAATTAGTTTTGTAAGAGTTTGATAAAGGACATAGATTTTGTGTCCTACCGTGACCAAGAAATCGATAAGTATATGTTCTCAAAATGATATCAATAAATAAATAGGTGATGCCATCTAACAGAAGGAATGCACCCGAAGTCTTACTTGAGGATAACGTATACTAACTATGCTCGTATGACAAAAAGCACCCTAGTTATTCTCTTGCTACATGTGCTCGAGGGCACACACTCAGCCTCGACAACAGTTTATTGACAATGATACTTAACAGGGTACTGTATTTTATTTTTGGTAGCCAATCAATAGAGTGAAGTCCCTACAGAACTAATCCAGCTTAGGTACATTTCCTCAACAGCATATCGATATATTTACGTTGTGCCTGAGCAGAACCGAGGCCCGAGGAAAAGCTCGAGGTATAAATCTCTACCTGGTACCAATACGGCTAGCAAATCTAGAGGGAAATAGAAGCTGACCTGACAACCTTTCAGTGAGGAGCAACAAAGCCTTCCGTGACGCGTGAGGCAGAATCGAGCCATCTGGCAGCACCTGAAAGAGTAGATCGATAGTGAAATTGAGAGTAGTTGTGATTGTGTATTTTGTTTCTTGTGCAAAATAATTTGAGCTTCTTCTGTCAACACATGTGCATGATAGTAAATAATTCATAGTGAAGGAGCACACTAAAAGGTAGAGCTGGATAAATAATTTCTAACACTATCTAAAATAATCCATAACCTGTATCTCCATTCACGCCGCCCAACCAATCTCCTCATGTGTCGTCGCCCACAAAATACATGGCAAGTGAATGCAAGAAGTTTCTAATAAGATCAAACCGTAAACTGAGTCGTGATGAGACAGTGACTTAATATCACTAATCATCCAAAATCGTAGCTCAAGCAAATGATAATAAATGCATACAGAAGGAAAAGGAAGAACGCTACATTGTTTCAAAGAATTCGTAAACCACATGAAGCAATGGCTCCGAATAAAGGAACTGACAAATTTCCCACAATAGTGGTGACTACACGCGCGCGCATATCATGCATAATTGCACAATAGCACATACCAAGAGAAAATAGATTTACCGTATGCAAAAAATAAGAATAATTAACATCCACATTGGTCACGTGACAATAATTTACCCACACATGTTGATCAGAAAACACAGTTTTTTGCTCAAGCTTTTGTCTTCTATGGCCTAGCTGTAATTCCCGGTAACAAAATTAAAAGAACACAAAAGCTGCCGTTAGCCAAAAGGGGAAATAACATAACCACATATGAACTTTCGCTTTCTGATTATGCATGGTAGAGACAAATTGGTATAGGAAGATCACATTGGCGCCAGCATGCTCTCGCCTCCCCGGCCATGGGTGGATCATGGAGCAGATAGACCCAGTCATGCTACATCTGGCCAACATCGCCAGGTGCCCTGTCAGGACATCGGGAGGGGTATATTCTCCTAGCCACCAAGTTGTTTCCAACGGGTGAACTCCAGGTGTAAATTATCATTGATGATGAAAACCAGATCTGGCGCGATTGTATCCAGCAGCTCATTGCCTTCATCTTCATGTCCTTCTTCCACAGTGCTTCACGTCAACTGCTGGGATCTCCTCCGCTGGTATTGTTTTCTTGCATCATTTTCATGGGTAGGATTTAATTCTTTTTCATGTACAAAATCATTTGCTCTTCTGTCAACGCATCAACGCATGTGCATGACAGTAAATAATTCAGAACGATGGAGCACCCTAAAATCTAGATCTGGCTATAAATAATAACATGGGGCAGTTAAAAAATATGTCAAGCTTTTTCACATGCGGCGACCAATTTAAAGCGCCAGAGGTAGTATCTGAGTCTGATCTCCTAGAATCTGAATTCTCTAAAACTAATGGCAGCCAGCGGGTTGTTGCCTTGCTGCTATAATATAATCAGTGAACAAATTAGTCATACAAATTTTCATGGAAGATTTCATTTTTCTTCAGGTAGAAGACTAATCTAAAATACTTTGCAGTACAAGTCGTATAATACCAGATAGTAGTAAACAGTTAAAATGTACCTATCTTGATTGTTGCTGAAGAAATGACTTGGAAAGCAGATATAGGATGGATAGAGGCTGGATGTGCGCAGCCCCGGTATTTCGCACTAATGATCGTTTTGTAATATACTCGATAATAAGCTGATAAAAACATACAATATATATATATATATATATATATATATATATATATATATGTTGGCTCAACAAATATGTTACACCCTTTTTAGGATTATAGATTCTCTATTTAACAGGTTAGCTCAACAAATATATTAAGCATACATCTCAGAAATTTGCCATGACGATGCATTCAAAAAATGCTGCTTTATGTAATCCATGGAAAATGAAGATGTAGGAAGTCAAATCCTAAGTGCAGCATCCAATCGATGATAGTATTAGCTTGGAAAATAATAGTCATGAATTTCATCAAAGATAACCTAAAGGCTAATCGAGCAGAAAAAAATATTCAGAAGTAGAAATTGCATCGCAGTGCTAGCAAGTGTATCGTTTATGTGTGGCATAGTCCCAGCAGCACAATCCATTTTACCTCTATAAATTTTACCTTCCCAAAATCTTTCGAAGGAAAGGTAAAATTGAAGGTACAAATTTTTAACCTGAGAGAACTCCTTGTAGGCAATCAGCAGCGAATGAGATGCAGATTAAGGGAACCATTCCATTCACATACTCAACTACCTCCTTATTTCTGCTATATGCATAGCACAAGATGCGCTTGGATGCTAATAGAGCCCCAGTGGTGAGAACTGCCTAAGTCACAACAATAAACATCACAACACGGACAGACAATCAGTCACCTTCAGGATTCCCGGCCCCTAGTTAGTTTGATACTCCAGTGCTTCCCCATTGAAGAAAATAAAAAATGGTGTTATCAAATAATAATTCCGTCCGACAAAACTGTATCATGTCCACGTATATTAAGCTTCCGACAAAACTGTATCATGTCCACGTATATTAAGCTTCTGCTTACCTTGCACCAGCACCAATCCCATATGCTATAGTATACATCACTGTGATAGTTGTCATGCTGCACAAGAAGATGAGTGTAAGTATAATGCAGATATTACCATAAGAGCGTATTAGCTTACATGGGAAATTCTTACCAGGTCGAAAGAACTGAAGTTTGCAGCTCTGGATTGGGTAGAAGTCCCGACAGAAGAATAATGGCCTCAAATGACCACCATTCAAAACTGGAAGATGCACAAGAATAGGCATTAGCCTGAGTAAAAGAAACATGACTCACAGATATTCTGAACCACACTGCTAGGATTACCATAACATTAATGCAGATGGCAGAGCTAGGCGCATGAACACAGCGACTCCACTGAAGGCATCCTTCTTAGGAGGTGAGAATGTCTCCATGCATGAATTTGAGAATCTGATGTATGCAACAAGCATGAATACGTTCAACCAGTACGATACGCTTATTGCCAAAGCGGCTCCAAAATACCCCAGACTGATCTTGAAAACCAATAACCAACAAAAAGGAATGCGCAAGAGCAATGTTGCAATGAGTACCAAAGCATAGGAATTATTAGGCTTTGAGACTGCAAAAACTTTTTTAGGGGCTGGCTGACTGCATATGCAAAGAGCCCTGGAATCAACCGGACAGTGTATCTTCCAGCTTCCCGTGAGATCACAAGGTGTTAATTTCTCATGAATACCCATGCTCACCACCAGGAGTTGGAGCTGTTGCACCTGGCACCTGCAAAAATAGGATTAAATTTAGGAAGCTAAAGAAAGCAGTTGTACAAATCATCAGAAATAGCAAGCTAAAATATTAATTGAACACCATGTTATCATTTACTGAATAAATTCCAAAAAAGACCACAATTACAGAGATCAATACTCCCATGTGCTTGGATTTTAAAGGACGTGCTTTGTACATATTGCAGAAAACATGCTACAATCAAAATTCAGAGCCTCTGACCTGTTCATGTGTCCCTTTCTGAAAAAATGCAGTGACACATAATTCACAACCTTAAAGCACTGATTTACATAGTCGATTGAGGAGGCTATTAACTGATTATTAGAAGACTGGACCAATATATTATGCTGACAAGCAGAGAACAAAAATACAACCAAGCTTTCCTAGGAAAAGGCAAGCACCATTTGTTTTCTTCTTGAAATCCGGAACATCATGATTTTAGGAAAAAGTTGTCTCAAAATATCAAATGCAAATCTGAAGTTTCCAGAATAAGTCAAGGTCATAACACAAAAGCGGAAAAAATAGGAACAACTTTCGACGGCTACAAAAATAACAGCAGCCAATAGCAGTAAGAATTTCAAACAAATAATTATGATACTGTAATCAACACAATGATCAAGTGGATGACTTATGGATGTAGCTCAGTTGTTACTATATTAAGACAAAAGAAAAGGCACAAAAGCTCACCAGACTGCAGCTTAAGGCCTGATACAAGCACACATGCATGACAGCCTAAAATCCCTGATCAGTATAAAATGGAAAATATTAGTAAACCTGCATAAGTGAGATATATATTTAATTCAAACAACGATTAATCCAATCCCCTACAGGCTTAATAAATCATGTTGAATAGCTAACATGTATACATTAGTTCTTATCAGTAGCAAGTTATGGGCACGTTCTGTGAACAACAAGAAACCAAACTTCATAGAACCAATCCTAGGTTTTGTAACCATAAATCGAATCTTCTACTGGCTTCATTGATCATGCGGTGCACATATTATGTACACATTTGAGAACAAAAATAAATACTATATAACTGCTGGGAAATCCCCATTTTTGCAGGCTTGATTCTGCATATATGCACCAACCTCTCAAGTATGCACAAACCATAAATCAAATCCTCTACTGGTTTCATTGATTAGTACATCATATAGAGAAGCACAAATATATTTACATTTGCAAGCAATATAAGAAGCATGAGTACTGTTGCCGACTGTTGTTAATGGAAAAATCGTACAAAAATATTTCAAGATCTAAATGATGTAGGTCTGACTTAACTTCATGCCTAGCAGTTGAGATCTAGCCCGGGAACCTCGGGCGCATAACATTAGGCAAGAGGCAGCAACAATAATTTAGTTATTCCCTGCAAAAGAAGAATATAATCCAACAAAATGACTGTCCAGACTACTCAATAAGAGACTAATCCGAAATTAGATTCAATGATAAAAACACAAAGTTAAACAAAGTACCAACAACTTGATTTACTACAGGCTTGGGCTAAATTTTAGAAAAAACAAAATTCTAAACAACAGTGCAATATCGGACTTACAGGTATTTTGTCAAGTACCTTGTAGGCATAGATAAACTGAGACCTGCACAAACTAAAATGAGGATAGGTGGAGATTGGAGAGAGAAGCATACAAAAAGATAAGGATCTATGGGGATTAGAGAGAGGGGGGAGGGAGGGAGGGAGGGACAAACTTGCAGCTGGATTTGTTCTTGACGCTGAACCACCCATGTCCTCGCAGCTAGCCGCCCACCACTGCCCCGCCGCCTTCTTCCCAGTCCATCTCCCTAAACACCCACTACAGCAAAATCGCCTGACCACCGCCACCAAATCGCCAACCCCTGCCGGTATCTCACACGGAGGCGCGCCGACGAACAACAAAGAGGACATGGGAAGGACCTACCAGATGTTGCTCGCCCTGCTGGCTCAGCGGAGGGAATTAGGTGGGGTAGCTAGGGCGAAGGGGATTGGAGGAGGAGGCGCAGGAGGGGATTGGAGGAAGAGGAGGCGCGTGAGGGATTGGTGGAGGAGCTAGGGTTTTTTCAACTGTGGGCCACAGATTTATACCGGACGGTGAAAAATATCTACGGATGAGATTTACCGCGAGGCACCATCCGACGGACAGTAACTGAAAGCGCTGTGAGATCCCCATGGGGTTGCATCAATTATACCTTTAGATGTCTGTTATTGATCCTTGGTCCATGCCGCCATCGTCGGAGGGTAAAATGGTTCGATCGCATAAGATGAAATTGATCTTACAAAGAATTGCAATCTACCTAACCGACGTAGTTGCATTAACACAACCTGGTTGGGATGCCGATATATTTTTCTGGCCACGCATGTCGCCAACTGGTATTCTACAAAGTTCAAGCATGTGAGTATCTCTAAAATAAAACCCATATGTTTTACTCTCTTCGGTAATTAAGATAATGAGTACTTTACGCTGCACTTTCTATTTTTTCACTAAAAATATACATGCTAATGAAAAGTATTGTTGTGCAGAATGTTATCGACCTGAGGAAGAATTTTTTGGTACGCTTGCTCAAGTACCATCAAAATGAAGCACTCAAAAATATTCCATACATTGTACGACATACTCTAAGGAGTAACGAGGAGGACATCTTTTTAATATAAAATAGTTAATTAGTGGAGTACTTATTGCATATTCAAACAATGTCAAATATATGGTTATTAAATATATTTCAGACGGGTTAGAATCTTATTAGTTTTTCTAAATATCTTGTGGTTTTGATACACGTGATTTTTTACAACTATTGTATTGACGTATTGTGAGAAAAAAAGAAGCTGTAGCAACGCACGGGCATTCAACTAGTCTTTTTTACATGGGACACAAAAAAGTTATTTTTTTCCAACAATTTGTGTGCCAACATAAAATGTCTAGATATACATGGAAATTTTATTTCATATTTTTTGACATTTCGAAATGTGTTTTCACGTAATTGGTTCATATGCACCTATGATCCGAAATGCATATCCCCCAGTCCACATCTTTAAATAATTCCTATTGTAAGCTTGCCATTTATATGTCCTAAAATCAAAATCACATGACGCAACTCATGCAAGATCCAGCGAATCAAATTGAAACCATCCATGTTCCAACGAGGTTAGTGCAACAGTGCATTACCAGTTGGCAAGGAGATAAGAAAAAAAACAGTATCATCTTTTTTCAAGAGTATGCTAGGCCCTCTATATTTTTATTAAAGGCAAAATTCCGAGTATAAGAAACTGCAACTCGGACAACGGGTGTAGTATAAACCCCATACCAGTCATACAAAGGAGTGCAACATAGGACCTCCAAGGTACCTCCAAGCTGACCCAACTCCGAATCTAGGCTTTCATCCGGAGAAAGCTACCGCAACCAAGAGAGAGTGAGGGAGATGTCGATACACCTCAGCAAAGGAGGGTAAAAACAAACGCGGGCGCCTTCATCGCTGGCCCGACAAATGCCAGACAGGACTTTCATCTCCGCACCTCTGGGGATTGGGGCATCATTGCACATGTACACTCGCACCGCCGCCGCCACCCCTCTTTGACAACGTAGTCGCAACTCCGTGGCCTTCAACACCCTGCACGGCTGAGGGCTAGGTCCATCTTCCACCTCCAACTAGGTATGCCCATATTGACATGCATGGCTGGGTGTCTTCACAACCTCGTGTGTCCACCACCATTGCCACAGGGGAGTTCTAAGTATACTGAAATATTGAAATATTGGTCCTTACTTTGTAGGTGAGCAGGTGAATGACAAAACAATACCCTCAGTTATCGGTGAGCAAAGTGAACAATAGAACAATAGCTCCAGTTTTCGGTAAGCAGGTTAACATTAACCTTGAGCCAACCCAATACCTGGAAGCTTTCAATTTTATGTGTACTTTGCAGCAACAGCAGGAGGAGCTACGATAGGCCTGGACCGGAGCTTTACCCTTGTCACCAACCACAACATGTTAAACATATTGATGACAAGAACTATTACAAGCAGGACTGCATATATAGTTGGGTATATTCAGGTTGGAGGACTCTTCCCATACCAGAATGTTGTTTGCAGTACTATGCATGTAGATTATCTTTTTTTTCCAGAGCACGCGGAAAGCGTGCCTTATCTTTATCTTTATAGAAGAAGAAGCAATTCAAATTACAAGATCAAGCCAACTAATGCGAACATAAGTGCTTGTAACACACACACACACACCTCCCCTCCTCCCTCCGCCTACAGCCTACTCTCTCTCTATATCTAAACTCCCTCTTCTCCTTGCTACCTCCCAAAGCTGGAACTCCTCTCTGCTGATGTCACGCTGCACCTGCACATTGCCAAAAACACTAGCATTGCGTTGCTTCCATAGCGTCCAAGCTATGAGAATCACCATCGAGTCAAATAGCTTCCTATCCAGCATCCGCACTCGCTTCCTAGCCTCGGTCCAGCACCTCTCAAGGTTTGAGTTGATTGAAGGCTCGGGGATGTTGAGACTGGCACTTGTCAGGACGTTGAACCAGACCTGCCTCGCATATGAACACTGGACGAAAATATGATCAACATTATCTTCCTCTTGCAGACATGTGAAGCAGGAATCCGGATGCTCCTGAAGCCCATGCCGCGCCCACCTGTCCGAGTTCCAAAGCCGGTATCTGATCGCTAACCAGGCAAAGATCTTACATTTGAGGGGCGCAAAAGATTCCTAGATGGGAGGGCTCATACTCCATCTCGTGCTCCTCTGACAAAGCAACTCGTAAGTACTCTTAGCCGAGTATTCTCCCGACACAGAAACCTTCCAGGAGATACGGTCACGGGTGGTAACATCCCTCTCCACCTTTTCGACCGCCTCCCACAGCCTTATTCATTGCACACAACTCTCAACCGATAGCTCCCCCGCTATGTCTGCAATCCACGCATTCTCATTGATAGCTTCGGATACAATGCGGTTGCTCTTACGCCAAGTCGGGACAAGAGCAACCACCGCATGAGCGATCTCCTCCGCCGTTCTCTCATCAATCCATCGATCGCGCCAAAATAAAACTCTACGGCCATCATGCATACCTGGCAGACCTTGCCATGGCCTGGAAGTGTCCGTTCTTCGCAGCCATTGCCACCGAACACGGAGGGATGCCTGTAGATTATCAAATTGTAAGGTATCATGCACACAGAAAAAATACAACAAAGAACTCTTTGTACATCGAATCTTCTTGCTACATTTCACTGTAATGCTGGTAAATTGTTCAAAATATCAGACAAGCTATGAAGGAACTGTCTCAAAACACTAAATAAGAGGACAAAGGTCTTCAAAATAATTTTGAGACAAAACTCCATCCAATAGTGTTATTGAATTCCCAAACTCTCTAATACATCTAATCAGTTACAGAGCTTTTTCTTCTTGTTAGGGTAGAGCCTAAGGCCTTCTCGGATTTCTTGGATTGATGCAATGGTAGGTTGGCGCCAGCTGATCCACACGCGCCCCTCGCCGCCGGTACCCCATTCGAGTGGCAGCTGCCTTACTAGCTCGTTCTCGCCGACGACGAGGCTATACCGGTACACGCAGTTCCCGAAAACGAAGTAGGCGCGTCCGCCGCGCATGCCCAGCTTGTGTGCGTCCACGGTGAAACTGGCAGGGGACCCAAGGAAGAGGACACGGTCGGCCAAGCTCCATCCGTCCCTCACCGCCCATCGCATGGCGCCGCCTGCTCCTCTCTCTAACGCGTGTACCGTCACCGACAACGCCGACGTGAGGTCGACGCCGGCATGATACCCGACGGGCTCAAGTTTGACGGATACCCCCAGTAGCTCACCCCGGGACTCCAGGACGTACTGGTGTTCATCGTAATACTTTCTTTGCTTGTGCCACACCTTGACTGGAGACCGGCAAGGCCACCAAGGTCGCATGGCGTCAGCATGGGCGGCGCTGGGGGTATTCCCCTGTCTTCCATGGAATACCCATGATTTTGATGGGAAAAAAATTTGATCGTATTTGGCCCAGCCCAACAAGCGAGAAGCCGGGAACCGGGCCATCGCACATTCGCTCGCAACCTTCTCGCAGCGAGCACGCGACGCGGACCTGCCCACGCCACCCCACGACCGCCGCCGGCGATGCATCCCGGAGCGAGCAGGCGATGGCCCCGCGCCGCCGCCGCGCGGCGGCGCCCCGGCCGACCCGCGCCCCTATCCCCTCCTTCCCGTCCGCGCCGCCCCATCCGGCCCGGCGATGCATCCCGGAGCAGCGGGCGACATGGCGGGCGACGGCCCCGCACCTGCCGCGGCGGCGGCGCCCCGGCCCCGAGCCGCGCCCTAGCCCCTCCGCCCTTCCGCGCCGCCCAATCCCCATCCCAGCGCCGAGCAGCGGTACTGGCGTACTGCCCCCAATTTTGTTTGTTGCCCTAGCACTCCTAACCGGCGGAGATTTGCTGGTAACTAGTTTTTACAGGAGTTTTGGCAACGGAATATAAGTGGATCGACAGTCGTACACCTAGAAACTGACCAGCTCTATACTCTTTTAGATCACACTATACCCTGCTACTAGAGACAGATCCATGTGTTTTACAAGAGATGAACTAGCAAGAGATGAACTAGCAAGGCTTCCATGGCAACTAAATATGTATGTTGCTAATTTGCGTAGAGATGAAAGATTTCAAAACTTGAAACATCTGTCTGAGCTATCAGTTATGCTTGTCAAGACAAAGAAGCATGAACAATATCATATTACAAGCTTCTTAAGTTGGTATTGATTCTACCAGTAGCCACTGCTAGTGTTGAAAAGATGTTCTCTTCAATGAGCTATTTGAAATATTGCTATTGTTGTCATGCTAGTGTTGTTTTATTCATATATTGATATTATTGCGGTGTTTGATTCATATACTACATTTAGAGCAAAAAAAAAAATTTTGGGCGGAATACCCAGGCGCCATTTCCTGGCGCCGCCACTGGGCGTCAGCAAACTCCAGAAGTCGCCCACGCATATTAGTACCTTGCCATCGTGATAGGCCGCATGTGAATCTGATCGGGGGGCTATCGGGACCTCCAAGATCCTCTTCATGACTGTCCACGACGTAGCACCGGGGCGTAGGATAGCCGCCGTGAACTTGGGCGTCGACTCCTCGTACGAAAATCTGTGCAGAAACACCGTACCATCGCCGTAAACAATGCCACGAGCATTCTCCATCGGCACCCTGATCTCGTCGTTGTCTGGGAAGCCAGGCAGCCCGGCGATGGATCCGGTGAGAAGGTGGATAAGCCTTGGCTCGGGGCTCGCAGCGAAGAGCCACGCGGCCGTGCCATCGGCGCTAGCCACCCAGTTCCTGTCGCCGTCGCCCGTAGAGCACGGGCCCGGCGGCTCCGGGAGCACGTGGCCTGCCTCCTCGAAGGAGGAGACGTATCCAAAGTCGACGGTGGAGCGCGTGATGCGGCCGCTGCACACAGCGAGGAGCCACGGAGAGAACGCGGGGCGGATCGTCGCCCGGGAGAGCACATCGCGCCACGGCGTGCAGACGGCGTGGAAGCGCGTGAAGTCGGCGGCGTTTTCGTCCAGGCGGCTGGAGATGTCGAGGAGGAGGTCCGGCGAGAGGTTGGCCCACGGCCGTGCGGTTGGCGCGAGCGTCGCTGTGACGCCGGAACCGGCCGGCGTGGTGGTGGACTCCATGGGCTCGAATCAGAAGACCCGAGATCGAGTTGCGTCTGTAGCTCGATCAATCTCCTCCCTCAGAAACCGGGTCAACTCGTACCGAATTCATAGACGCATCAGAAAGTTCAGAACTCTCCCCAGAGCCTTCCTTTTATCCGACAGCGTACCCTACCGACAACGGGCTGGATAAACGTGGACGCTGCAACTTGAAAAGGACATGAACTCTACAATTCTTGATAAGTTTCGTATCTTGCTTATTTAACTGCAACGTATCTTGCTTATTTATAACTGGAACGGACGCAGCTTGGAAACACGCACGTGCAGCCGCCGTCTCAACCCTAGCCGCCTGCAGTTCATCCTCCTCCATAGATCGGTTTCCCCTCCTTCGGTCGGCTTCGCCAGTGTCAGGAGGAGTGGGGAACCCGATCTATGTGTGGAGTTTCTAATAAAAATATTGTTTTTATTAGATTATGTTAGGATTTTGGTACCCGTTTTTTGATGGTTTCCTTCAATGGAGATGGCATCGTTTACAATAAGTGATCTTCGGCCATTTGTTTGGCGACGAGAACTTCTTCCTGACGTCAATGGTGGTGTTGAATGATTATAATTTTCTAGGTATGGGTTTTAAGATCTTGCTTCGCCAGATCGATTTTGGATCTTTTCTCATGGTTGCCGCGAGGAGAATTATCCGTGCAGTTTTTGTCCCGGCTGCTACGTCCTCGACAATGTTGATTCGTACTCTTGGCTCCCCATCAACGTTGATAAGGCTAGTCGGTTGTTATTCCCTGAAATGCTGGTATTGGTACTCCTGCTGATGTTGAATGATTGCGACAATGGATGTGCGTGTGCACGCAACCTTGACATTGCGGCTCAAATTAAAATTATGAGAACCTTCGTCGGTGTTTATAGGTCTATGGTTTGTTTTCTATCTTTGGCTGCATTCAGAAGAGTACAAGATTGTGTTCTGGAAGAAGAAAAATTTTGAAGACGTTGAAAATGTGTTGGTATCTTTTAGACTTTATTTTGTAATCATTGAAGTCAGCTCATGTATCTCTACCATGTACTATTTGTTACTATGAATATATGTGGTATTGATTGTAAAAAAAAAACTGGAATGGACGCGGCTTGCCTGCGCCCTGCTTATGCTACCATAAATCACCATCGCACGGTCTTGTCAAATTTCCTTCCCACGACTGTTTTACTCGCCCTACACCAAAACCGTAACACTCAACGTCTGCAACATCTCAGAAGATCGATTAATTGTAGGCAAAAGAAATCAACTGAACCAGTGCATGAATCCCTACACGAACATTTGTTGCTACTTCTGGTCCGTAAACCCCCGCGACGAACAATCAACAAGAGGAATCAACAATGTTGCTAACTTCAGAATGATTCATCTATCTAGTGTGACGAATCATCAAAGAAGACAGGAGAGTAGCTGATTCCTGAACGATAGGGGAAAGAAAGTTCTGCACGAAGAAATCAAGGTTGGGCTTGGGTGGCGACGGTTGTGGGATTCATGCATAGTGATTTATTCCGAAGGCTTCTAGAACCTTCCATAAATTCACCGGACCACTCCCAAACTTGGAATGTGACTTCCCATATATGAATCTTATTCTCCGTAACTCCTCGTGATGTCCTGGATCCCATCCGAGACTCCAAACAATATCTAAACTCCATTCCATATTTCATATCTACTTACAACAACATCGAACCTTAAGTGTGTCACCCTATGGTTCACGAACTATTCAGACATTATCGATACACTTCTCCGATTAATAACCAATAGCGGGACCTGGAGATTCATAATGGCTCACACATATTCAACGATCACTTCGTGGTCGAAAGAACCATTAACATACGATACTGATTTCCTTTGTCGCTCGATATTTTACTTATCTGAAGTTTGATCGTCAGTATCTCTATATCTAGTTCAACCTCGTTATCGATAAGTACTGTTTACTCGTACTGTGATATGACATCCCTTGTGAGCCAATCACATGCTTGCAAGCTAATTGGATGACATTCCACCGTGAGGGTCTAGAGTATATCTATCCATCATTTGGATGGATAATCGCACTATTGATATCCACGTGCTTCAACATATGCTTTCTGAACACTTAATGCCACCTTTATAACTGCACATTAACGAAGTAGTGTTTGATGTCATCAAAGCATCGATCCGATGTAGGTTATTAACATGATCTCATGGTCGAAGGATTATGTTACTATGTATCTTAAAGCTTGAAGCAAAACAAACTTAGTGACTTCATCATATGCTACGCTTACTATGGGTGCGTGTCCATCACATCACTCACCTAATGATATGATCTTGTTATTAATAACATCCAATGTTCATGATCATGAAACTATCATCATCTATTAATCAACAAGCTAGTTTAACAAGAGGCTTACTAGGGACTCTTTTATTTTTACAAAACACACAAGTATTAATGTTTCCGGTTAATATAATTATAGCATGGGATGCAAACATTTATCATAAACACAAATATATAATAAAAACTATTTTATTATTGCCTCTTAGGCATATCTCCAACACATCTCCGATGAACAAAGTTCCATATGGGTGGAGGAATTTCCTTGTTTTCATAAGTCCAGCCGAGAAGTGCGAGTCCCCGGGTTTCCAAAAAACATGGGACAAAGCTCAAGAGCCGAGCCGACATACTTGTTGTTTAGGATGGTTTGCCAAATCCCATCTTCATGAAGAACCTTGAATAGACATTTTCCAAGTAGGGCTCGCTTCTTGACCTCAAGGTTATGAATACTAAGTCCTCATTGATCTTTAGGAGAACTAACACATTCCAGTTAGCCAGTCGCCATTTCTTTTTCTTACTATCTCCCTGTCAAAAGAATTTTGATCGAAAATAATCCAATCTTTGCAAGACTCATTAGAGTAATCGGAATAAGGAAAACACACATAGAACCACATTACTGAGTATCAAATTAATGAGCACAATCTTCCACCAAGAGATAAATATTTTCCATTGATGTCTACGGGTGCTTCTATTCTTGTAGACAGTGTTGGGCCTCCAAGAGCAGAGGTTTGTAGAACAGCAGCAAGTTTCCCTTAAGTGGATTACCCAAGGTTTATCGAACTCGTGGAGGAAGAGGTCAAAGATATCCCTCTCATGCAACCCCGCAACCACAAAGCAAGAAGTCTCTTGTGTCCCCAACACACCTAATAGGTGCACTAGTTCGGCGAAGAGATAGTGAAATACAGGTGGTATGAATAAGTATGAGCAGTAGTATGGCGCCGGAAAAGTGCTTGTCGGCGTGCGATTGATGGTAGTAATATTGCGGGAAGTAAACATGCAGTAGTAACGCAGCGAGTAGTAACGCAAGTAAAACAATAACAAGCAGATGATAGCAGTATTTAGGAACAAGGCCTAGGGAATAGACTTTCACTAGTGGACACTCTCAACATTGATCACATAACGGAATAGATAAATGCATACTCTACACTCTCTTGTTGGATGATGAACACATTGCGTAGGATTACACGAACCCTCAATGCCGGAGTTAACAAGCTCCACAATTCAATGTTCATATTTAAATAACCTTAGAGTGCATGAAAGATCGAAACGACTAAACCAAGTACTAACATAGCATGCACACTCGTCACCTTCATGCTTATGTAGGAGGAATAATACACATCAATACTATCATAGCAATAGTTAACTTCGCAATCTACAAGAGATCATGATCATAGCATAAACCAAGTACTAACACGAGTGCACACACCGTCACCATTACACCGTGTAGGAGGAATAAAACTACTTTAATAACATCACTAGAGTAGCACATAGATAAATTGTGATACAAAACACATTGCAATCATAAAGAGATATAAATAAGCACTTCACTATACCATTCATAACAAGTGAATAAGTATTCTGTGAAATATAGCCTAAGAGACCCACACGGTGCACACACTCGTCACCTTTACACAAGTGGGACAAGGAGTCTCCGGAGATCACATAAGTAAAACTCACTTGACTAGCATAATGACATCTAGATTACAAGCATCATCATATGAATCTCAATCATGTAAGGCAGCTCATGAGATTATTGTATTGAAGTACATAGGAGAGAGATGAACCACATAGCTACCGGTACAGCCCCGAGCCTCGATGGAGAACTACTCCCTCCTCATGGGAGCAAGCAGCGGTGATGAAGATGGCGGTGGAGATGGCAGCGATGTCGATGGAGAAGCCTTCCGGGGCACTTCCCCATCCGGCAGGGTGCCGGAACGAGACTCCCGTCCCCCGGATCTTGGCTTCGCGATGGCGGCGGCTCGGGAAGGTTTGGCGTACCGTGGCTTCCTCCGTAAGGGTTTTCGATGCGGGGGCTTTATATAGGCGAAAGGGCAGCCTCGGAGGGTCGAAGGGGCGACCACACCATAGGCCGGCGCGGCCGTGGCCCGTGCCGCGCCACCCTATCATCCGGGGCCCACAGGCCCCCTCCGGCGGCTCTCGGGTGTTCCGGATGCTTCCGGGCAAAATAGGAACCCGGGCGTTGATTTCGTCCAATTCCGAGAATATTTCGTTACTAGGATTTCGAAACCAAAAACAGCAGAAAACGAGAACCGGCACTTCGGCATCTTGTTAATAGGTTAGTTCCGTAAAATGCACGAATATGACATAAAGTGTGCATAAAACATGTAGATATCATCAATAAAGTAGCATGGAACATAAGAAATTATCGATACGTCGGAGACGTATCAGCATCCCCAAGCTTAGTTCTGCTCGTCCCGAGCAGGTAAAACGATAACAAAGATAATTTCTGAAGTGACATGCCATCATAACCTTGATCATACTATTATAAGCATATGTAATGAATGCAGCGATCAAAACAATGGTAATGACATGAGTAAACAAATGAATCATAAAGCAAAGCCTTTTCATGAATAGTACTTCAAGACAAGCATCAATAAGTCTTGCATAAGAGTTAACTCATAAAGCAATAAATCAAAATAGAGGTATTGAAGCAACACAAAGGAAGATTAAGTTTCAGCGGTTGCTTTCAACTTATAACATGTATATCTCATGGATATTGTCAATGTAAAGTAATATAACAAGTGCAATATGCAAGTATGTAGGAATCAATGCACAGCTCACACAAGTGTTTGCTTCTTGAGGTGGAGAGAGATAGGTGAACTGACTCAACATAAAAAGTAAAAGAATGGTCCTTCAAAGAGGAAAGCATCGATTGCTATATTTGTGCTAGAGCTTTGGTTTTGAAAACATGAAGAGAGCATAAAAGTAAAATTTTGAGAGGTGTTTGTTGTTGTCAACGAATGGTAGCGGGTAGTCTAACCCCCTTGCCAGACAAACCTTCAAAGAGCGGCTCCCATTTTATTTTATTTTTGGGTGGCACTCCTTCCAACCTTTCTTTCACAAACCATGGCTAACCAAATACTCGGGTGCCTGCCAACAATCTCATACCATGAAGGAGTGCCTTTTTATTTTAGTTTTATTATGATGACACTCCTCCCCACTTTTGCTTTCTCAAGCCATGGCTAACCGAATCCTTCGGGTGCCGTCCAACAATCACATACCATGGAGGAGTGTCTATTTTTGTTAATTAATTTGGGACTGGGAATCCCATTGCCAGCTCTTTTTGCAAAATTATTGGATAAGCGGATGAAGCCACTAGTCCATTGGTGAAAGTTGCCCAACAAGATTGAAAGATAAACACCACATACTTCCTCATGAGCTATTAAACATTGACACAAATAAGAGGTAATAACTTTTGAATTGTTTAAAGGTAGCACTCAAGCAATTTACTTTGGAATGGCGGAGAAATACCATGTAGTAGGTAGGTATGGTGGACACAAATGGCATAGTGGTTGGCTCAAGGATTTGGATGCATGAGAAGTATTCCCTCTCGATACAAGGCTTAGGCTAGCAAGGTTATTTGAAACAAACACAAGGATGAACCGGTGCAGCAAAACTCACATAAAAGACATATTGTAAACATTATAAGACTTTACACCGTCTTCCTTGTTGTTCAAAACTCAATACTAGAAATTATCTAGACCTTAGAGAGACCAATTATGCAAACCAAATTTTAGCATGCTCTATGTATTTCTTCATTAATAGGTGCAAAGTATATGATGCAAGAGCTTAAACATGAGCACAACAATTGCCAAGTATCACATTATCCAAGACATTATAGCAATTACTACATGTAGCATTTTCCAATTCCAACCATATAACAATTTAACGAAGAGGAAACTTCGCCATGAATATTATGAGCTAAGAACACATGTGTTCATACGAACCAACGGAGCGTGTCTCTCTCCCACACAAGA
This sequence comes from Lolium rigidum, assembly GCF_022539505.1. Classification (NCBI taxonomy): domain Eukaryota; kingdom Viridiplantae; phylum Streptophyta; class Magnoliopsida; order Poales; family Poaceae; genus Lolium; species Lolium rigidum. The sequence goes on along the minus strand of NC_061513.1, from coordinate 257,331,831 downwards.
ATGAACTTATTCAGAGAACTAAGATAACAAAACAAAAATAAAAGCACACACGGACGCTCCAAGTAAAGTACATAAGATGTGACCGAATAAAAATATAGTTTCAAGAGAAGGAACTCGATACTTTGTCGATGAAGAAGGGGATGCCTTGGGCATCCCCAAGCTTAGATGCTTGAGTCTTCTTGAAATATGCAGGGATGAACCACGGGGGCATCCCCAATCTTAGAGCTTTCACTCCTCTTGATCATAGTATATCATACTCCTCTCTTGACCCTTGAAAACTTCCTTCACACCAAACTTCAAGCAAACTCATTAGAGGGTTAGTGCATAATCAAAAATTCACATGTTCAGAGGTGACACAATCATTCTTAACACTTCGGACATTGCACATAACTTCTGAAAGTTAATGGAACAAAGAAACTCATTCAACTTAACAAAAGCGGCAATGCGAAATAAAAGGCAGAATCTGTCAAAAACGAATGCAGTCCGTAAAGACGAATTTTAAAATGGCACCAGACTTGCTCAAATGGAAAAACTCAAAACTAATGAAAGTTGCGTACATATCTGAGGATCACGCTCGTAAATTGGCAGATTTTTTCAAATTTTCTACAGAGACTTAGGCCCAGATTCGTGACAGACAGCAATGCTGTTTCTGCGCAGCGATCCCAAATATAACATCAACTTTGACATAGAAACTTTACTTGGCACAAAAACATGATAAGGAGAGGTTGCTACAGTAGTAAACAACTTCCAAGACTCAACAAAACAAAAATTGCTGTAGTAAAATAAACACATGGGTTATCTCCCAAGAAGTTCTTTCTTTATAGCCATTAAGATGGGCTCAACAGCTTTAATGATGCACTCGCAAGAAATAAGAGTTGAGGCAAAAGAGAGCATCAAGAGGCAAATTCAAAACACATTTAAGTCTAACATGCTTCCTATGCATAGGAATCTTGTAAATAAACAAGTTCATGAAGAGCAAAGTAACAAGCATAGGAAGATAAAACAAGTGTAGCTTCAAAAATTTCAGCACATAGAGAGGTGTTTTAGTAACATGAAAATTTCTACAACCATATTTTCCTCTCTCATAATAACTTTAGTAGCATCATGAGCAAACTCAACAATATAACTATCACTTAAAGCATTCTTATCATGAGTCTCATGCATAAAATAATTACTACTCCCAACATAGGCATAGTCATTCTTATTAATTGTAGTGGGAGCAAATTCAACAAAGTAGCTATCAAATATAGGAGGTATATTGTAATCATAATCAAATTTATCCTCCATAACAGGTGGTAACAAAAGACTACTATCATTATAATCATCATAAATGGGAGGCAAAGTATCATCAAAGTAAATTTTCTCCTCAATGCTTGGGGGACTAAAAATATCATGCTCATCAAAGCCAGCTTCCCCAAGCTTAGAATTTTCCATAGCATTAGCAACAATAGTGTTCAAAGCATTCATATTAATATGTTCCATGGGTTTTTTAATTTTCGCATCAAACCATCCATGTCTTAAATCAGGAAATAGAATAAAAAGGTCATTGTTGTCCATTATGCCTAACTAGTGTAAACAAGAAACCAAATGTTGCAATTGCAGAGTCTAAAGGAAATAGCTTCGAGCACACACACAATGGCGCCAGAAAAGTACTGTTACCTGGAACCGGAGTATGAGTGCCTTTTACCTTTCCTCCCCGGCAACGGCGCCGGAAAAGTGCTTGATGTCTACGGGTGCTTCTATTCTTGTAGACAGTGTTGGGCCTCCAAGAGCGAGAGGTTTGTAGAACAGCAACAAGTTTCCCTTAAGTGGATTACCCAAGGTTTATCGAACTCAGGGAGGAAGAGGTCAAAGATATCCCTCTCATGCAACCCTGCAACCACAAAGCAAGAAGTCTCTTGTGTCCCCAACACACCTAATAGGTGCACTAGTTCGGCGAAGAGATAGTGAAATACAGGTGGTATGAATAAGTATGAGAAGTAGTATGGCGCCAGAAAAGTGCTTGCTGGCGTGCAGTTGATGGTAGTAATATTGCGGGAAGTAAACATGCAGTAGTAACGCTAGACAGTAGTAACGCATAGAAACAAGTAACAAGCAGATGATAGCAGTATTTAGGAACAAGGCCTAGGGAATAGACTTTCACTAGTGGACACTCTCAACATTGATCACATAACAGAATAGATAAATGCATACTCTACACTCTCTCGTTGGATGATGAACACATTGCGTAGGATTACACGAACCCTCAATGCCGGAGTTAACAAGCTCCACAATTCAATGTTCATATTTAAATAACCTTAGAGTGCATGAAAGATCGAAACGACTAAACCAAGTACTAACATAGCATGCACACTTGTCACCTTCATGCTTATGTAGGAGGAATAATACACATCAATACTATCATAGCAATAGTTAACTTCGCAATCTACAAGAGATCATGATCATAGCATAAACCAAGTACTAACACGAGTGCACACACTTGTCACCATTACACCGTGTAGGAGGAATAAAACTACTTTAATAACATCACTAGAGTAGCACATAGATAAATTGTGATACAAAACACATTGCAATCATAAAGAGATATAAATAAGCACTTCACTATACCATTCATAACAGTGAATAAGTATTCTGTGAAATATAGCCTAAGAGACCCACACGGTGCACACACTGTCACCTTTACACACGTGGGACAAGGAGTCTCCGGAGATCACATAAGTAAAACTCACTTGACTAGCATAATGACATCTAGATTACAAGCATCATCATATGAATCTCAATCATGTAAGGCAGCTCATGAGATTATTGTATTGAAGTACACAGGAGAGAGATGAACCACATAGCTACCGGTACAGCCCCGAGCCTCGATGGAGAACTACTCCCTCCTCATGGGAGCAGCAGCGGTGATGAAGATGGCGGTGGAGATGGCAGCGGTGTCGATGGAGAAGCCTTCCGGGGCACTTCCCCGTCCGGCAGGGTGCCGGAACAGAGACTCCTGTCCCCCAGATCTTGGCTTCGCGATGGCGGCGGCTCTGGAAGGTTTCGCGTACCGTGGCTTCCTCCGTAAGGGTTTTCGATGCAGGGGCTTTATATAGGCGAAAGGGCAGCCTCGGAGGGTCGAAGGGGCGACCACACCATAGGCTGGCGCGGCCGGGAGCCCGAGCCGCGCCACCCTATCATCTGGGCCCACAGGGCCCCCTCTCGGTGGCTCTCGGGTGTTCCGGATGCTTCCGGGCAAAATAGGAACCCGGGCGTTGATTTCGTCCAATTCCGAGAATATTTCGTTACTAGGATTTACGAAACCAAAAACAGCGAAAACAGGAACCGGCACTTCGGCATCTTGTTAATAGGTTAGTTCCAGAAAATGCACGAATATGACATAAAGTGTGCATAAAACATGTAGATATCATCAATAAAGTAGCATGGAACATAAGAAATTATCGATACGTCGGAGACGTATCATCCATTCCGAAAGTCTTTCTTGAAAGTGCTTCTATCTAACATTTGTTAGACTCCAAAAGTGAATTGGGCTGTCTAAATAACTGATAGGAAACTGGCCTAGCCCATAGCCAAATAATTTAGCATACATGGCAGCATCGACTTGGGCATCACTGAAGCAAAACAATTCACTTTTATGGAAGCTAATTTTAATACCCAAAAGTTTCTCGAAAGTTGATAAGATCAACTTAAGATTTCTTACTTTCTCTAGGTCATGTTTCATAAATAGGATCATATCATCGACATACTGAAGGATAGATAGCCCACCATCAATAAGGTGTGGAACTACACCTTCAATTTGGCCATCAACTTTCACATGATCAAGGATTACGACCAACATATCCGTCCAGGCGGCTGGAGATGTCGAGGAGGAGGTCCGGCGATAGGTTGGCCCAAGGCCGTGCGGTTGGCGCGAGCGTCGCTGTGACGCCGGAACCGGCAGGCGCGGTGGTGGACTCCATGGTCTCGAATCAGAAGAGCCGAGATCGAGTTGCGTATGTAGCTCGATCAATCTCCTCCCTCAGAAACCGGGTCAACTCGTACCGAATTCATAGACGCGTCAGAAGTTCAGAACTCTCCCCAGAGCCTGTTAGGGTGCTGCTGGCACAAAGCGAGCTGCTGCGGCCTGTTTGGCCTCTTGTAGGTACTGCTGAAGTTACTCACAAAGGCTTCCTCAAAGCCCAGCCAACTATTGATGCTTCCCTTTGGCAAATTGTTAAGCCAAATTCGTGCAGGTCCCACCAAGAAGGATGGTATGATTCTCACGGCCCAGCGCCGGTTTCCTCCACCGTTAGTTGTTCCTCCACCACGAGCGACGTAAACAGCTGTGACATAATCTGCCAGCCAATCTTCCGGCTTCGTCGTGCCATCATATGTTTTTGTATCCCGGGGCAATTGGAAATTGCGCACCGGTGGCTCTTCTCTCATGATCCGCGGGCCAAAGCATTGTGGACCAGGCGGACCCTCAGCTTCAATCATCTCAGAAAGATACACTCTGTCCAGCCTGTGCCTCGCGTCCTGGCCTGGCAAGCATCTTTCTCCCACGCGTTCCCCCAAAGGGTTCCGGTAGGCTCCGGTTCGTTCCCCTCCGGAATCTGCTTCATCATGTCTTACCGGTACCGCGGCTCTTGCCTGCCGGTACCTTGGTGGCGGCATTTCCTCAACATATGCTGCTCTAGGCGCTCGATAATTTTGCCCGGTTTCACCTCTATCGGCATAAGCGTTCCCAGCGTAACCATCTCCGGCATAGTCATCTCCGGCATAGCCGTGACCTGCCCCTTGATTTTTTCTGCCGGCCTCGTAGTGCCCGGCTTGTTGTTTTCCGGCAAGAACCGGATCATACACGGTCATCTGCCGCACATTTCCTTCTTTTTCTTTTCTCCTGTCCGGATGGGGGGACGATGCCTGCCCATGGGACTTGCTTCCGGCATTTTTAGTCGACCGGATCGATTTTGACGCTACAGCTGCTTTGTTGATTCTAGCAAGCTCAGCGTTTTGTGCCTCTATCATCTCAAGCAACTCTCTAACTCTATCCTGTTGTTTTGCTAGAGCATCTCCGGATAGCGACTCACACAACTGCACATCGGCCTTAGCAGCTTTGATTGTTTTATCGGGACTACTATACTTAGGCTTTTCCACTACACTCAGAGATACTGACGCACTCTTTCCGGCAAGTACTTCGTTGCGCAAATCCTGGTCTAAGTTACGTGCCTTAAGCCGGTGCTCTGCCGCTCTAACCGGTTGCGTGCTAACATAAGCAAAGCCATGAGCAGCGTTGTACTCACGTAGGGTTAGGTTCATCTTGCGCTGCGCCTTGAGGGTCGCGCCTCCGGAGAGTAGCTTCTGTCGCTGCTCCTCCAGCTCCGCTTGGGTCGCCGCCGCATCGGCGTTGTGCGCGATGGGCGTGGCCAGCACATTCATGGCCGCCTGCAGCGGTGTTGCCTCTGGTTCCGCTGTAGATGTTCCCGCGGCGCCCTCGCCGTGCTCAAGCGGTGGTTTGGCCGGGCGCGTCAACGCCGTGCGCCCTGCGCCCTCTTCAACAGCTTCCTTGCCAGCGCCTGCCGCGCCTGCCATCATCACCTCCACGCTGTCGGCGGCGCGGCCTGCACACAACCATCTTGGCGGGTCCGGCGCCACCAGCACCGGCGAGGGGCACTGGCGCACAGGGACGGTGCCGAGGTAGACACGGTGGCTGCCGAACTCGATGATGCGGCCGTTCTTGGGGAACTTACCGCCGTTGGCGAAGCAGCCTGCGTTATCGTTGATGAGTCCATCGAGTAGATGCGCTGCACGAGCGCAGACACCACCCGCTCGCCGGAGACGTTGAGGAGGCCCGCCCGAATATGAACTCCAGCAAGCGCCGCTGCTGGCCCCACGGTGGGCGCCAACTATCGTCGTGGTGAACAGACAGATGCCATAGGATGGCTTAAGTTGAGGCTGAATGGACGCTAGAGGATTCAGGGGAGGGTTTGGTTAACAGATGGATGGATCTCGGAAGGAATCCGAAGTCTTTATTAATGAACTTGGCCTTGGCCAGAGGTTGAAGATGAACAGTACAAGCTACAAGAACTAGGGTTTCTCTACTGATCGCCTACTGCTTGTCCTCTGTGTTCGTTTTTTCCGCGCAAGGGAGTGCCCCCTCTCCTTATATAGGGGAGAGGGTGGCTTACAAGGGAAGGAACCCTAATGGTATCTTTGACTAGACAAACTACTTTACAAAGCTTCTTTGGCCTCAGATGACACCGGTATGTCTTTAATCGGGGAGCTGTGACGTCCTCCGGATGCTTTAACGTCATCTTCTACTTTGTCGTCAGGGCTTCGTTTAAAGCTACTTTGCTTAGCTCATGTTTGTCCTCTAGCGTTGGAGAGAATCTTTGACCAAAGTGCCGACAGGCTACAGTGGAAATTATACCGGTACTCCTGTACCTCTCTGGTTCCCTAAGTTCCGGTATACCCCTCCTGGGATACCGGTAGGTTCGAACTTGGATCTTGCCAAACTCACCAAAATCATCCAGATTGATCTACAATCTGGTATCTTTAAGATAAAAACATGGCTACTTTGCCATGCCTTTGGCCTACCGGGGGCCATCCCCCCGACACGAGACTCCAAACAATATCTGAACTCCATTCCATATTTCATATCTACTTAAAATAACATCAAACCTTAAGTGTGTCACCCTATGGTTCGCGAACTATGCATACATGATCGAGTCAAACTTCTTCGATCAATAACCAATAGCGGGACCTGGAGATTCATAATGGCTCACACATATTCAACGATGACTTCGTAATCGAAAGAACCATTAACATACGATACCGATTTCCTTGGTCGCGCGATATTTTACTTATCCGAAGTTTGATCGTCAGTATCTCTATACCTAGTTGAACCTCGTTACCGATAAGTACTTTTTACTCGTACCGTGATATAACATCCCTTGTGAGCCAGTCACATGCTTGCAAGCTAATTGGATGACATTCCACCGTGAGGGTCCAAAGTATATATATCTATCCATTATTTGGATGGACAAATCACACTATTGATCCAAGTGCTTCAACATATACTTTCCGAACACTTAATGCCACATTTATAACTACACATTAACGAAGTAGTGTTTGATGTCATCAAAGCATCCATCCGGTGTAGGTGATTAACATGATCTCATGGTCGAAGGATTATGTTACTATGTATCTTAAAGCTTGAAGCAAAACAAACGTAATGACTTGATCATATGCTACACGTACTATAGGTGTGTGTCCATCACATCACTCACCTAATGATATGATCTTGTTATTAATAACATCCAATGTTCATGATCATGAAACTATCATCATATATTAATCAACAAGCTAGTTTAACAAGAGACTTACTAGGGACTCTTTTATGTTTACAAAACACACAAGTATTAATGTTTCTGGTTAATATAATTATACCTTGGGATGCAGATATTTATCATAAACACAAAGATATAATAATAACTATTTTATTATTACCTCTTGGGCATATCTCCAACACATCTCCAATGAACAAAGTTCCATATGGGTGGAAGAATTTCCTTGTTTCCATAAGGCCAGCCGAGAAGTACGAGTCCCCGGGTTTCCAAAAAAGATGGGACAAAGCTCAAGAGCCGAGCGGACATACTTGCTGTTTAGGATGGTTTGCCAAATCCCATCTTCATGAAGAACCTTGAATAGACATTTTCCAAGTAGGGCTTGCTTCTTGACCTCAAGGTTATGAATACCAAGTCCTCATTGATCTTTAGGAGAGCTAACATATTCCAGTTAGCCAGTCGCCATTTCTTTTTCTTACTATCTTCCTATCAAAATAAATTTTGATCGAAAATAATCCAATCTTTGCAAGACTCATTAGAGTAATCGGAATAAGGAAATCACACATAGAACCATATTACTGAGTATCAAATTAATGAGCACAATCTTCCACCTAGAGATAAATATTTTCCATTCCGAAAGTATTTCTTGAAAGTGCTTCCATCTAACATTTGTTAGACTCCAAAAGTGAATTGGGTTGTCTAAATAACTGATAGGAAACTGGCCTAGCCCATAGCCAAATAATTTAGCATACATGGCAACATCGACTTGGGCATCACTGAAGCAAAATAATTCACTTTTATGGAAGCTAATTTTAATACCCGAAAGTTTCTCGAAAGTTGATAAGATCACCTTAAGATTTCTTGCTTTCTCTAGGTCATGTTCCATAAATAGGATCATATCGTCGACATATTGAAGGATAGATAGTCCACCATCAATAAGGTGTGAAACTACACCTTCAATTTGGCCATCAACTTTCACACGATCAAGGATTACGACCAACACATCCGCCATTATATTGAAAAACATGAGTGATAATGAGTCACACTGCCTTAATCTTTTCGTTTGGAAGTATCCGCTAACGTTGTCATTGACTTTGATGTTAACACTTCCTCTAAAAAAATTATGAATAAAGAGCATGCCACTAATCAGAAAAACATTTCATTCTAAGTGTTTGTTGAAAGAAAGACCCTTTAACTTTATCATAAGATTTTTCCAGAGTCAATCTTTAAAATGATTACATTCTATATTTTTTTCTATGCAACGCATGAACCCTTTCATGTAGGGTTACTACCCTATGAAGGATATTTCTCCTTTGCATGAATGCGATGTCGAGATGGGCACACAACATTATCAACCACTAAATTAAGCCTAACAGTTGCGGTTTTGTGAATATTTTGAAGGTAATGTGAGGAAGACAAATAGACCGCTATGCTTAGATCCTTTTTGTTTCCTTAATGTTTGGTAGCTAAATTATCTCATTGAAGTTTAGGAAAAAATAATTCAGGCTATCCATACAATGAATAGCACTGAACAGTTCCATCATGTCCATCTTGATTATCTCCGAGAAGTTCTGATAAAACTTTGCCGGGAAACCATATGGACCTCGAGCCTTGTTGTGTTCCATTTGGAAAACATCATTTCTTCTCTCATCCTTTGTATAAGGAGCATTGAAGTAGGCATCCTCCTCATCGGAAACTCTGAGGATTGTCATCTATTTGGGACTCATCCATTGAGAAGTTACCTTCTTCTAGTTTCCCAAAACAATTTTTATAGTAATTAGTAATGTAAGATTTGAGTTGCCCATGCCCTTCGATCGTACCATCATCATGAATCAGAGAATGAATAAGTTTATTCCAATATCTGCCATTTGCGACAATGGGAAAGTATCTTGTATTCGAGGTTTCTTCCAAAATAAATTGAACCTCCGATCACTCATACCATTTAACGTCATAATCACGAAGGAGACTAGCTATTTGCGCATTGTATTGACTTTTGAGTTGAATCTCTTGCGTAGATAATGGTGTCACTTCAACGAACGCCTCCAACTCATCAATCAAATATGATAAATGAAACTACTCATTTCTTTAACTGACCTGATAAATGTTGGGCCCATCCACCAAGGTATTTACGAGTAGGACGCAATTTATTATTCCACATTTGAATGGGATTGGTTTCAGCTAGAGGTCTCTCTTGTACCGTTTTAACTAAATACGAAAAAAACTTCGAGATCTAACCATCCAAGTTGAAATTTCAGTTGGCGTTTACAATGTGGTCTATGTGTAATCTCGCCTACCCATTTCTGAACTAGCCATAAAATCTAAATTATGGTCCTAATACAATCAGCCAATATGTAAATGTTTAGAAAAGTCACGAAGACCTCTATTATTCATAAACATACTATTTGCTGGAATTGTTTTGTAGATTTTGATAGAGGATGATTTGAACTCGTGTGTGGGGAGAGGGTCCAGTTGTGGGAGAAAAAGATCTTTGAAAGGTGGCAAGCGGAAGGATCAAAGTGACATGGGAAGCAAGGAAAGTGGGAGTTGCATGGACCCAAAGACGAAATCTTTATTTGATCAAGCCCGTAAGTAAATCTTAGGTATATAATATTGTCTTCCATATATCAAAACGTCTTCAAAAAGATTGACATCCATGCATGTGTGATGTGTTTTATGATGGCTGGACATGGTGGCCGAGCTTGATTTTATTGGCCGACCCCGACCTTCTATTGGTGACCGATGCTCTGATTTTATGGTTGTACATTTATATGTTTTTTATTTGTTAATGTTATGCTCAAAAGAATAAGTGGCTAAATTTAGAAAAACAGAAAACATGCTAGAAAATGGGCCAAAATAAAGATGGCAGGCTGGTTTGATGTGCCGTTTGGGGCACACTGTTAGAGAGCGCTACAAAAATAAATAGTACATAACAAAGATCATATATGAGGAGAGATGCAACGGACCGTGCTCTCGTAAATTGAGCTAGCCCAAAGTTGCCAACAGTGACATTGATGTAGTCCACTAGCCTCATCTAGTCGCAAGGAAATGTATTATCCACTAACCGTTTCCACGATCAAATGTCGCACGTGCAACGCCTCCATGGTATCTACACATACTAATCAACAACACCACATCAAAGCGTGATAAAACAAATTGTCGAAACGGGAGCATGTCGGTGAAAATCTGGCAGCGCTTTCGCGACCCCCGGCTAGATTAGATATAGATGGTGGTAGAGATCCAGCAGCATTTCCGCTTCGGGAGAAGAAGCAACGTCCACGATGTGCTCCCAGTAGGCGGTAGCATGTATGTTTCCAACAAGAAAAAGGTATACCTCTCCTTCTATTTATAAAAAGATGTCTTAGATTTGTCATCTAAGTTTTAATAAAACTAAAACATATTTTTATGGACGGAGGTACTATATGGGTTGATGGGCAAGAATCGGGTTCATCTGAGACAACTAAAAATTGGCCTCTTTTGTGTGCAAGTATGACAAAAATAACAGCACGCACACGTCACACACACGTGTTTCAAACACAATCCTTAAAATGGATGCAATATTGGTCATTCGAATCAAACTAACAACACATTTCTTCCTTCTAATTTAACCCTTTAACGCGGTCTTGAGGAACGAGCTCCTGGTGATGGGCTTGTCCTGCAGCCGGATGAGGTTGTACGCCCACGTGCCCGCCACCGTCCCGCACACAGGGCCGACGACGTACACCCACAGGCCGCCGTAGCGACCTGCGACGATCGCTGGCCCGAGGCTCCTCGCCGGGTTCATCGACGCCCCCGTGATTGGCCTGCAACCAAACGCATCAGGTCAGTGGTGAGAGGTTGAGAGCAGATATACAATTTTAGTTTCGTAGCGATGATTTCAGGCGGCCGGAGATGGCCAGATGGGCCTTGTACCCGGCAAAGAGCACGTTCGAGCACGACGGTGGCACCGACAGCGAGACCGGCTAATTCGCCAATCTGCGAGACAAAACATCATTTTGATATGTCGGACATCAGCAATCTCGAAGAGTATGGAGACATTCAGCCTCGGCAGAGCTGCGTGGAGCAAATGGCTTTACCGCTCTGTCGTCTGTGGCCACTCCGGAGACGACGAACATGAGGTAGAAGGAGATGATGAACTCAAGCGCCACTGCCTGCGTGTACGAACCCGAAGGCGCTGTTCCGAAGAAGTGCTCCTGCCCGCCGCCGAACGTCAGGCGCAGCGTCAGGCTTGCCAGCGTGGATCCCAGCACCTGAGCAAGGACATAGGACGGCACCTGCAAGCATCGACAATTCGACATCGTGAGTTTGTCACATCGACATCGTCAGTAGCATTTTCCGGACAGTCTAAAAACATCACGTTCATTCCACTGAATATCAGTAACATCACGTTCATTCCACTGAACATCGACCCCTGTCTGCAAGCACCTGCTTCCATGGAAAGCGCCGGCAGGTGGCGAAGGCGACGGTGACGGCGGGGTTGAAGTGCGCACCAGAGACGTGGCCGACGGAGTACACCATCACCATGACGACAAGCCCCCACACGATGCAGATCCCAGGGAACGTCACCGTGCCGCCGGTCCTCTGGTTCACCACCACGGAGCCGCACCCGGCGAAGATCATGAAGTATGTTCCCAAAATCTCTGCAAGAATCTGTACCAAATTTCTCAAAAATCTGCGACTATCTATGCAAATTCTGCTTCATCTCCGTTGCACAAAACAACTTTTTTCTACAGCAGGCACGCATGTATGTATACCTTCTGCATGAACTTGAAGGAGATGATGTCGCTGCCGTTGCATCTGCCGCTGTCATTAGAATTGCCCCCATCCTCTGAATTGTCGCCGTTGGCCTCCTCCCCGTCTCTACCTTCTTCCATGGCTCCGGTTCCTTTTCGGTCCTCTCGATCTCTTATGTCAGTGGCACACTGTCCTCTCCGTTTTGTACAATGGCATCCTACTTCTTCCTGCTCTATTATTCCATACAGTCGGCATCGATCAAGTGTATAGTATAAAAAACATGTATTCTTCCTTGGACTGGCCACCTACTCTGCATGAGTGATGCAGCTACTGAAGTAGGCGCGCGTGTGCAAAAGAACGCAGCCAACTCAACTACCAAGGCTTAAACATGCATAATACAGTACTAGTAGTTTTTGAGGAATGTACGGCCGCCTCGGTTGCGCACGACTCCATGGAGTAGTCGAAGAGAGTGCATCGGTCGCGACTAGTCAAATACGTAGTATATGCGCGGCGTGGGGTGCCTCGGTCGCCGGGTCCTACTAATGGCTGCCTCAACCAACACAATCTCAACCAACCGTCGCCTCCCGATGAAAATGAAACACACCACACGGCACACGCATGACTGTCTCACTCCTCAGTCCTGACGCATTCATCTCCCACCCACCGCCGCCGCCGCCCACTCTCCCTCTCTCTCTCCCCAAAACCTCCACCCACCGCCGCCACACCATGGACGCCGACGAGGTGCGCCGGTGCTGGAGCAGACTGCGCCGGCTCAATCCAGCCGCACACGGACGGACGAGCCCACGCCAGCGGGGAGGCGCCAGCGGCACTCGCGATTCAGCCCAACCAAGGCCGCCCAGGGACAGCTCGACGGTGGAAGCGAAGCGGGTGACCGCCGTGCAACTCGTCCTGACCCGCGTTTGTGCCCTCTTGCTAGCCCCCGCAGCTGGAGGCGAGGCGAGGAGGGAGGGCGAGATCCGGCGGGTGCTACCGGCTCTGGAAGATCTGGCTGCTGTGCGGGTGTCGCGGGAGTAGCCGGCGGCGGCGGCGCTGTTGCAGCTGCAGCTCCTTACCCTCGTCTCCGGCGTCCACCTCGCCCGCGTGAGTCGCTCAATCGCTCTCCCCTGTACAACCTTGCAGTTCCCCCAATTCCTAACGCACTCTTCACCCCCCTTCTCTCCCAGAACCAAGCACACAGAGAGATGGCGGAGGAGGGCGAGAGGTGGGTGCCACTGGAGACAGCTAGAGCCGCCGTCCGCGGGATCCCCCTTCCGCCCACTGCAAGGTCAAGCTCCTCCGCTACCACATCTCATGCGCCGGTCTGTCAATTCCATTCTCCCGTCGCTTGGATGGTGATGGCGATTGGGCTATCAGACATTCTACACCGGTGTGGTCTATTCTCTCACTTCTCTGCACCGGTCACAGAGAAACCCACATGCAGTTCTTCTTGGATGCCATGGGTGCAGTGGTAGCGGAGGAGTGGATGGGTCGGACAAGTTCTCGGAGCACTTGCAGGTCAGCCTGTATTTCCTTCCCATTTTCAGTTTACTTGTGGGCCTTTCCTGTATTTCTAAGCCTATGTTCTTCATATAAACTGCTGCTTGTTGCTACATCTCTGTCTGTCTTCATATAAACTGGTGCGTTTCGGTTCAAATATAATCAGCCTATTATCTGGGGTTGATTTCGCTACTCCGCCGTCGGCCACAGGTTGCTCATCTGTTTCTACCTTTTCTTCAGGTAACCACTGCTCTCGGACACTGCCTGTCCCGGACATTGCTGCAGGCCTCGACCACCACGACGACCAACAGTCGCCGCCGGCCACAGCAACGCCTCGATCTCGAACCATCTCATGTCGCCCCTTGACTCGCCAAGAAAGAAGCACCGTGCACCAATCACTGTCTCGCTAGGTCGGCACCCACGCAGACTCGTCCCCACGAATCTGGATCCCCTTTCTCCCTCCCGCCGCCAGCTCCACCCACCGCCGCCCCACCATGGAGCCCATTCTGCAGCGCCGCTTAAACCAGTCCCACCACCTGCGCTGCAGCGGGAGACCAACAAGGTGCGCCCAAAATTGCTGGAGCAGATGGCGCCCATGGAATCGAGACGTGGACTGAACCTGCACCAGCGGGGAGGCCACCAACGGATCTACCCATTCAGCCGACCATGCCTCCCCTACGGCAACGCTGCCGCTGCCCAGCTCACCAGCCGTTCAAGTGGTACGTGCTAACCCACCACCGTGGCCGGGTGGGAGGGTTTAGCTTCAAAAAGAAGCAGCCTTTCTGGTTGATTTCGATGCCACTTTGCTCATCTGCTTGTACGTGTTTTGCAGTTCACCACCGGACACTGCCTATCACGGAGCTGCTGCCGGCCACAGCCGCCAAGACCAAAACTCCCCCCATGTAACTGCCGGCCACCACACAACAACCAGATCTCGCACAGACAACTGCGCCAGCGTAACCATCAACTACAGCAGCAGGGTAACATAACTCTCCAACCCTGCTATGTGTGATTGTCTGCTGTCTGCATCTTGTACCTTGTCGCCAAATGCGAGAAATCTTTGCTATGAATAGTTTGGATACATGTACCGCTCTCAGCAGCTGAGCACAACACAAAGAGAATCACTAGTGGCTGCTCGTATATATGGACTTTGTCTTTGTCAGCTGTGCATCGATTCATACTTTATCTCTGACGATGTATCCGTCTACTGCTTCTGCTTGTTGCCTGGCATAAAGATTGTACACCACTAGTGTCCTCCCACTTCTTTCATAATAGATTGTACATCACTAGCTGCTTGCTGCTTCGGCAATCGATCCGTTCAACTTTTAGAATTCTTTGGTGCTTTTCTGGTACTGGATCGTGCTGTTGTTGGTGTAGTTGAGTCACCTGGTCAACTGCTTTCCATGACACAGTGTTAGCCAGTTTTCTGGTTTACATCCTCTATAAATTAGTTAAAGCAGTATCTGCACCAAATTGATATCCGGCGTTTGTTTCTGGTTTATAGCTGTAAGTTATGTATGGAAAAAAACGGGGATGTAAAACTCCCATAGAATCTAGTGTGCGTCACCTATGATTGATTAGCCCTTCATTTTCCTCTTTCTGGAATTACGTATTGTTCTCTTTTGGTGTTTTACTTACTTGTATACTACTTTACTTGAACTGATTATTTACAACTTACCTCAACCATGGAACCTCAGGTTGGGAAAGATGTCACCCATGGTTCTGATGTGGCGCCTGGGTTCACCCTCGATGACTCCATCCCCGACAGCCACCGTGCTGCTTTTTTTTGATGTCGCCGTAGAGGACACCGCTGACGTGCTGCTGCTCGACCTTGGACGACCTCGATCATGAGGTGGCTTGCATAGCAATCAAGTACTGCGTGAAGGTAATCTCACTCTCTCCAGGCCTGGTAGCTTGTTGCTAGTCATCAGTGTGCATTATTGTGTTGCTCAATGCGAGTAATACCTGTAAAAAATTTCTGTTTTTACGAAAGTGACTAGAGCGGCCTCCCACATCTTTTATAGGAGGTCGCCGCTCAATGCGTATGTCTGTATGCGAAAAGTAGGTTCCAAATTGTTAAACCTGTGTTCTTAGTCTAATCATAACGCTTTATGCAGGCAGTGACACACCGGAAGAGGCATTGGAGCTGTACCAAGACATGTGGCGGCGCTGTATCACATGCTTTTTATACCATTCCCTTAGGTGATTCCTCGGGTTCCCATTCGATCCCTGGTTCAACTTTTGGGATTATTTGGTGCTTTCCTGGTACTAGGTTGTGCTGTTGTTGGTCTAGTTGAGTCACCTGGTCTCTTTGACACAATGTTTGCCTCTTTTCTGGTTTACATCTTGTACAAATTTCATTACTTATAGAATCGTATACATGGGCGGGGCCAGGATTTTGGTGTGTGTGTGTGTGGGGGGGGGGGCGAGAAAGGCGATGGTCACAAATGTGAAAATGTATTTTAGTCTCGTAAAATACGTTAAAGAGAATATATGCTTATATACTTAATTGAATTCTAGCTACAATTACTGGTCTTGTCAGAACATATTTGTAATCTCATAAGAGGCGTTTCTTCTAACGATTTTAAAATCTTTTCTATTTAGTAGTCTATGTTCTCAATGTAGATAAGCAGCACAGGTCAGATTCTATTATAGATGTCTCACCACGTTCTACATAGTCTATTGTTTTATTTGCAAGTATAGAAAAACAATAGCTAGCTACTAGAGATAAATTCTTACGTGATGACAGGCAGTCGTGATGTTCTGGGACGATAAGTAGCCAAACCCCGCGGCGGTCAGTTGGCCAGAGGCTGGAGCTCTGGTACTGTTATTCATCGGAGGCGTATCCTGGTCTCATCTCTTGGAGCCAGTGGATAGTGAACGGCGGCGGCGGCAGCCCTAGCGGCGAACCGCTCCGATAAATCGATTGATCTAGTATATGTATAGGCGATTGATCGATGGACAGAGTGCTATTTGGTACGGGAAACAGCACCACGCCTCGATGGCCTTGGCAGATGGGCTACCAGGCCTGTAATTAGCTAGGCACAGGTCCAACAATGAAATCTGGGCTAGTTAATCAGGTAATTACTGCTGGCCATTAGCTCACAAACCGTACATAGTAGTACTAATACCTGTTGTACAATGTTGAGGGGGGCGAACCATTGGGGGGGTCTAGCCCCTGCTCGCCCCCTGCCTCCGCCCCTGATCGTATATCATACTTCATAACATATATGCTATTTTGCTTCAGAATTATGCGCACGTTGTCTTTTATGGCTTAAGTTTATAAATCCTCCTCCTTTTCAAGGAATAAGCTGATCAAGAGGATTAGTTAAATTAGTGTCTGCACCAAATTGAAATCCGGCTGTTGTTTTCTGGTCCAGAATTGTTTTGGGCTAATATCTATAAGTTATCTGTGGAGAAATGGGGATGTAAAACTTCTAGTATCCGGCACCTATGATTGATCAGCCCTTTGTTTCCAATCTTTCTGGAATTATATATTGTTTTCTTTTGGTGTTAGATTTACTTGTCTACTACTTGAAGTGATTATTTACAACTTACATGAACCGTGGAACCTCAGGTTGGGAATGATGTCGCCTAGTGCTTAAACACAGCACACATGGTTTTGGTGTGGCGCCTGGGTTCACCGCTGATGACACCGTCCCTGGCAGCCATTTTCCTGCCGATGTTGCCAGAGAGGACAGCGCTAGTGTCCTGCTGCTCGTGGAGTGCAGCATGGAGTACATCACAATCAAGTACAGCGTCGAGGTAGTCTCATTGTCTCCAAACCTGGAAGCTTGCTCTAGTTGCTGCCAATGGTCATCAGCGTGCATGCTGGTCTTGCTCAATAATAGGTTGGAGAATATTAAGAATTCTGTCAGAAGTATTGGTAGCAAAATTTTGTGTTTTGAGGCAAGTGTGGATGTACCTTACACATGAGTAGATAGATAGCACTTGTCTGCGACAAGATCCAGAATTTGCACATGTTTCCTGTAGTTTGCAGCTTCTTACAGCTGGTATGGCCACTGTGTTGGGAGCTGTACCCTTCATATTTTTGTTTGTGATGTAACAACGTGGTGCGGTGCAAAGCACTGAGTTTCAACATCAAGTCTCGTGCTTTCCATGAAACTTCTCTTTATCTGATTGCAGATTTGGAAATCATATAAGTCAAGTAGCTAGCTTACGTTGGAGGGAGGGGAGTGGAACATGAGGCAAAACCTCTCTCGAGGTCGCCTCGCTTCCCTTCGGTCTCCATAATGGAGGATAAATCTAGGTTTCTGTAGATTAGACCGCTGTGAATGTCTTAGATCTTTTTGGAGCCTGGGTTGTTCTTGGTTTGTGTGCTCTGTTAAACGGATTTTGTGGTTCCTTCTTGGGAAGGTTGTGGTTTTCACCTCATCCTTAAACGTAGCGCATATGGTTTTTGTGGGCTCTGATTTCCCATCTCCTGGGAAAGAAGTATCATTTTTTCTGTTCATTCTATCTTTGCTGGGTGTCATTGCTCATATTTATTTGTAGAGTTTTTTGTTTCACAGTTCGTTAGTCAGAGATCCGTTTGATGGTTAGTTTCCGGGACAAGGAATTTTTTTTGAGAAGGCATTTGTTGGTTCCGATGTACCATCTGCTGGAAAAAGAAGAGTTCTTTATTTTCCGTTCTATATTTTTCTTCAAAAATAAGTTTAGAGGCCTTAGTTTCAGAGGATTTATGTTGTTTGGTGTGTGTTGTAGAGGTTTTTGTGGGATCTGATTTCCATTTCAACTGTTCTTTCCTTATCCAGTATTGTCTACAGTCTATCTCTTCTTGCTCATATATCTTTCTTGCTTTTAGAACTGCTGCAATGGAAGCCCTGGAAATGACAATCCTCTTGGAAGTGACAGGAAAAGAGCCAATATGCCATATCAGACTGAAACATTTATGGTGGAGCTGTGCTTTGCAGCTAAAATTCCTGTGAGTGTCATTGCAATTGCACTGAAAGAGGTTAGGAATTGGAGCACTCCACCAAGCAGTATGTTTCTTCATATATACTTTTGAAGGCCTATCTACCAATTTTGCATGGCTGCTCCGGTGGTCCCTATCTAATTCCCTCTGTTAACTTTTGTGTTTGCAGGGGCTGCCGGTTAGTTCGCCAATCATTTTTTCACAACAATCCTTCAATTTTTTTGGACTTGGGTGCAGGGATTAGGCTGTAGAGGATTTCACTCTACCATTCGAGCCGCAAAGAGTGGGTTTTGTCTTAATATTGGTATGTTATGTTCTGGATGAGCCCAGTTTCTTTGTGATCACATCTAAAAGTAGTTGATTGCTAGCATTTACAAACACTGTTTGTGTGTGCAGATGTTTCCACGACAATGATTTTCAAGCCTGACCCTGTTGTTGATTTTTTACTTGCCAATCAGAAGGTTGATCACCCGAATGAAATTTATCGTGGGAAAGGTAAGATTTCTTTTCAACTTTCTTATGGAACTGTTCATAATGCTAGTATTATCTATATCTGTAACATGCTTGACTTTGTAGGTCAAGCGTGCAGTCAAGAATTTAAGGATAAAAACAAGCCCGGCAAACACAGAGCACACGACCATTGGCTTGAGTCATGAACATATGTGAGTGAACGTATGGATATTTGTTTAAGTGATGCTTCTTAATTGATTGTGTGGACTGGTTACATGACATCTTCTGATGTAATTATCTTTTGATTCCTTGCAGTCTAATCTGCTATGTGCGTCTGGATGCTTCTCAGGTGGCAAACTAAATCAAGTTTGATGAGATGTCTGAGCCAGGGCAGTACCCAAACCTCCGCTGGCAGCGCCCTGGTGCAGGATCTGCCTCACGTGCACGAGAAGGTCAAGATCTCATTGCTCATCTGCTGAGCCTGCCCTGCCTCAGTACGGGCTGGTGTGCGCTTCAACGTTTTGTGATGCTTTTGTCTTGGATGCCTGATATATCGTCGTAACGAGAGCCAGCTAGTTGAACACCTGAGATGTGCTGGCATGCTGGACACCTGTGCACTCGGTGCCTCAGAACCTACCTTTGAATTCCATTAGGATGGTACTGTTGAACCTAGGAATCCTGTTAGAATGCTGCTATGCTGAACTGTTAGCATGGAACCATCTAATATGTTGCTTTTCATCTGTCTGCTATTTTGTTTGATTTTCTCTGTATTTTGTGGTCATATCTGGATGTCATGACTCGTGCTTATTCTGGAAATAGTGTAGTAGGCTGTTTTTTCTGGTTAATTTTGTTGCCAAGGTTGTAGATATGGGAAAATGTTTTCTTGGAAGCAGGGTAGCCATAGAAATTGGAATCCTCCTGGCCTGGCACTGGCACTGTCACAGAGTCAGCCACCACAAGCAAGTTTCACCTGGCTTGTCTGATGTCATCACTTGTTGAATTGGAAATTAGGACGACAACATTGTAGGATGTTGCTAGTTATAGATGTCCTAGTTAGAAAATCTTGAGATTGCTTGTAGGCAGGGTGAATTGTTTTGTTGTGAGGCACATGAATGATATTAAATGCATGCATATTTCATGCAATTCTCCTAGTATTCTGGCTGTCACTAAATTTTGATTGGTTCTGATAGAAATTTCTTAAACATTGCAGTTGCTGTTAATTCTAAATTTCAATGCATGATTCTTTTTCGTTTTCAGGTGCAGGAAATCAAATGACTGCCCGATGGCTATCCTCGAGAGGAAGAAGTCACTCAACTACCTTGTGCTCGATGAGGTAACCGATGATGACAACTCTGTTGTCACCCTGACACCATGTAGAGGCTCCAGCTTCTCCACTGTCCTGCTCAAGGTACGGCATCTGCTCGAGTCCCCTGCTGTATAATGGATCTAGCAGCAAGTAGCAGTACCCCCACATGATGCTAGTGTTAATTTCTTGTATTGTGGACCTGTGTGTGTCATCATGTGGAACCTTTAAGTATTTGTGATTGAAGCAAGCAAGCAGTGTTAAACTAATTCACTACTAGCTGGCACCAGGCGGTACCTTCCATTCTTTGTTCTGGGTCAGTGCAGTCCAAGCCTATTCATCAGCAGCTGTTTTCAATAAAGCCATGTTAAATATGTGATCAAAGCAAGCCTGCGAGCTCCTTTATATCCTTCGTACTTAATAGTCAATACAATGATAATAGAAATGGAAATAGAAATCATTCACTACTTGGATGACTTCGTCCATAAAATTCACCCTTTTCTTTCTATTTCATAAAATTCAGTACCAGGCACACATGTGCGAGCCACAATTTCAAAATTTTGCTCTTGAAAATCACTTTTTTTTGGTTTATATTATTATATTTAAATCTGCTGTGGTAGATGACAAGGAAAAGAGAAAGGACATGATGGGAATATGCTATCTTGGATTTGGCAACAGGACATGCTTGCTACTTTAAGTGTTAGTCGCTGATATCGCGTGGCTTTATCCAGCTAAAGAACATTTATAAATGCACAACGGGAACTGAGCATTTAGGCATTTAGTTTGTTAGTGCCTTCACAGTGGGTCTAATAATTTTTTACAACAGAAGAGCCTGTTGATTTCAAGCAATAATCTCTTTTGTTGGTATACTGGTTATCTTTCTGTTGTATAACCTACATGTCTATTTGAGTTCGGAATTCAAAGCCTGTGAATTCTTGCTTGTTTTGACTAACTTACTAAAGGGTGACACAGATCGAGAATGAGATTGAGATCTGTATAGTGTAAACTTAATATTCACTGTTTCCATATCCTATTTGCCAACTTATTTCTTGTTCTTGTTTATGGCATGGTTCTTACATGTTTTTCAAGTCTATTTTGGATGCTCTGCTTTTCCAGTATAAATACTTTCAATCAGCTTGTGTTGTGCATGTCATTTAAGTGTAGTTGAAAAATGCGTTATAGCATTTGGTCCTAAACTATTTTTCAGGTTTATGAACAGGAATATAAATAGGACTCTACTCTGTTGATGTTGCTATCATCCAGACACCTCAAGCAGTTCTGGCGAAGCGACCGGGCGGCGATGGCCTTGCTATCGCCGAAGAGGCCATCTGGAGGTATGTCGGTGAGCCGCTGTGCTGCCTCATGTACCGGTACCACACTGATAGCTGTCTTTGGAGTTCATTACCCTGGATGGCCTTGTCTTCAGGTAGTACTTCTGATACCAACTTGTGTGTGTTGTGATGGACTGATGAATGAGCTTATTTGATCAATAGGAGATACCTTTTTAGTGTTATATCATTATATGGATGCATGCCCGCTGTGGATGATTCGTTTATTGGATGAACTGAACCCTTCATGGAATGGATGATTGAATTGTGCTTGTTTATTTTGATATGTGCTGGTCATTACAAATATTCTGCAGGCAAGGATTTTGTATCTTAAATAATTCTACTAGCTATTTGCAACTAGGCTTACATTCACATTTTGCGGAGTGGAAACTCAAAGATAAAGAAGCCACAGTTCCTGACCTGGTAGTGTCCAGTTCTTTGGTCTTATGATTTTAGAGACTGATTTGGGATGCTAGGATGCTAGAGGTCAACTGATATTTAAGTAGCTCTAAGTTTTCTCATTTGCTACTATATTTTGCTTAGAGACATGATTGGTATTTCAGAGCAAACAACAAAGATATAGTGATCATTAATCATTATGGTGATGGGTTTATTGTTTCTGCTAACAATAGCATGCTGGCTGAACCTTATAAGGAAGTTCTTTTTACTTATAGTTCATTCCCAACATGGATAGGAAGTCTTGTGATTTGATCATGCACACAACCCCAGTTCATGTTATCTTGTATTTGTATTTATCATTAATTATTAGAGCCTAGCTGCATTATGTCGCTCTCTATAACCTCCATAGCTGCTTGGTGTGTGTAGCGTTCAGATGCCATTACAGGTAATTTATTCTCTGGTTTCTCACCAGGAATATCTGGAGGCCAGGTAAACGAGAGGAAAGGTACAATCAAGTTCCAGCTGAATAAGGTCCTCTGCATTGGTGTCGCTATGAGCAATCTGTCGCTGTGGGAGAAGCAAATCCAGCTGAACATTGAGATGAGCATCAATTTCCGGTTTGTGTGCACGGAGCTCTACCAACCCATGCGTCTCAGTGTTTTGCGGGTCATTTTATTGTCTCCTGTTAGTTTTTGTTAGTGAAGTTCATTCAAACATGTTTGCCTGTTTTCTGTTTACGTCCCCTACAAATTTCCTTAGCTTGTAGAATCATGCATCATACTTTATATATGCTATTTACTCCAGAGTTATGCACGTGTTGTCTTTCACAACTTAAGTTTATAAGTGCTCCTTCTTTTCAAGACATTAACTGATCAAGAGGATTAGCTAAAGCAGTATCTGCACCAAATTTAAATCTGACTTCTGTTTTCTCGTCCAGAAGTGTTTATGGTTAATATCTGTAAGTTGTGTATGGACAAATGTGGATGTAATACTCCCATTCATTCTAGTCTGCACCACCTATGATTGATTAGCCCTTTATTTTCCTCTTTCCGGAATTACATATTCTTCTCTTTTGGTGTTATATTTACTTGTCTACTACTTTACTTGAAGTGATTATTTACAACTTACCTGAACTGTGGAACCTCAGGTTTGGAAAGATGTCACCCAGGATTCTGGTGTGGTGCGTGGGTTCATCAATGGTGAGTCCGTCCCTGGCAGCCATCGTGCTGCATTCTTTGATGTCGCCGGGCCGAGAGGACGTAGCTGCTGTCTTGCTGCTGGATCTTGGACGACCTTGAGCATGAGGTGTCCAGCAAGCCTGCATAGAAATCAAGTACCACGTGAAGGTAAGCCACTCTCTCCAAACCCAGTACCTTGCTAGTCATCAGTGTGGGTTATGGTATTGCTCAATGCGAGTAATAGGTTGGGGTGTACTAAGAATCGTCAGAAAATTTGTGTTTTGAGGCAAGTCTGGATGTACCCTGCTCTAGAGTTGAGAGTACTTCTATGGACAAGATCCAGAATTTGCACATGGCTCCTGTAGTTTCCAGCTGCCTAGAGGCTACAGCTGCCTAGTTGTTCCTCATGCTCTGTGGGTGTTCTTCTGAAATGCAAGTTTGGATTCTCTAGATGTACTAGTCTGCACAACACAATAGAAGCACTAGTGGCTGTTGGTATATATGGTCTTTTTCCTTGTGAGCTGTGCAACGATTCATACTTTATCTGTAATGTAACTGTCTAGTGCTACTGGCTGATATAGATTCTACAGCACTAGCGGCCTCCCATATCTCTTATAGTAGGTTACTGCTCAATGCGTATGTTTGTATGCGAAAAGTAGGTTCCAAATTGTTAAATCCGTGTTCTTTAGTCTAATTATCACGCTTTATTTATGAAGGCAGTGACACACGGGAAGAAGCATTGGAGCTGTACCAAGACATGCGATGGTGCTGTATCATATGCTTCTTATACAATTCCCTTGTGTGTGTTGTCTTCAGGTAGTACTTCTGAGACCATCTTGTGTGTGTTGTGATGGACTGATGAATGACCTTATTTGATCAATAGGAGATACCTTTTTAGTGTTATATCATTGTATGGATGCATGCCCGTTGTGGATGATTCATTTATTGGATGAACTGAACCCTTCATGGAATGGATGATTTAATTGTGGTGGTTTATTTTGATCTGTGCTGGTCATTACAAATATACTGCAGTCAAGGATTTTGTATCTTAAATAATTCTGCTAGCTATTTGCAACTAGGCTTACCTTCACATTTTGCGAATTGGAAACTCAAAGATAAACAAGCCACAGTTCTTGACCTGATAGTATCCAATTTTTTGTTCTTATGATTTTAGGAACTGATTTGGCATGTTAGGCTGCTGGAGGTCAAACAGACTGATATTTAAGTAGCTCTAAGTTTTGTCATTTGCTACTATATTTTTCTTAGAGACATGTTTGGTATTTCAGAGCAATATTAAAGAACAAAGATATAGTGATCATTGGTGATGGGTTTATTGTTTCTGTACACACCAGCGTGCTTGCTGAACCTTGTAAGGCGGTTTTTTTACTTATAGTTCATTCCCAACATGGATGGAAAATGTTGTGATTTGATCATGCACACTGCTCCAGTTCATGTTATCTGATATTTGTATTTATCCATAATTATTAGAGCCTAGCTGCATTATATCGCTCTCTATACCCTCCATAGCTGCTTGTTGTGCGTAGTCAGCTTTCAGATGCCAATACAGGTAATTTACTGTCTCTGATTTCTCACCTGGTATTTCTGGAAGCCAGGTAAACGAGAGGAAAGCTACAATCAAGTTCCAGCTGAATAAGGCCCTCTGCATGGGTGTTGCTGTGAGCAATCTGTTGATGTGGGACAAGCAGATCCAGCAGAACATCGAGATGAGGGTCAACGTCCGGTTTGTGTGCATGGAGCTCTACCAACCCATGCGTCTCCAGGTATGCAGCCAGGGACACCTCCACTGTCTCAAGGTTCAGTGTTCATACTTTGTGGGTCATGTTATTGTCTCCTGTTAGCTGTTTATAGTGAAGTTCATTCAAACATGGTTCTGCAATGGCTTAAGAATTTAGAATTACTAGTGATTTTCCTTGTGAAGTTGCCTTGGGTTGTTCAGTTTTGTTGGCATAATAATTGGCATTTTGTGTCTGTTCATATCCTAAAACCATCTTGGGCATAATATTGCAGTGGTTATGATTAGTTGTAGTAGGTTCTTAGCTCTGGATTGCCAATTTTGTAAGCATGTCGTGTCTCTGAAACGCGTGTGCCATGTTAACTGGATGCTAGTGTTTGAGCTCTTAGATATTTCGTCTCCACTAAATGTGAATTCTGTCATGTGCCATCTTGAATGCTCAATGTTGATCAACTAGACCTACTGCTAGTTTGGTGCTTGCCGTGTACATGCTCCCCAAGTTTTACTGCAACACCTTTCCGCCATCACATGTTGAAGTGACGAACACTCATAACTGTTATTACTTATTAGTATATCTTGCCTGTGTGGAGTAGTGGCTTCTTGTGCTGGACCTGGAGGTGAATCTATCTTGGTATGTTGTTGTGCAGCTGATGGCCGAGCCACTGAGCCTTCTTTGACCAGTGGTTGTTGGACATGCTGGCTCGAGGGGTACACCTAGCATCAGAATTTTGTGGCAACCCTGAAGGGGAGCGGTGGATTTGGCCCTGATTCAGCAGGGGGGATGGAGGCCTTGGCTGCTGGATGGAACATGCTTTTTTTAAACATCGTCAGATGTGACGATGCTTCTCTGATGTCGTTTGGCTATCTGGCATGGACCATGATGGCCATGAAGTGATCAAGATCACAAGGCACAGATGTATGACGTATTTGCTTTGAATTCATTATATAATGTAATTTGAATGTGAATTTGCTCCCATTATAGTGTCACTTGAGCGTGCATGTATCCAGATGAGTTCTGTGCTCGAAAGCTATGTTGGCATAATATTGCATGATTAGAGTTTTGAGTCAGTTTGATGTAATCTGATTTGCACTCGGTCAGGTGACCATTTGAACCTTTTCCGGCTGATGGGGTTGGCACAAAAGTACCATGTACATTAGAAAATTTTAAATTGGCATGTTTCATGGGAACTCTTTTATGCTCATGGTTTATAGTGGTTGGAGAGAACATTTTATGTTCGTATGAAGTACAGTATTGATCTTGTTCAAAATATATGTGGAGCTCTAAAAGTCAGACGACTTTTTATTTGGAAGATGTATTCAAACTATATCAAGCGTTTGAAATCCTGAAGACAAAATTTGAATGGTTGGAAAAGATAAATTTTCTTTCAGATAAAGCAGCTTGCAATGTGACAAAACGAGTGTACTTACTTCCATGCGTGTCTTGTCCAATATTGTGCCGGCCTGAAGTCTACCTTCCATGCGCGTCTTGGCCAAAAGCATGTTGGACGGAATTGGGTGGACATGACGCCGAGGATCATGTTTTTACAAAATAGATGACATTTTATGTTCAAAAGATATGTGAAGAGCTAAACCTAATACTCCCTACGCCTCATAAAGGATGTCCTAGATTTATTAAATTTTACATGTATGTTGCTACTAAATAGTATCTTGGTACTAAACAGTCTTTTATAGGACACAATTCTTAATTTTGAGAATGAATTCAAATAGTAACAACATTCAAAATCATGTACGGAGTAGGAAAATTTAAATGGTTGGAAAAAATAGACTTTATGTTAGGTGGCTGAATCGAGAGTACTAACTTCCATGTGCCTGCTGTCTTTTACTGTGCCAGCCGGAAGCCCACCTAAGCGGCAAATGAATGCACCTGGTTTCTTCCAACCTCAATTTGTAGCCCATATCTTTTCGTTGGTAGTTGAATAAGCACTACATAGAATGTTTAGTCGTCATTGCAAATAACTGCTCCTTACTCTTTGATTGTATGTCCATTTTTGCTTGATGTCTGGCTCACCAGATTTGGTACAGGTATCGGTATTGAACAGAGGGGGCTGTTCACAAAGCATCCCATGGATGGTAATGGTGCTTCCCCAGCTGCTGTTCCTACTCCTTTGGCTGGTGCCTCCCGATCGGCCCGACTTTCCCAAATGCAAATGTCGACCACCAGCCCTTTTCCTTTAGTACGGGTATTGATTTCTTGTTTTTTTTTTGTTGTTTTAGTCGTGGTGATCGCCCGGGAAGAAAGAAATGAATGAATGTCCTTTTGGGAAAATGTAGAATAATACCGGAAGAAGAGCTCGTGGAGAACTCAAAAAGTTGGAAGAAGACACATCATTCGACATAATCCCGAAACAAAAAAGATACAGAAAAAAGAAATAATGATTCTCAATTTCATTTTACTAGTACAATATTCTACTTATTTTGACATAGGGACTAAAGATAGCTATAATATGAATAATATTAGAAACCAGGTTCTCCAATCGTAAAAGGGAATATTCCATGGCACAAGGGTTGTTTAGGTGCTGTCCTCGGCAGACCACCACAAAAGGTCCGAATCAGGCGAAACTTCTTTTGGTGCCAGCGAGAAGTAGTAACAAGAACTCCTCCTCTGTTCAATATCAGCCGTCTATCCAGTACTGGCTTTTCACACTCGGGAATAGAAACTGTCGGCACTTGAAGATGAACGAAGCGAAATTACAAAAAAAAAAAAGCCCTTATACTCACCTTGGTGGGGACTGACTGCTCTCCCCTACGAAAGTAGCATCGCGATGCGGAGATCAACAACACATATTCGCATACCATGCTTATCTATTGATGTCGCAGATCAGCGGCTGCTAGTCTAAAGGGATGTAGACCAGCTTATAAGGGAGCCATTCCACTACCTTCTAAATTGGTAGAACTACTAGATGGAGTAGACAAATAGCGCGTGCGCTCGCGTGAATATTCGCGACTTATGACTTCGTAATAGAAAAAAATTCTTTTATACAAACTCTTTTTATGTAATACTGACTGTTTTTAGTTCATAGTTCTCACCCGTTCAGCTTATCGATAGTATGCCCATTGATGTTTTTTTGCTGACTGGACCATGTCAGCAATCCTTCCCAAACTTGACCTTGGGTAAGAGCTGTAATAGGGTGTTGGTGATCTTGATAGGTGGAGTGACATGTAAGAGATATGCAAAAAAAATCACGGCAGTATGATCAAATTTTTTTGAAGGAAGGAGAGTTGCAAGGGTCATAACAATCATGTAAGGATTTATTAATTATGCTCAGTTTGACATATCCGCCATCAATCTCACTCTACTCTTCCCTAAGGAATCCTTAGCAAGTTAAAATCCATGTCTCATATTAACCACCTCTCAAAGGAAGGCAACCTTAAACTCATCATAGGTTGCTCCGTACACAGCGACAAGACTCCAAATGAAGTTGCGAGCTTTGTTACGGATGCGAAGTTTAATATGATAATCTTCATCCAAACTAGCTTTGCAAGATTCATTAGAGTAATCGGAATAAGGAAATCACACATCGAACCATATTACTGAGTATCAAATTAATGAGCACATTCTTCCACCTAGAGATAAATATTTTCTATTCTGAAAGTCTTTCTTGAAAGTGCTTCCATCTAACATTTGTTAGACTCCATAAGTGAATTGGATTGTCTAAATAACTAGCCTAGCCCATAACCAAATAATTTAGCATACATGGCAGCATCGACTTGGGCATCACTGAAGCAAAACAATTAACTTTTATGGAAGCTAATTTTAATACCCGAAAGTTTCTCGAAAGTTGATAAGATCAACTTAAGATTTCTTACTTTCTCTAGGTCATGTTCCATAAATAGGATCATATCATCGACTTATTGAAGGATAGATAGTACACCATCAATAAGGTGTGGAACTACACCTTCAATTTGGCCATCAACTTTCACACGATCAAGGATTACGTCCAACATATCCGCCATTATATTGAAAAACATGAGTGATAATGAGTCGCATTGCCTTAATTTTTTTCGTTTGGAAGTATCCGCTAACGCTGTCATTGACTTTGATGTTAACACTTCCTCTAAAAAAATTATATCTACTTAAAATAACATTGAACCTTAAGTGTGTCACCTTATGGTTCGCGAACTATGCAGACATGATCGATACACTTCTTCGATCAATAACCAATAGCGGGACCTGGAGATTCATAATGGCTCACACATATTCAACGATGACTTCGTAATAGAAAGAACCATTAACATACGATACCGATTTCCTTGGTCGCGCGATATTTTACTTATCCGAAGTTTGATCATCGGTATCTCTATACCTAGTTGAACCTCGTTACTGATAAGTACTTTTTACTCGTACTGTGATATAACATCCCTTGTGAGCCAGTCACATGCTTGCAAGCTAATTGGATGACATTCCACCGTGAGGGTCCAGAGTATATCTATCTGTTATTTGGATGGACAAATCGCACTATTGATCCAAGTGCTTCAACATATACTTTCCGAACACTTAATGCCACCTTTATAACAACACATTAACGAAGTAGTGTTGTGGATCCACCATGAGTTTGAGGGGGGTGTTAGATGTATATATCTGCATATTGTAGTTTCCCCATATGTTAGGGGGCTTTCTACATATGTGCACCTGTACATGTACTATATATTGTGGCCTTTGGCCCCCTGGTAATACAACAAGCATATTTCCCTAACAACGTGTACATATGGACATTCTATGTTCTCGGTCAAACTTTCGGGGAAAACGAACATTTTGCGTTGCTTGTGTAAAGAAGACAAACAAAAAATGTTCAGTGAATAGAGATGTTGAAGCATCAAAATTTATCTTTTTTACATGGGACACAAAAAATGTTATTTTTTTCCAACAATTTGTGTGCCAACATAAAATGTCTAGATATACATGGAAATTTTATTTCATATTTTTTGACATTTCAAAATATGTTTTCACGTAATTGGTTCATATGCACCTATGATCCGAAATGCATTTCCCCCAGTCCACATCTTTAAATATTGGGCCCATCCACCAAGGTATTTATGAGTAGGACGCAATTTTTTATTCCACATTTGAATGGGATTGGTTTCAGCTAGAGGTCTCTCTCGTACCTTTTTAACCAAATATGAAAAAAACTTCAAGATGTAACTATCCAAGTTGAAATTTTAGTTGGCGTTTACAATGTGGTCTATGCGTTCTGGTGGTAACAAATATGAAATAGTTATATATATGAAATAGTTATGTATAGGGTGTAACAAATGCTAAGTCAAATACCGTAGACTTTTTCAAGTTCCGAGAACTTGATGTCGATGACTCTGATGATGCCATAGATAAGGCTGTGGTTAGATTTATCTTAATTACTATCTTGTAGTTGCGGATGCTTGCAAGGGGTATAATCACAAGTATCTACTTAAAACAACATCGAACCTTAAGTGTATCACACTATGGTTCGCGAACTATGCAGACATGATCGAGACACTTCTCCTATCAATAACCAATAGCGGGACCTGGAGATTCATAATGGCTCACGGATATTCAACGATGACTTCGTGATCGAAAGAACCATTAACATACGATACCGATTTCAACCTTATCAACCACTGAATTAAGCCTAACAGTTGCGGTTTTGTGAATATTTTGAAGGTAATGTGAGGAAGACAAATAGACCGCTATGGTTAGATCCTTTATGTTTCCTTAACCTTTGGTAGCTAAATTATCTCACTGAAGTTTAGGCAAAATAATTCAAGCTATCCATATCATGAATAGCACTGAACAGTTCCATCATGTCCGTCTTGATTATCTTCAAGAAGTTCTGATAAAACTTTGCCGGCAGACCATATGGACCTCGAGCCTTGTTGTGTTCCATTTGGAAAAAAACCTTTCTTCTCTCATCCTTTGTATAAGGATCAGTAAATTAGGCGTTCACCTCATCGGAAACTCGAGGATTGTCATCTATTTGGGACTCATCCATTGAGAAGTTACCTTCTTCTAGTTTCCCAAACCAATTTTTATAGTAATTAGTAATGTAAGATTTGGGTTGCTCATGCCCTTCGATCGTACCATCATCATGTGCCAGAGAATGAATAAGTTTCTTCCAATGTCGGCCATTTGCGACACTGGAAAAGTATCTTGTATTCGAAGTTTCTTCCAAAATAAATTGAACCTCCGATCTCTCATACCATTTAACATTGTAATCACGAAAGAGACTGGCTATTTGTGCATTGTATTGACTTTTGAGTTCAATCTCTTCCGTATATAATGGTCTCACTTCAACGAACGCCTCCAACTCATCAATCAAATATGATAAACGAAACTTCTCATTTTTTAACTGACCTGACAAATATTGGGCCCATCCACCAAGGTATTTATGAGTAGGACGCAATTTTTTATTCCACATTTGAATGGGATTGGTTTCAGCTAGAGGTCTCTCTCGTACCTTTTTAACCAAATATGAAAAAAACTTCAAGATGTAACTATCCAAGTTGAAATTTTAGTTGGCGTTTACAATGTGGTCTATGCGTTCTGGTGGTTAACAGTATGGGAGCATGATCCGACAATGCCTCAATACGTTGGAGAGACTGTATAGTGACCAATGGATATTTAGATTCCTAGTCTGAGTCCATAGGTACATGCCCTAACTTCTCGCATGTCGGCTCAGGGAGACTGTTTGCCGAAGTTAATTGTCTTTCAATCATTCAAATCTCTCTCAATCTAAACTGTCAATGACAACATTCAATAAGAAAGGCCAATGGTTGTGGAATCTCTCTCTACTCTTCCCTAAGGAATTCTTAGCAAGTTAAAATCCATGTCTCATATTAACCACCTCTCAAAGGAAGGCAACCTTAAACTCATCATAGGTTGCTCCATACACAGCGACAAGACTCCAAATGAAGTTGTGATCTTTGTTACGGATGCGAAGTTTAATATGATAATCTTCATCCAAACTAGCTGACACATTCATATTGTATGCTCTAACGCCATTTAATAAGCCCCCAGATCGTCCACGAGGTGGACGAGAAAACCAGGTGAAGTCAGCCCCGCCAGAAAGACTGTTTAGGAACCCCCCCTAATCTCGCCTACCCGTTTCCGAACTAGCCATAAAATCTAAATTACATTCCTAATACAGTCAGCAATATGTAAATGTTTAGCAAAGTCACGAAGACCTCTATTATTCATAAACATACTATTTAGTGGAATCTTTTTTTGTAGATTTCGATAGAGAATGATTTGAACTCGTGTGTGGGGAGAGATTCCAGTTGAGGGAGCAAAAGATCTTTGAAAGGTGTGAAACGGAAGGATCAAAGTGACATGGGAAGCAAGGAAAAAGTGGGAGTTGCATGGACCCGAAGGCCAAATCTTTCTTTGATCAAGCCGGTAAGTAAATCTTAGGTATATAAGATTGTCTTCCATATATCAAAACGTCTTAAAAAAGATTGACATCCATGCATGTGTGATGTGTTTTATGATGGCTGGACTTAGTGGCCGAGCTTGATTTTATTGGCCGACCTTGCTATTGGTGACCGATGCTCTGATTTTATTATGGTTGTATATTTGTGTGTTTTTTATTTGTTAATGTTATGCTCAAAAGAATATTGTGGCTAAATTAAGAAAACAGAAAGAAAAAATGCTAGAAAATGGGCCAAAATAAAGATGGCAGGCTGGTTTGAGGTGCCGCTTGGGGAACCCTGTTAGGGAGCGCGCTACAAAAAAAAATAGTGCATAACAAAGATCATATATGAGGAGAGATGCAACGGATCCTGCTCTCGTAGATTAAGCTAGCGGAAAGTTGCCGACAGTGACATTGATGTAGTCACGAGTCGATGCCAGTAACTAGCCTCGTCTAGTCGGAAGGAAATGTATTATCCACTAACCGTTTCCACGATCAAATGTCGCACGACGCCTCCATGCTATCTAGACATACAGATCAACAACACCACATCAAAGCGTGATAAAACAAATTGTCGAAACGGGAGCGTGTCGATGAAAATTTGGCAGTGCTTTCGCGACCCCCGGCTAGATTAGATGTAGATGGTGGTAGAGATCCAGCAGCATTTTCGCTTCAGGAGAAGAAGCAGCGTCCACGACGTGCTCCCGGTAGCATGTATGTCTCCAACAAGATAAATGTATGCCGCTCCTTCTATTTATAAAAAGATGTTTTAGATTTGTCATCTAAGTTTTAATAAATCTAAAACATTTTTTTGTGTGGACAGAGGTACTATATGGGTTGATGGGCAAGAATCGGGTTCATGTGAGACAACTAAAAAATGGCCACTTTTCTGTGCAAGTATGACAAAAATAACAGTGCGCACACGTCACACGCACGTGATTCAAACACAATCCTTAAAATGGATGCAATATTGGTCATTCCAATATCAAACTAACAACACATTTCGTCCTTCTAATTTAACCCTTTAACGCGGTCTTGAGGAACGAGCTCCTGGTGATCGGCTTGTCGTGCAGCCGGATGAGGTTGTACGCCCACGCGCCCGCCACCGTCCCGCACACAGGGGCGACGAGGTACACCCACAGGCCGCCGTAGCGACCGGCGACGATCGCTGGCCCGAGGCTCCTCGCCGGGTTCATCGACGCCCCCGTGATTGGCCTGCAACCAAACGCATCAGGTCAGTGGTGAGAGGTTGAGAGCAGATATACAATTTTAGTTTCGTAGCGATGATTTCAGGCGGCCGGAGATGGCCAGATGGGCCTTGTACCCGGCAAAGAGCACGTTCAGCACGACGGTGGCACCGACAGCGAGACCGGCTAATTCGCCAATCTGCGAGACAAAACATCATTTTGATATGTCAGACATCAGCAATCTCGAAGAGTATGGAGACATTCAGCCTGCAGAGCTGCGTGGAGCAAATGGCTTTACCGCTCTGTCGTCTGTGGCCACTCCGGAGACGACGAACATGAGGTAGAAGGAGATGATGAACTCAAGCGCCACTGCCTGCGTGTACGAACCCGAAGGCGCTGTTCCGAAGAAGTGCTCCTGCCCGCCGCCGAACGTCGGGCGCAGCGTCGAGCTTGCCGGCCGTGGATCCCAGCACCCGAGCAAGGACATAGGACGGCACCCGCAAGCATCGACAATTCGACATCGTGAGTTTGTCACATCGACATCGTCGTAGCATTTTCCGGACAGTCTAAAAACATCACGTTCATTCCACCGAATATCAGTAACATCACGTTCATTCCACTGAACATCGACCCCTGTCTGCAAGCACCTGCTTCCATGGAAAGCGCCGGCAGGTGGCGAAGGCGACGGTGACGGCGGGGTTGAAGTGCGCACCAGAGACGTGGCCGACGGAGTACACCATCACCATGACGACAAGCCCCCACACGATGCAGATCCCAGGGAACGTCACCGTGCCGCCGGTCCTCTGGTTCACCACCACGGAGCCGCACCCGGCGAAGATCATGAAGTATGTTCCCAAAATCTCTGCAAGAATCTGTACCAAATTTCTCAAAAATCTGCGACTATCTATGCAAATTCTGCTTCATCTCCGTTGCACAAAACAACTTTTTTCTACAGCAGGCACGCATGTATGTATACCTTCTGCATGAACTTGAAGGAGATGATGTCGCTGCCGTTGCATCTGCCGCTGTCATTAGAATTGCCCCCATCCTCTGAATTGTCGCCGTTGGCCTCCTCCCCGTCTCTACCTTCTTCCATGGCTCCGGTTCCTTTTCGGTCCTCTCGATCTCTTATGTCAGTGGCACACTGTCCTCTCCGTTTTGTACAATGGCATCCTACTTCTTCCTGCTCTATTATTCCATACAGTCGGCATCGATCAAGTGTATAGTATAAAAAACATGTATTCTTCCTTGGACTGGCCACCTACTCTGCATGAGTGATGCAGCTACTGAAGTAGGCGCGCGTGTGCAAAAGAACGCAGCCAACTCAACTACCAAGGCTTAAACATGCATAATACAGTACTAGTAGTTTTTGAGGAATGTACGGCCGCCTCGGTTGCGCACGACTCCATGGAGTAGTCGAAGAGAGTGCATCGGTCGCGACTAGTCAAATACGTAGTATATGCGCGGCGTGGGGTGCCTCGGTCGCCGGGTCCTACTAATGGCTGCCTCAACCAACACAATCTCAACCAACCGTCGCCTCCCGATGAAAATGAAACACACCACACGGCACACGCATGACTGTCTCACTCCTCAGTCCTGACGCATTCATCTCCCACCCACCGCCGCCGCCGCCCACTCTCCCTCTCTCTCTCCCCAAAACCTCCACCCACCGCCGCCACACCATGGACGCCGACGAGGTGCGCCGGTGCTGGAGCAGACTGCGCCGGCTCAATCCAGCCGCACACGGACGGACGAGCCCACGCCAGCGGGGAGGCGCCAGCGGCACTCGCGATTCAGCCCAACCAAGGCCGCCCAGGGACAGCTCGACGGTGGAAGCGAAGCGGGTGACCGCCGTGCAACTCGTCCTGACCCGCGTTTGTGCCCTCTTGCTAGCCCCCGCAGCTGGAGGCGAGGCGAGGAGGAGGGCGAGATCCGGCGGGTGCTACCGGCTCTGGAAGATCTGGCTGCTGTGCGGGTGTCGCGGGAGTAGCCGGCGGCGGCGGCGCTGTTGCAGCTGCAGCTCCTTACCCTCGTCTCCGGCGTCCACCTCGCCCGCGTGAGTCGCTCAATCGCTCTCCCCTGTACAACCTTGCAGTTCCCCCAATTCCTAACGCACTCTTCACCCCCCTTCTCTCCCAGAACCAAGCACACAGAGAGATGGCGGAGGAGGGCGAGAGGTGGGTGCCACTGGAGACAGCTAGAGCCGCCGTCCGCGGGATCCCCCTTCCGCCCACTGCAAGGTCAAGCTCCTCCGCTACCACATCTCATGCGCCGGTCTGTCAATTCCATTCTCCCGTCGCTTGGATGGTGATGGCGATTGGGCTATCAGACATTCTACACCGGTGTGGTCTATTCTCTCACTTCTCTGCACCGGTCACAGAGAAACCCACATGCAGTTCTTCTTGGATGCCATGGGTGCAGTGGTAGCGGAGGAGTGGATGGGTCGGACAAGTTCTCGGAGCACTTGCAGGTCAGCCTGTATTTCCTTCCCATTTTCAGTTTACTTGTGGGCCTTTCCTGTATTTCTAAGCCTATGTTCTTCATATAAACTGCTGCTTGTTGCTACATCTCTGTCTGTCTTCATATAAACTGGTGCGTTTCGGTTCAAATATAATCAGCCTATTATCTGGGGTTGATTTCGCTACTCTGCCGTCGGCCACAGGTTGCTCATCTGTTTCTACCTTTTCTTCAGGTAACCACTGCTCTCGGACACTGCCTGTCCCGGACATTGCTGCAGGCCTCGACCACCACGACGACCAACAGTCGCCGCCGGCCACAGCAACGCCTCGATCTCGAACCATCTCATGTCGCCCCTTGACTCGCCAAGAAAGAAGCACCGCGCACCAATCACTGTCTCGCTAGGTCGGCACCCACGCAGACTCGTCCCCACGAATCTGGATCCCCTTTCTCCCTCCCGCCGCCAGCTCCACCCACCGCCGCCCCACCATGGAGCCCATTCTGCAGCGCCGCTTAAACCAGTCCCACCACCTGCGCTGCAGCGGGAGACCAACAAGGTGCGCCCAAAATTGCTGCAGTAGATGGCGCCCATGGAATCGAGACGTGGACTGAACCTGCACCAGCGGGGAGGCCACCAACGGATCTACCCATTCAGCCGACCATGCCTCCCCTACGGCAACGCTGCCGCTGCCCAGCTCACCAGCCGTTCAAGTGGTACGTGCTAACCCACCACCGTGGCCGGGTGGGAGGGTTTAGCTTCAAAAAGAAGCAGCCTTTCTGGTTGATTTCGATGCCACTTTGCTCATCTGCTTGTACGTGTTTTGCAGTTCACCACCGGACACTGCCTATCACAGAGCTGCTGCCGGCCACAGCCGCCAAGACCAAAACTCCCCCATGTAACTGCCGGCCACCACACAACAACCAGATCTCGCACAGACAACTGCGCCAGCGTAACCATCAACTACAGCAGCAGGGTAACATAACTCTCCAACCCTGCTATGTGTGATTGTCTGCTGTCTGCATCTTGTACCTTGTCGCCAAATGCGAGAAATCTTTGCTATGAATAGTTTGGATACATGTACCGCTCTCAGCAGCTGAGCACAACACAAAGAGAATCACTAGTGGCTGCTCGTATATATGGACTTTGTCTTTGTCAGCTGTGCATCGATTCATACTTTATCTCTGACGATGTATCCGTCTACTGCTTCTGCTTGTTGCCTGGCATAAAGATTGTACACCACTAGTGTCCTCCCACTTCTTTCATAATAGATTGTACATCACTAGCTGCTTGCTGCTTCGGCAATCAATCCGTTCAACTTTTAGAATTCTTTGGTGCTTTTCTGGTACTGGATCGTGCTGTTGTTGGTGTAGTTGAGTCACCTGGTCAACTGCTTTCCATGACACAGTGTTAGCCAGTTTTCTGGTTTACATCCTCTATAAATTAGTTAAAGCAGTATCTGCACCAAATTGATATCCGGTGTTTGTTTCTGGTTTATAGCTGTAAGTTATGTATGGAAAAAAACGGGGATGTAAAACTCCCATAGAATCTAGTGTGCGTCACCTATGATTGATTAGCCCTTCATTTTCCTCTTTCTGGAATTACGTATTGTTCTCTTTTGGTGTTTTACTTACTTGTATACTAATTTACTTGAACTGATTATTTACAACTTACCTCAACCATGGAACCTCAGGTTGGGAAAGATGTCACCCATGGTTCTGATGTGGCGCCTGGGTTCACCCTCGATGACTCCATCCCCGACAGCCACCGTGCTGCTTTTTTTTGATGTTGCCGTAGAGGACACCGCTGACGTGCTGCTGCTCGACCTTGGACGACCTTGATCATGAGGTGGCTTGCATAGCAATCAAGTACTGCGTGAAGGTAATCTCACTCTCTCCAGGCCTGGTAGCTTGTTGCTAGTCATCAGTGTGCATTATTGTGTTGCTCAATGCGAGTAATACCTGTAAAAAATTTCTGTTTTTACGAAAGTGACTAGAGCGGCCTCCCACATCTTTTATAGCAGGTCGCCGCTCAATGCGTATGTCTGTATGCGAAAAGTAGGTTCCAAATTGTTAAACTTGTGTTCTTAGTCTAATCATAACGCTTTATGCAGGCAGTGACACACCGGAAGAGGCATTGGAGCTGTACCAAGACATGTGGTGGCGCTGTATCACATGCTTTTTATACCATTCCCTTAGGTGATTCCTCGGGTTCCCATTCGATCCCCGGTTCAACTTTTGGGATTATTTGCATGGTTTTAAAGGCGTCGCCTTAGGGACGCCTAGGCGTCCAAGCGCTCCCCCTCCGCCTTAGAAAAACGCCCGCCTTAGGCGCCTAGGCGTCCAAAGCGTCCGCCTAGGCGTCGCCTAAGCGTCAGAGCGCCCCCCCTTCGCCTTAGGACGCCTTGGCGCCTTTAAAACCATGATTATTTGGTGCTTTTCTGGTACTTGGTTGTGCTGTTGTTGGTCTAGTTGAGTCACCTGGTCTCTTTGACACAATGTTTGCCTCTTTTCTGGTTTACATCTTGTACAAATTTCATTACTTATAGAATCGTATACATGGGCGGGGCCAGGATTTTGGTGTGTGTGTGTGGTGGGGGGGGGGGGCGAGAAAGGCGATGGTCACAAATGTGAAAATGTATTTTAGTCTCGTAAAATACGTTAAAGAGAATATATGCTTATATACTTAATTGAATTCTAGCTACAATTACTGGTCTTGTCAGAACATATTTGTAATCTCATAAGAGGCGTTTCTTCTAACGATTTTAAAATCTTTTCTATTTAGTAGTCTATGTTCTCAATGTGGATAAGCAGCACAGGTCAGATTCTATTATAGATGTCTCACCACGTTCTACATAGTCTATTGTTTTATTTGCAAGTATAGAAAAACAATAGCTAGCTACTAGAGATGAATTCTTACGTGATGACAGGCAGTCGTGATGTTCTGGGACGATAAGTAGCCAAACCCCGCGGCGGTCAGTTGGCCAGAGGCTGGAGCTCTGGTACTGTTATTCATCGGAGGCGTATCCTGGTCTCATCTCTTGGAGCCAGTGGATAGTGAACGGCGGCGGCGGCAGCCCTAGCGGCGAACCGCTCCGATAAATTGATCGATCTAGTATATGTATAGGCGATTGGATGGACAGAGTGCTATTTGGTACGGGAAACAGCACCACGCCTCGATGGCCTTGGCAGATGGGCTACCAGGCCTGTAATTAGCTAGGCACAGGTCCAACAATGAAATCTGGGCTAGTTAATCAGGTAATTACTGCTGGCCATTAGCTCACAAACCGTACATAGTAGTACTAATACCTGCTGTACAATGTTGAGGGGGCGAACCATTGGGGGGGGGGTCTAGCCCCTGCTCGCCCCTGCCTCCGCCCCTGATCGTATATCATACTTCATAACATATATGCTATTTTGCTTCAGAATTATGCGCACGTTGTCTTCTATGGCTTAAGTTTATAAATCCTCCTCCTTTTCAAGGAATAAGCTGATCAAGAGGATTAGTTAAATTAGTGTCTGCACCAAATTGAAATCCGGCTGTTGTTTTCTGGTCCAGAATTGTTTTGGGCTAATATGTATAAATTATCTATGGAGAAATGGGGATGTAAAACTTCTAGTATCCGGCACCTATGATTGATCAGCCCTTTGTTTCCAATCTTTCTGGAATTATATATTGTTTTCTTTTGGTGTTAGATTTACTTGTCTACTACTTGAAGTGATTATTTACAACTTACATGAACCGTGGAACCTCAGGTTGGGAATGATGTCGCCTAGTACTTAAACACAGCACACATGGTTTTGGTGTGGCGCCTGGGTTCACCGCCGATGACACCGTCCCTGGCAGCCATTTTCCTGCCGATGTCGCTAGAGAGGACAGCGCTAGTGTCCTGCTGCTCGTGGAGTGCAGCATGGAGTACATCACAATCAAGTACAGCGTCGAGGTAGTCTCATTGTCTCCAAACCTGGAAGCTTGCTCTAGTTGCTGCCAATGGTCATCAGCGTGCATGCTGGTCTTGCTCAATAATAGGTTGGAGAATATTAAGAATTCTGTCAGAAGTATTGGTAGCAAAATTTTGTGTTTTGAGGCAAGTGTGGATGTACCTTACACATGAGTAGATAGATAGCACTTGTCTGCGACAAGATCCAGAATTTG
Source organism: Lolium rigidum (assembly GCF_022539505.1). Lineage (NCBI taxonomy): Eukaryota > Viridiplantae > Streptophyta > Magnoliopsida > Poales > Poaceae > Lolium > Lolium rigidum. Next base: position 257,291,734 of record NC_061513.1, on the reverse strand, counting down.
CACATGTTTCCTGTAGTTTGCAGCTTCTTACAGCTGGTATGGCCACTGTGTTGTGAGCTGTACCCTTCATATTTTTGTTTGTGATGTAACAACGTGGTGCGGTGCAAAGCACTGAGTTTCAACATCAAGTCTCGTGCTTTCCATGAAACTTCTCTTTATCTGATTGCAGATTTGGAAATCATATTAGTCAAGTAGCTAGCTTACGTTGGAGGGAGGGGAGTGGAACATGAGGCAAAACCTCTCTCGAGGTCGCCTCGCTTCCCTTCCGGTCTCCATAATGGAGGATAAATCTAGGTTTCTGTAGATTAGACCGCTGTGAATGTCTTAGATCTTTTTGGAGCCTTGGTTGTTCTTGGTTTGTGTGCTCTGTTAAACGGATTTTGTGGTTCCTTCTTGGGAAGGGGGTGGTTTTCACCTCATCCTTAAACGTAGCACATATGGTTTTTGTGGGCTCTGATTTCCCATCTCCTGGGAAAGAAGTATCATTTTTTCTGTTCATTCTATCTTTGCTGGGTGTCATTGCTCATATTTATTTGTAGAGTTTTTTGTTTCACGGTTCGTTAGTCAGAGATCCGTTTGATGGTTAGTTTCCGGGACAAGGAATTTTTTTGAGAAGGCATTTGTTGGTTCTGATGTACCATCTGCTGGGAAAAAGAAGAGTTCTTTATTTTCCGTTCTATATTTTTCTTCAAAAATAAGTTTAGAGGCCTTAGTTTCAGAGGATTTATGTTGTTTGGTGTGTGTTGTAGAGGTTTTTGTGGGATCTGATTTCCATTTCAACTGTTCTTTCCTTATCCAGTATTGTCTACAGTCTATCTCTTCTTGCTCATATATCTTTCTTGCTTTTAGAACTGCTGCAATGGAAGCCCTGGAAATGACAATCCTCTTGGAAGTGACAGGAAAAGAGCCAATATGCCATATCAGACTGAAACATTTATGGTGGAGCTGTGCTTTGTAGCTAAAATTCCTGTGAGTGCCATTGCAATGGCACTGAAAGAGGTTAGGAATTGGAGCACTCCACCAAGCAGTATGTTTCTTCATATATACTTTTGAAGGCCTATCTACCAATTTTGCATGGCTGCTCCGGTGGTCCCTATCTAATTCCCTCTGTTAACTTTTGTGTTTGCAGGGGCTGCCGGTTAGTTCGCCAATCATTTTTTCACAACAATCCTTCAATTTTTTTGGACTTGGGTGCAGGGATTAGGCTGTAGAGGATTTCACTCTACCATTCGAGCCGCAAAGAGTGGGTTTTGTCTTAATATTGGTATGTTATGTTCTGGATGAGCCCAGTTTCTTTGTGATCACATCTAAAAGTAGTTGATTGCTAGCATTTACAAACACTGTTTGTGTGTGCAGATGTTTCCACGACAATGATTTTCAAGCCTGAACCTGTTGTTGATTTTTTACTTGCCAATCAGAAGGTTGATCACCCGAATGAAATTTATCGTGGGAAAGGTAAGATTTCTTTTCAACTTTCTTATGGAACTGTTCATAATGCTAGTATTATCTATATCTGTAACATGCTTGACTTTGTAGGTCAAGCGTGCAGTCAAGAATTTAAGGATAAAAACAAGCCCGGCAAACACAGAGCACACGACCATTGGCTTGAGTCATGAACATATGTGAGTGAACGTATGGATATTTGTTTAAGTGATGCTTCTTAATTGATTGTGTGGACTCGTTACATGACATCTTCTGATGTAATTATCTTTTGATTCCTTGCAGTCTAATCTGCTATGTGCGTCTGGATGCTTCTCAGGTGGCAAACTAAATCAAGTTTGATGAGATGTCTGAGCCAGGGCAGTACCCAAACCTCCGCTGGCAGCGCCCTGGTGCAGGATCTGCCTCACATGCACGAGAAGGTCAAGATCTCATTGCTCATCTGCTGAGCCTGCCCTGCCTCAGTGCGGGCTGGTGTGCGCTTCAACGTTTTGTGATGCTTTTGTCTTGGATGCCTGATATATCGTCGTAACGAGAGCCAGCTAGTTGAACACCTGAGATGTGCTGGCATGCTGGACACCTGTGCACTCGGTGCCTCAGAGCCTACCTTTGAATTCCATTAGGATGGTACTGTTGAACCTAGGAATCCTGTTAGAATGCTGCTATGCTGAACTGTTAGCATTGAACCATCTAATATGTTGCTTTTCATCTGTCTGCTATTTTGTTTGATTTTCTCTGTATTTTGTGGTCATATCTGGGTGTCATGACTCGTGCTTATTCTGGAAATAGTGTAGTAGGCTGTTTTTTCTGGTTAATTTTGTTGCCAAGGTTGTAGATATGGGAAAATGTTTTCTTGGAAGCAGGGTAGACATAGAAATTGGAATCCTCCTGGCCTGGCACTGGCACTGTCACAGAGTCAGCCACCACAAGCAAGTTTCACCTGGCTTGTCTGATGTCATCACTTGTTGAATTGGAAATTAGGACGACAACATTGTAGGATGTTGCTAGTTATAGATGTCCTAGTTAGAAAATCTTGAGATTGCTTGTAGGCAGGGTGAATTGTTTTGTTGTGAGGCACATGAATGATATTAAATGCATGCATATTTCATGCAATTCTCCTAGTATTCTGGCTGTCACTAAATTTTGATTGGTTCTGATAGAAATTTCTTAAACATTGCAGTTGCTGTTAATTCTAAATTTCAATGCATGATTCTTTTTCGTTTTCAGGTGCAGGAAATCAAATGACTGCCCGATGGCTATCCTCGAGAGGAAGAAGTCACTCAACTACCTTGTGCTCGATGAGGTAACCGATGATGACAACTCTGTTGTCACCCTGACACCATGTAGAGGCTCCAGCTTCTCCACTGTCCTGCTCAAGGTACGGCATCTGCTCGAGTCCCCTGCTGTATAATGGATCTAGCAGCAAGTAGCAGTACCCCCACATGATGCTAGTGTTAATTTCTTGTATTGTGGACCTGTGTGTGTCATCATGTGGAACCTTTAAGTATTTGTGATTGAAGCAAGCAAGCAGTGTTAAACTAATTCACTACTAGCTGGCACCAGGCGGTACCTTCCATTCTTTGTTCTGGGTCAGTGCAGTCCAAGCCTATTCATCAGCAGCTGTTTTCAATAAAGCCATGTTAAATATGTGATCAAAGCAAGCCTGCGAGCTCCTTTATATCCTTCGTACTTAATAGTCAATACAATGATAATAGAAATGGAAATAGAAATCATTCACTACTTGGATGACTTCGTCCATAAAATTCACCCTTTTCTTTCTATTTCATAAAATTCAGTACCAGGCACACATGTCCATAAAATTCTTGCTTGTTTTGACTAACTAAAGGGTGACACAGATCGAGAATGAGATTGAGATCTGTATAGTGTAAACTTAATATTCACTGTTTCCATATCCTATTTGCCAACTTATTTCTTGTTCTTGTTTATGGCATGGTTCTTACATGTTTTTCAAGTCTATTTTGGATGCTCTGCTTTTCCAGTATAAATACTTTCAATCAGCTTGTGTTGCGCATGTCATTTAAGTGTAGTTGAAAAATGCGTTATAGCATTTGGTCCTAAACTATTTTTCAGGTTTATGAACAGGAATATAAAAAGGACTTAACTCTGTTGATGTTGCTATCATCCAGGCACCTCAAGCAGTTCTGGCGCATCATCCCCACAAATGAGGCTTTCGTCCGAGCGACCGGGCGGCGATGGCCTTGCTATCGCCGAAGAGGCCATCTGGAGGTATGTCGGTGAGCCGCTGTGCTGCCTCATGTACCGGTACCACACTGATAGCTGTCTTTGGAGTTCATTACCCTGGATGGCCTTGTCTTCAGGTAGTACTTCTGATACCAACTTGTGTGTGTTGTGATGGACTGATGAATGAGCTTATTTGATCAATAGGAGATACCTTTTTAGTGTTATATCATTATATGGATGCATGCCCGCTGTGGATGATTCGTTTATTGGATGAACTGAACCCTTCATGGAATGGATGATTGAATTGTGCTTGTTTATTTTGATATGTGCTGGTCATTACAAATATTCTGCAGGCAAGGATTTTGTATCTTAAATAATTCTACTAGCTATTTGCAACTAGGCTTACATTCACATTTTGCGGAGTGGAAACTCAAAGATAAACAAGCCACAGTTCCTGACCTGGTAGTGTCCAGTTCTTTGGTCTTATGATTTTAGAGACTGATTTGGGATGCTAGGATGCTAGAGGTCAACTGATATTTAAGTAGCTCTAAGTTTTCTCATTTGCTACTATATTTTGCTTAGAGACATGATTGGTATTTCAGAGCAAACAACAAAGATATAGTGATCATTAATCATTATGGTGATGGGTTTATTGTTTCTGTTAACAATAGCATGCTGGCTGAACCTTATAAGGAAGTTCTTTTTTACTTATAGTTCATTCCCAACATGGATAGGAAGTCTTGTGATTTGATCATGCACACAACCCCAGTTCATGTTATCTGGTATTTGTATTTATCATTAATTATTAGAGCCTAGCTGCATTATGTCGCTCTCTATAACCTCCATAGCTGCTTGGTGTGCGTAGCGTTCAGATGCCATTACAGGTAATTTATTCTCTGGTTTCTCACCAGGAATATCTGGAGGCCAGGTAAACGAGAGGAAAGGTACAATCAAGTTCCAGCTGAATAAGGTCCTCTGCATTGGTGTCGCTATGAGCAATCTGTCGCTGTGGGAGAAGCAAATCCAGCTGAACATTGAGATGAGCATCAATTTCCGGTTTGTGTGCACGGAGCTCTACCAACCCATGCGTCTCAGTGTTTTGCGGGTCATTTTATTGTCTCCTGTTAGTTTTTGTTTGTGAAGTTCATTCAAACATGTTTGCCTGTTTTCTGTTTACGTCCTCTACAAATTTCCTTAGCTTGTAGAATCATGCATCATACTTTATATATGCTATTTACTCCAGAGTTATGCACGTGTTGTCTTTCACAACTTAAGTTTATAAGTGCTCCTTCTTTTCAAGACATTAACTGATCAAGAGGATTAGCTAAAGCAGTATCTGCACCAAATTTAAATCTGACTTCTGTTTTCTCGTCCAGAAGTGTTTATGGTTAATATCTGTAAGTTGTGTATGGACAAATGTGGATGTAATACTCCCATTCATTCTAGTCTGCACCACCTATGATTGATTAGCCCTTTATTTTCCTCTTTCCGGAATTACATATTCTTCTCTTTTGGTGTTATATTTACTTGTCTACTACTTTACTTGAAGTGATTATTTACAACTTACCTGAACTGTGGAACCTCAGGTTCGGAAAGATGTCACCCAGGATTCTGGTGTGGTGCGTGGGTTCATCAATGGTGAGTCCGTCCCTGGCAGCCATCGTGCTGCATTCTTTGATGTCGCCGGGCCGAGAGGACGTAGCTGCTGTCTTGCTGTTGGATCTTGGACGACCTTGAGCATGAGGTGTCCAGCAAGCCTGCATAGAAATCAAGTACCACGTGAAGGTAAGCCACTCTCTCCAAACCCAGTACCTTGCTAGTCATCAGTGTGGGTTATGGTATTGCTCAATGCGAGTAATAGGTTGGGGTGTACTAAGAATCGTCAGAAAATTTGTGTTTTGAGGCAAGTCTGGATGTACCCTGCTCTAGAGTTGAGAGTACTTCTATGGACAAGATCCAGAATTTGCACATGGCTCCTGTAGTTTCCAGCTGCCTAGAGGCTACAGCTGCCTAGTTGTTCCTCATGCTCTGTGGGTGTTCTTCTGAAATGCAAGTTTGGATTCTCTAGATGTACTAGTCTGCACAACACAATAGAAGCACTAGTGGCTGTTGGTATATATGGTCTTTTTCCTTGTGAGCTGTGCAACGATTCATACTTTATCTGTAATGTAACTGTCTAGTGCTACTGGCTGATATAGATTCTACAGCACTAGCGGCCTCCCATATCTCTTATAGTAGGTTACTGCTCAATGCGTATGTTTGTATGCGAAAAGTAGGTTCGAAATTGTTAAATCCGTGTTCTTTAGTCTAATTATCACGCTTTATTTATGAAGGCAGTGACACACGGGAAGAAGCATTGGAGCTGTACCAAGACATGCGATGGTGCTGTATCATATGCTTCTTATACAATTCCCTTAGGTGATTCCTCGGGTCCCCATTTGATCTCTGGTCTTCCTCATGCTCTGTGGCAGCATGGCGGCTTGTTGTTTTGGCCATTGGTCTGTTCACCTTTTAGGATTATTATTTGGTGCTTTTTTGGTACTGGATTGTGCTGTTGTTGGTGTAGTTGAGTCACCTGGTCTCCGTGACACAATGTTTTCCTGTTTCATGGTTTACATCTTCTAAAAATTTCCTTACCTTCTAGAATATTATGTCATACTTCATATATGCTATTTAGTCTAGAATTATGCACACATTGTCTTTGTAGCTAAAGTTTATAAATTCTCCTTTTTTCAAGGCATAAAATGATCAAGAGGATTAGTTAAAATAGTTTCTGCACCAAATTGAAATCTGGCTTCTGTTTTCTGGTCCAGAATTTTTTCGGGCTAATAGCTGTATGTTATATTTGGAAAAATGGGGATGTAAAAATTCTAGTACCCGTCACCTATGATTGATTAGCCCTTTGTTTCTCATCTTTCTGGAACTGTGTATTGTTTTCTTTTGGTGTTTTATTTACTTGTTTACTACTTGAAGTGATTATTTACAACTTACCTGAACCATGTAACCTCAGGTTGGGAATAATGTCGCCCAGTGCTTAAACGCAGCACACATGGTTTTGTTGTGGCACCTGAGTTCACTGTCGATGACTCCGTCCCCGGCTGCTATCCTGCTGATCGTCCGTGGATGCCCTCCAGCATGAGGTGTCCAGCATGGCCTACATCACATGATCACAATCAAGTAAAGCGTTGAGGTAATCTCACTATCTCCAAACCTGGAAGCTTGATCTAGTTGCTGCCAAATGCTCATCAGTGTTCATTCTGGTGTCACTCAATGCGAGTAATAGGTTGGAGAAAATAAAGAATTCCGTCAGAAGTATTGGTAGCAAAATTTTGTGTATTGAGGCAAGTGTGGATGTACCCTACACATGAGTAGAGACCACTTGTCTGCGACAAGATCCAGCATTTGCACGTGTTTCCTGTAGTTTGCAGCTGCTTAGAGCTGGTATGGCCATTGTGCTGTGAGCTGTACCCTTCATATTTCGTTTGTGATGTAACCGCGTGGTGCGGTGCAAAGCACTCCGTTTCGACATCAAGTGGCGTGCTTTCTGTGAAACATCTCTTTGTCTGATTGCAGATTTGGAAATCATATAAGTCAAGTAGCTAGCTTTCATTGGAGGGAAGGGAGGTGAACATGAGGCAAAACCTCTCTCGAGGTCGCCTTGCTTACCTTCCTCATCCTTGTGGCGCTTCCGTTCTTCGTTTTTCTTTGGATTCTTTTCTTTTCTTTTTAGTGAAATTTTCATGCATTTGTATGCATGTTTCTTAGGGTGTTGGATTTGGGTCTTCATTCTATTGGCCATCGTTTCGGCGAAAGTTTGGCCCCTGCCTTGCTCTTCATGATGGAAGCGTTTCTATCCCTTCTCTGTTCTCCAACATAAGTTATCTGCAACCTTCTTATTTGCAGATTCTGTAGTCATAGCTCTTCGGCTTCTTGGTTCTTCATATTTATGTGTAGGGCTTTTAAGACCGCAGTAGGTGCATTAGATGTTTGTTTATTTCTTTTAAGAAAATGAACTTTTGGGTTATTTTCAGGGAAATATAAGTTTCCAAGTTTTTGGAGAGGTTTTTGTGGGCTCTGATTTCCAATCTGCTGGAAAAGAAGTAATTTTTTTTATGTTCATTCTATCTTTTTTGCTGGGTGTGCCTTTGCTCATCTTTATTTGTAAGGTTTTTCTTTTCACGGCTCGTGTGTCAGAGGTCTGTTTAAAGGTTAGTTTCCAGGATGAAGAAGTTTTTTTTGAGAAGGCATTTGTTGGTTCTGATGTACCATCTGCTGGGAAAAAGGAGTTCTTTTTTCTTTTCCGTTCTATATTTTTCTTGAAAAATAAGTTTAGGGGCTTAGTTTCAGAGAAAAAAAGTGGTGTGTTCAGTAGAGGTTTTTGTGGGCTCTGATTTCCATTTCAACTGCTCTTTCCTTATCCAGTATTGTCTACAGTCTATGTCTTCTTGCTCATGTATGTTTCTTGCTTTTAGAACTGCTGTAATGGAAACCCTGGAAATGACAGTGACAGGAAAGAGCCAAGATGCCATATCAGACTGAAACATTTAAGGTGGAGCTGTGCTTTGTAGCTAAAAGCTCTTTGAGTGCCATTGCAATGTCACTGATCTCATTGCTAGTTTGTTTGATTTGCTCTGTTTTTTGTGGGCATATCTGGGTGTCATGACTTGTGCTTATTCTGGAAAGAGTGTGGTAGGATGGTTTTTCTGGTTAATTTTGTTGGCAAGGTTGTAGATGAAGGAAAATGTTTTTCTTGGAAAGCAGAGTAGAACTAGAAATTGAAATCCACCTGTCCTGGCACTGACATGTAGTCAGCCAGAAAAAGCAAGTTTCACCTGGCTTGTCTGATGTCATCACTCATTGAATTGAAAATTTTCTTGAGATTGCTTGCAGGCAGGGTGAAATGTTTTGTTGTGAGACACATGAATGATATTAAATGCATGCATATTTCATGCAGTTCTCCTAGTGTTTTGACTTGCACTAAATTTTACTTTGTTCTGCTAGCAATTTCTTAAACATTGATGTTGCTGTTAATTCTAGATTCCAGTTCATGATTCTTTTTGTGTTCAAGTGCTGGAAATGGAAGGACTACCCGATGGCTATCCTAGAGAGGAAGAATTCGCTCAACTACCTCGTGCTCCATGAGGCAACCAATGACGACAACTCTGTTTTCACCCTGACACCATGTGAAGGCTCCAGCTCCTCCACTGTCCTGCTCAAGGTATGTCATCCGCTTGAATCCCCTGCTGTATAATGGATCTAGCAGCAAGTAGCAGTACCCCTGCATGATGCTAGTATTAATTTCTTGTATCGTGTTCCTGTATGTCATCATGTGAAACGTTAAGTATTTGTAATTGAAGCAATCAAGCAGTGTTAAACTAGTTTGTTACCAGCTGGCACCAGGCGGTACCTTCCATTCGTTGTTCTTGTTCAGTGCACTCCAAAGCCTATTCATCAGCATCAATTTCAATGAAGCCTTGTTTAATATTTGTTCAAAGCAAGCCTGCGAGCTCCTCTAGCCTTCGTACTTAATAGTTAAATATAATAATAATAGAAATAGAAACCATTCAGTACTTGGATGTCTTCGTCCATAAAAATCACCTTTTTATTTTCTATTTGATAAAATTCAGTACCAGGAGCTGCTTTCTACATGGGCGAGTCACAATTTCAAATTGTTAAATCACTTTTTCTTGGTATTATTATATTTGAATCTGCTGTGGTAGATGACAAGGAAAAGAGAAAGGACATGATGGGAATATGTTATATAGCGTTGCTCTTGGATTTGGACATGCTTGCTACTTTCAGTGTTAGTCGCCAATATCGCGTGGCTTTATCCATTTGAAGCAATAATCTCTTGTGTTAGTATACTTGTTATCTTTCTGTTGTATAACCTACATGTCTGTTTGAGTTGGGAATTCAAAGCCTGGGAATTCTTGCTTGTTTTGACTAACTAAAGGGTGACACAGATCGAGAATGAGATTGAGATCTGTTTAGTGTAAACTTAATATTCACTGTTTCCATATCCTATTTGCCAAATTATTTCTTGTTCTTGTTTATGGCATGGCTCTTACATGTTTTCCAAGTCTATTTTGGAAGATCTGCTTTTCCAGTATAGATACTTTCAATCAGCTTGTGTTGCGCATGTCAATTAAGTGTAGTTGAAAAATGTGTTAAGTAGCTATTTTACAGGTTTATGAACAGGAATGTTAAAAGGACTTAACTCTTTTGGTGTTGCTATCATTCATGCACCTCAAGCAGTTATGGTGCATCATCGCCACAGATGAGGCTTTCGTCCGAAGCGACCGGGCGGCGATGGCCTTGCTATCGCGGATGAAGCCATCTGGGGGTACATTGGTGTGCTGCTGTGGTGCCCACGTACCAGTACCATACTGATGACCTGTCTTTCGAGTTCAATATCCTGGATGGCCTTGTCTTCAGGTAGTACTTCTGAGACCATCTTGTGTGTGTTGTGATGGACTGATGAATGACCTTATTTGATCAATAGGAGATACCTTTTTAGTGTTATATCATTGTATGGATGCATGCCCGTTGTGGATGATTCATTTATTGGATGAGCTGAACCCTTCATGGAATGGATGATTTAATTGTGGTGGTTTATTTTGATCTGTGCTGGTCATTACAAATATACTGCAGTCAAGGATTTTGTATCTTAAATAATTCTGCTAGCTATTTGCAACTAGGCTTACCTTCACATTTTGCGAATTGGAAACTCAAAGATAAACAAGCCACAGTTCTTGACCTGATAGTATCCAATTTTTTGTTCTTATGATTTTAGGAACTGATTTGGCATGTTAGGCTGCTGGAGGTCAAACAGACTGATATTTAAGTAGCTCTAAGTTTTGTCATTTGCTACTATATTTTTCTTAGAGACATGTTTGGTATTTCAGAGCAATATTAAAGAACAAAGATATAGTGATCATTGGTGATGGGTTTATTGTTTCTGTACACACCAGCGTGCTTGCTGAACCTTGTAAGGCGGTTTTTTACTTATAGTTCATTCCCAACATGGATCGAAAATGTTGTGATTTGATCATGCACACTGCTCCAGTTCATGTTATCTGATATTTGTATTTATCCATAATTATTAGAGCCTAGCTGCATTATATCGCTCTCTATACCCTCCATGTCAGCTTGTTGTGCGTAGTCAGCTTTCAGATGCCAATACAGGTAATTTACTGTCTCTGATTTCTCACCTGGAATTTCTGGAAGCCAGGTAAACGAGAGGAAAGCTACAATCAAGTTCCAGCTGAATAAGGCCCTCTGCATGGGTGTTGCTGTGAGCAATCTGTTGATGTGGGACAAGCAGATCCAGCAGAACATCGAGATGAGGGTCAACTTCCGGTTTGTGTGCATGGAGCTCTACCAACCCATGCGTCTCCAGGTATGGACCTCCACTGTCTCAAGGTTCAGTGTTCATACTTTGTGGGTCATGTTATTGTCTCCTGTTAGCTGTTTATAGTGAAGTTCATTCAAACATGGTTCTGCAATGGCTTAAGAATTTAGAATTACTAGTGATTTTCCTTGTGAAGTTGCCTTGGGTTGTTCAGTTTTGTTGGCATAATAATTGGCATTTTGTGTCTGTTCATATCCTAAAACCATCTTGGGCATAATATTGCAGTGGTTATGATTAGTTGTAGTAGGTTCTTAGCTCTGGATTGCCAATTTTGTAAGCATGTCGTGTCTCTGAAACGTGTGTGCCATGTTAACTGGATGCTAGTGTTTGAGCTCTTAGATATTTCGTCTCCACTAAATGTGAATTCTGTCATGTGCCATCTTGAATGCTCTATGTTGATCAACTAGACCTACTGCTGGTTTGGTGCTTGCCGTGTACATGCTCCCCAAGTTTTACTGTAACACCTTTCCGCCATCACATGTTGAAGTGACGAACACTCATAACTGTTATTACTTATTAGTATAGCTTGCCTGTGTGGAGTAGTGGCTTCTTGTGCTGGACCTGGAGGTGAATCTATCTTGGTATGTTGTTGTGCAGCTGATGGCCGAGCCACTGAGCCTTCTTTGACCAGTGGTTGTTGGACATGCTGGCTCGAGGGGTACACCTAGCATCAGAATGTTGTGGCGACCCTGAAGGGGAGCGGTGGATTTGGCCCTGATTCAGCAGGGGGATGGAGGCCTTGGCTGCTGGATGGAACATGCTTTTTTAAACATCGTCAGATGTGACGATGCTTCTCTGATGTCGTTTGGCTATCTGGCATGGACCATGATGGCCATGAAGTGATCAAGATCACAAGGCACAGATGTATGACGTATTTGCTTTGAATTCATTATATAATGTAATTTGAATGTGAATTTGCTCCCATTATAGTGTCACTTGAGCGTGCATGTATCCAGATGAGTTCTGTGCTCGAAAGCTATGTTGGCATAATATTGCATGATTAGAGTTTTGAGTCAGTTTGATGTAATCTGATTTGCACTCGGTCAGGTGACCATTTGAACCTTTTCCGGCTGATGGGGTTGGCACAAAAGTACCATGTACATTAGAAAATTTTAAATTGGCATGTTTCATGGGAACTCTTTTATGCTCATGGTTTATAGTGGTTGGAGAGAACATTTTATGTTCGTATGAAGTACAGTATTGATCTTGTTCAAAATATATGTGGAGCTCTAAAAGTCAGACGACTTTTTATTTGGAAGATGTATTCAAACTATATCAAGCATTTGAAATCCTGAAGACAAAATTTGAATGGTTGGAAAAGATAAATTTTCTTTCAGATAAAGCAGCTTGCAATGTGACAAAACGAGTGTACTTACTTCCATGCGTGTCTTGTCCAAAATTGTGCCGGCCTGAAGTCTACCTTCCATGCGCGTCTTGGCCAAAAGCATGTTGGACGGAATTGGGTGGACACGACGCCGAGGATCATGTTTTTACAAAATAGATGACATTTTATGTTCAAAAGATATGTGAAGAGCTAAACCTAATACTCCCTACGCCTCATACATGATGTCCTAGATTTATTAAATTTTACATGTATGTTGCTACTAAATAGTATCTTGGTACTAAACAGTCTTTTATAGGACACAATTCTTAATTTTGAGAATGAATTCAAATAGTAACAACATTCAAAATCATGTACGGAGTAGGAAAATTTAAATGGTTGGAAAAAACACACTTTATGTTAGGTGGCTGAATCGAGAGTACTAACTTCCATGTGCCTGCTGTCCTTTACTGTGCTGTACGGAAGCCCACCTAAGCGGCAAATGAATGCACCTGGTTTCTTCCAACCTCAATTTGTAGCCCATATCTTTTCGTTGGTAGTTGAATAAGCACTACATAGAATATTTAGTCCCACCTTGCTAGTCTAAAGGGATGTAGACCAGCTTATAAGGGAGCCATTCCACTACCTTCTAAATTGGTAGAACTACTAGATGGAGTAGACAAATAGCGCGTGCGCTCGCGTGAATATTCGCGACTTATGACTTATCCGACTTGACGACGGCGTGGCTAACATAATCAAAAAATTTCTTTTATACAAACTCTTTTTATGTAATACTGACTGTTTTTAGTTCATAGTTCTCACCCGTTCAGCTTATCGATAGTATGCCCATTGATGTTTTTTTTCTAACTGGACCATGTCAGCAGTCCTTCCCAAACTTGAACTTGGGTAAGAGCTGTAATAGGGTGTTGGTGATCTTGATAGGTGGAGTGACATGTAAGAGATATGCAAAAAAAATCACGGCAGTATGATCAAATTTTTTTGAAGGAAGGAGAGTTGCAAGGGTCATAACAATCATGTAAGGATTTATTAATTATGCTCAGTTTGACATAATCAAAATATGCTATACAGACATGGACTATTTTTTGCCTAGGTGGTAGATTTGGCCCTGATTCGGGAGGGGAGGATGGAGGCTGGATGGAACATGCTTTTTTTTTAATATCCTGAGATGTGACAATGCTTCTCTGATCTGTCTGGCATGGACAGCACGATGGCCATGAAGTTGTCAAGAACACAAGGCACGATGGCCATGAACTCGTGTGTGGGGAGAGGGTCCAGTTGAGGGAGCAAAAGATCTTTGAAAGGTGGCAAACGGAAGGATCAAAGTGACATGGGAAGCAAGGAAAAAGTGGGAGTTGCATGGACCCAAAGACCAAATCTTTCAATCATTCAAACCTCTCTCAATCTAAACTGTCAATGACAACATTCAATAAGAAAGACCAATGGTTGTTGAATATATCTCTACTCTTCCCGTAAGGAATTTTTAGCAAGTCAAAATCCATGGTATCTAGACATACAGATCAACAACACCGCATCAAAGCGTGATAAAACAAATTGTCAAAGCGGGAGCGTGTCGGTGAAAATCTGGCAGCGCTTTCGCGACACACGGGATAAGCGGGTTTAGTGCGACCAAGGAATGAGCGGAAAAGTGTAAGGTCCTTTATGCAAGGTGGTGCTCGGTGTCACACTAACACAAGAAGAGATCAAAACTTGGTTGTTGAAAGAAAAACCATTTAACTTTATCATAAGATTTTTCCAGGGTCAATCTTTAAAATGATTACATTCTATATTTTTCTGATTTAACTCATGAACCCTTTCAGGTAGGGTTACTACCCTATCAAGGATATTTCTCCTTTGCATAAGTCTAAGTTGAAGCCTCACGGTTTGTATACTCCTTTACCGGCACCTACTACACCATGGGAGGATATTAGTATGGATTTTGTGTTGGGTTTGCCGCGTACCTTTGCTTCTCTAACACCTGGGAGACCCAGGCGGATCTGCATTGGTTTTCCACCGTTTTCTCCTGCTCAGGGGCGGATTGGGTGGGCTTTGATTTTTTCAGATCTAAGGCGGAATCTTCTTTAGGAAGTTCCTGCGACTCATAATGGCTAGACCTGGAGATTCATAATGGCTCACAAATATTCAACGATGACTTCGTGATCGAAAGAACCAGTAACATACGATACCGATTTCTTTTGTCGCGCGATATTTTACTTATCCGAAGTTTAATCGTCAGTATCTCTATACCTAGTTCAACCTATTTACTCGATAAATAATTCACTTTTATGGAAGCTAATTTTAATACCCGAAAGTTTCTCGAAAGTTGATAAGATCAACTTAAGATTTCTTGCTTTCTCTAGGTCATGTTCCATAAATAGGATCATATCGTCGACATATTGAAGGATAGATAGTCCACCATCAATAAGGTGTGAAACTACACCTTCAATTTGGCCATCAACTTTCACACGATCAAGGATTACGACCAACACATCCGCCATTATATTGAAAAACATGAGTGATAATGAGTCACACTGCCTTAATCTTTTTCGTTTGGAAGTATCCGCTAACGTTGTCATTGACTTTGATGTTAACACTTCCTCTAAAAAAATTATGAATAAAGAGCATGCCACTAATCAGAAAAACATTTCATTCTAAGTGTTTGTTGAAAGAAAGACCCTTTAACTTTATCATAAGATTTTTCCAGAGTCAATCTTTAAAATGATTACATTCTATATTTTTTTTCTGATGCAACGCATGAACCCTTTCATGTAGGGTTACTACCCTATGAAGGATATTTCTCCTTTGCATGAATGCAGTCTGAGATGGGCACACAACATTATCAACCACTAAATTAAGCCTAACAGTTGCGGTTTTGTGAATATTTTGAAGGTAATGTGAGGAAGACAAATAGACCGCTATGCTTAGATCCTTTTTGTTTCCTTAATGTTTGGTAGCTAAATTATCTCATTGAAGTTTAGGAAAAAATAATTCAGGCTATCCATACAATGAATAGCACTGAACAGTTCCATCATGTCCATCTTGATTATCTCCGAGAAGTTCTGATAAAACATTGCCGGGAAACCATATGGACCTCGAGCCTTGTTGTGTTCCATTTGGAAAACATCATTTCTTCTCTCATCCTTTGTATAAGGAGCATTGAAGTAGGCATTATCCTCATCGGAAACTCTGAGGATTGTCATCTATTTGGGACTCATCCATTGAGAAGTTACCTTCTTCTAGTTTCCCAAAACAATTTTTATAGTAATTAGTAATGTAAGATTTGAGTTGCCCATGCCCTTCGATCGTACCATCATCATGAATTAGAGAATGAATAAGTTTATTCCAATGTCTGCCATTTGCGACAATGGGAAAGTATCTTGTATTCGAGGTTTCTTCCAAAATAAATTGAACCTCCGATCACTCATACCATTTAACGTCATAATCACGAAGGAGACTAGCTATTTGCGCATTGTATTGACTTTTGAGTTGAATCTCTTGCGTAGATAATGGTGTCACTTCAACGAACGCCTCCAACTCATCAATCAAATATGATAAATGAAACTACTCATTTCTTTAACTGACCTGATAAATGTTGGGCCCATCCACCAAGGTATTTACGAGTAGGACGCAATTTATTATTCCACATTTGAATGGGATTGGTTTCAGCTAGAGGTCTCTCTTGTACCGTTTTAACTAAATACGAAAAAAACTTCGAGATCTAACCATCCAAGTTGAAATTTCAGTTGGCGTTTACAATGTGGTCTATGTGTAATCTCGCCTACCCATTTCTGAACTAGCCATAAAATCTAAATTATGGTCCTAATACAATCAGCCAATATGTAAATGTTTAGAAAAGTCACGAAGACCTCTATTATTCATAAACATACTATTTGCTGGAATTGTTTTGTAGATTTTGATAGAGGATGATTTGAACTCGTGTGTGGGGAGAGGGTCCAGTTGTGGGAGAAAAAGATCTTTGAAAGGTGGCAAGCGGAAGGATCAAAGTGACATGAGAACCTTCGTCGGTGTTTACAGGTCTATGGTTCGTTTTCTATCTCTGGTTGCCTTCAGAAGAGTACAAGATTGTGTTCTGGAAGAAGAAAGATTTTGAAGACGTTGAAGATGTGTTGGTATCTTTTAGACTTTATTTTGTAATCGTTGAAGTCAGCTCATGTATCTCTATCATGTACTATTTATTACTATGAATATATGTGGTATTGATTTTCAAAAAAAAAAAAACTGGAATGGACGCAGCTTGCCTGTGCCCTGCTTATGCTACCATAAATCACCATCGCACGGTCCTGTCAAATTTCCTTCCCACGACTGTTTTACTCGCCCTACACCAAAACCGTAACACTCAACGTCTGCAACATCTCAGAAGATCGATTAATTGTAGGCAAAAGAAATCAACTGAATCAGTGCATGAATCCCTACACGAACATTTGTTGCTACTTCTGGTCCGTAAACCCCCGCGACGAACAATCAACAAGAGGAATCAACAATGTTGCTAACTTCAGAATGATTCATCTATCTAGTGTGACGAATCATCAAAGAAGACAGGAGAGTAGCTGATTCCTGAACGAGAGGGTAAAGAAAGTTCTGCACGAAGAAATCGAGGTTGGGCTTGGGCGGCGATGGTCGTGGGATTCATGCATAGTGATTTATTCCGAAGGCTTCTAGAACCTTCAATAAATTCATCGGGCCACTCCCAAACTTGGAATGTGACTTACCATATATAAATCTTATTCTCTGGAACTTCTCGTGATGTCCTGTATCCCATCCGAGACTCCAAACAATATCTGAACTCCATTCCATAGTTCATATCTACTTAAAACAACATCGAACTTTAAGTGTGTCACACTATGGTTCGCGAACTATGTAGACATGATCGAGACACTTCTCCTATCAATAACCAATAGCGGGACCTGGAGATTCATAATGGCTCACAAATATTCAACGATAACTTTGTGATCGAAAGAACCATTAACATATGATACCGATTTCTTTTGTCGCGCGATATTTTACTTATCCGAAGTTTGATCGTCAGTATCTCTATACTTAGTTCAACCTATTTATCGATAAATACTCTTTACTCGTACCGTGATATGACATCCCTTGCGAGCCAGTCACATGCTTGCAAGCTAATTGGATGACATTCCACCGTGAGGGCCCAGAGTATATCTATCTGTCATTTGGATGGACAAATCGCACTATTGATCCACGTGCTTCAACATATACTTTTCGAACACTTAATGCCACCTTTATAACTACACATGAACGAAGTAGTGTTTGATGTCATCAAAGCATCCATCCGATGTAGGTGATTAACATGATCTCATGGTCGAAGGATTATTATGTTACTATGTATCTTAAAGCTTGAAGCAAAACGAACTTAATGACTTGATCATATGCTACGCTTACTATGGGTGCGTGTCCACATGGCCGGCTCTGGACCAGGGCAACAAGTGCGACCGCCCGAGGCCCAGCCTAAAGAGGGGCCCAATATATTTGCAATAGTATGTATACATGCAAGAGTAGAGAAAAAAAAAGGCCCACTATTATACTATCCAGGCCAGCGTCCAAGTCCATCACGGAAGAATCACAGCCAGCTAGCGAGCATCCAATCCTCCTCTGGATGGCTCGTTATCTTCCCGTTCTCGATTGAATCGCTCATCGATAGGCGCACGGAAGCCGAGAAGACCACCTCGCCTAGTGGCTGGTCGCCCAAATCCATTTCTCTTCTCTAATCCCTTTCTAGTTTTTGTTCATTGCTCTGGCGCAAAACACTCTCACAGAGACAAAGAGCTGGCCCGATGGAGAGTTGGAGAAAGGGAACGGACCTGCTCGGCGTCGGAGATATCAATCAGCAGGTTACTCAAGGCCGCTGATTCTATTTTCCATGTTCTAAATCAAAATTTCTCAATCCTACTCACACTAAACTCAAAGTCTCCTTTCTCATGATTACTCAATACAGGTTTGTTCGTATGTTAATTCTCTTTTTCTATGTGTTGTTGCTTCTATGGTGTACTTGGTTTGGAGAAATAAAATTTATCAGATATTTGATGCTACTAAAAAACATCAGTGTTATGCAATTAATTTTTTTATTCGTTGGGCCCATTGATAGAGTTCGCCTCGGGGCCTTCAAAATCTTAGAGCCGGCCCTGCGTGTCCATCACATCACTCACCTAATGATATGATTTTGTTATTAATAGCATCAAATGTTCATGATCATGAAACTATCATCATCTATTAATCAACAAGCTAGTTTAACGAGAGACTTACTAGGGACTCTTTTATCTCTATCTCTATCTCTACTACTTATAAAGGCACGAAGTTGTGTTGGAAAATAAGATCTCAGCCCTCAATCCAGGTACATCTAACGCTCCAGATTTATTTATTCTCCCCACGCGTTGTCCCTCTCCCACGCCCGAGCCTTCTCTCCCACCTTCCTCCCGAAAATCCCGTCCCCTTCCATCCCGCACGCAGCGCACGCCCGGGCGCTTCCGTCGCTTGGATGGTTTCCATCTCCCCCACCCACACACGCACTTTTCTCTCCCAAACCCTAGCCGCACGCCGTCGCGTCCTCTCCCCTCGATGCCGCCACCCCAAGATCGCACCGCCTCCATCCCAAGATCGCGCCACCTACATCCCAAGATCGCGCCACCGCTCCTCGAATCCATAGTGTCGTCCTTCTCGCTGCCCAACGCACTTTCCCCAGAATCGAGCGCTCCACCTCGCGTCCTCTTCTTCTCTCATCTCGATGAACTCCATTCCTGCCGCCCATCAGAGAGGTGGACACAAGGTGGGACGGGCACTGCCAACTCAGTCAGATGCAAGATGTGGAGAACCACGTTGTGCCGCCATATTTGGAGAGAGAGCAGAGAGGGAGGGGCAGGGGCGCGATGGGTGTGGCTGCCGCGGGGGATGTGCATCGCAGGTGAGCGGGCTGAGGCGGCGTGGCCGCGTGGTTGTGCAGGTGTTTGAGCCATGGCGGAGCTTCTTCTCATCTTCAATTTGGTTGTTGTTGGCTGCTACTTCCAATTTGGTGATCTTGTTCTCAGATTCAGAAACGAGTGCGCTGCCACTGCAATTATATCAAAATCTGTTGCGAGTTTATACTGACTAAGAGTGTGCAGAGAACAACCATTCGCTACTGATTCCTGATGTTGCTACTGATTCCTACTGTTCCTACTGCGATGTTTGTTCGTACTGATTTTAATCTAAATATGACTCGAGTTAATTGTGTACATATGAAGTCGGATTGTTTTCTTGGACTCAGATAGTTTAGAAGTTGACAACAAAACCTCCCCTGGCTCTGCTACGTTTGAATGGCAGATCGTAAGAGACTGGTTCCATTTCTTTCTTGTTCTCTATTTTCGTCATGTTTGCTGATCTCCAGTGTTTGCAACACTATCGAGTGTCATATCTATTAAATTAGCTTCAACCCACTGCTATCAGAATGAGTAGCACGAATCCTTAAATGTTACTAGATTTTTTCTTGCATGTGGACGACACATCAGGTGTTTTCAAATATTTGCAAATTTGACATGGACCTCCGATTTATGGTTGAACCATTGATTATGTCCATGTTGGTGTGACAATCTAGCATTGTTATTAGTGCATACGAGTTAGTTGTTTTTGAGTTCCTACTATTTTGTAATCACCTAGGTCAATGATATTAGTTGTTTCTGAGGTCTTACTATTTTGTAAGTCCATAACTGAAGACTGGTTCGATGTATCTTTTTATATTTAGCTACATGTGATCTGGAGAGCCTGCAATGCTTATATATCATAATAGGTTTTATTGTTATTGCTATAACTGAAATTATACTCACACGGATCATGCTCTTTTCATGATCTATTAGTTTGTCAAGTGTTGTTTTCAGGTGAGTCAGGATACGGTGCAAACAGTGCATTCATCCGACAGGTTTTCAGTCTGATGCTAAGTGTAAGCTGTTTATGATTTGCTGATGGTATGAAAAATATTAAACCTGCACCTTTCTTAGATTCTTTATTATATTCATTCATGTCAAACCAAATTATATACCTGAAAGAAAACTTGATATTTAGGAAAAAGTGATACCAAGAATAAAACTCACAGGACAAAGTAATAAGGCTGACATGCTTCAGCAATGGTATATGCTCAACATGTTGATGATCAGTTCAGCGCCTCCTTCTCAGAAGCCTTCGGAGTCACTCCTCGGACAGGCTTTCGGTCAGTGGAAGGCAGAGAGAAGGCGACCAGCGGTAGACTGACGAGCGCGAAGATCTGGGAATCTACCCGACGATGCCGAGGTCTCGCAAGAAGAGACAATGGTCATTCATATTGCGCATACGATGTTTTGCGAGCTTCCTGGCATCTTGGCATTATGTACAGGCAAGTTATCCTCCCTGCATTCCATGAGATTTGTCTCATTCCAGCGAAGTAAATTTGTGCAAAGCTCGGCTTTTGAAACTTAATGCTAAATTCTGAACCAAAATAAACACAATTTGAGTATCTAATGGTCTTCTGTTGTTAACTCTTTTTTACCAGAAAACATTAGGGGGGACGTTGGGAACTTTTTTTTTTGCCAGAAAACAGTAGGGGGGCGTTGAGAACTTCCATTAGTCATGATTTTAGTTACAAGGTTCATCATTCTGACCGCCTCCTTTTTGTTGCAAGGAAGAGAATTATTCAATTCATTTATGTTTATATGGTGCTATTTTGTAACCTGCTTTCAGACTAATGTAACTTGAGATGACATCCTAACATAAACTCCACCAAATTGGCATCCGAGATTGATATTTTAGCTTAGATATTACCAAAATTTCTAGGGTTTTAAAAATATTGCACAAGAGTAGTTTCCAGTATTATTTGTTATTACGCTTATGATTGACAGATGTCTGACTTTGTGGGTATATATTTTTATTGCGTCATATGTCATTGCTCAAATTATGGTAAAGAGAAGGTGGAAAATTGACATGTGGATGTCATTAAATTGAACAGTGTGATAAATGAGAGAAATTGTCTGAGAGATCCTTTGTTTCTGAAGATACACAGGCAGGCTCTGTCAGATGGAAACAAGCTCATGATTTTCAGAATGATGTGCGTGATAAGAACATTGATTTATTTGAGATGCTCAGCTGTATTATTGTTGATATATGTAATGCTCGTAGGCATGAGGCGGCTATTTTATTTTACAATGGGCAGGGACCTTTAGTTTGTGCTGACTTGATATATGTAAACTGAGTTCTTGGAAGTTTTGATAAGGTTCTTTTATTCTGTTATCAAATTTAATATGTGTATTAATGAATTTTTTTGCACCTATGATATAATTTATAGCAGCTTAAACAGGCTTTGTGCTACTGCGCTGTGAACCTTAACGTTGTTGCATCATGTTTATACCATGTTCTTTATAATCTTAAATGTATTGTCTCCATAACAACTCATTCTTCACTTGATCTTGGTCAACTAACTTGAGCCAGTTTATTGTGTTTATGATGAGATCGACACCTGCTTGTCACTTGTGCACCCAATGGGTAGACAAGAGACGGGGAAATTATAGTTATGATTCTAAGCTCATAGAAGCAACTTCAAATTCAGGATGAAAACTGGAAGTAAGTACCATCGTAGTTTACACATCCCTTCCAATGGCAACTTAGTACATTTTCATTCTGAAAACGAGTACAAGAAATGAAGTACTACCTCTGTTTCGAAAAGTAAGTACCATCGTAATTATCTATAACAAAAAGATCACATTTCAAAAGGGAGGTAATAGTATCTACAAGGTTTAATTATATATTTACTTGAGGTAGTTTGTCTAATTGTTTAATATTTGACTTCAAACAAAACATAGTGTTAAAATTAGACGTGCATTGCACGTGCACTCTTACTAGTGTTACAAAACACACAAGTATTAATGTTTCCGGTTAATATAATTATAGCATGGGATGCAAACATTTATCATAAACACAAAGATATAATAATAACTATTTTATTATTGCCTCTTGGGTATAGATCCAACACATCTCCGATGAACAAAGTTCCATATGGGTGGAAGAATTTCCTTATTTCCATAAGGCCAACCGAGAAGTGCGTGTCCTCGGGTTTCCAAAAAAACATGGGACAAAGCTCAAGAGCCGAGCCGACATACTTGCTATTTAGAATGGTTTGCCAAATCCCATCTTCATGAAGAACCTTGAATAGACATTTTCCAAGTAGGGCTCGCTTCTTGACCTCACGGTTATGAATACCAAGTCCTCATTGATCTTTAGGAGAGCTAACACATTCCAGTTAGCCAGTCGCCATTTCTTTTTCTTACTATCTCCATGTCAAAAGAATTTTGATCGAAAATAAACCAATATTTGCAAGACTCATTAGAGTAATCAGAATAAGGAAATCACAAATAGAACCATATTACTGAGTCTCAAATTAATGAGCACAATCTTCCACCTAGAGATAAATATTTTCCATTCTGAAAGTCTTTCTTGAAAGTGCTTCCATCTAACATTTGTTAGACTTCAAAAGTGAATTGGGCTGTCTAAATAACTGATAGTAAACTGGCCTAGCCCATATCCAAATAATTTAGCATACATGGCAGCATCGACTTGGGCATCACTGAAGCAAAACAATTCACTTTTATGGAAGCTAATTTTAATACCCGAAAGTTTCTCGAAAGTTCATAAGATCAACTTAAGATTTCTTACTTTCTCTAGGTCATGTTCCATAAATAAGATCATATCATCGACATATTGAAGGATAGATAGTCCACCATCAATAAGGTGTGGAACTACACCTTCAATTGGGCCATCAACTTTCACACGATCAAGGATTACGACCAAAATATCCGCCGTTATATTGAAAACATGAGTGATAATGAGTCGCATTGCCTTAATCTTTTCCGTTTGGAAGTATCTGCTAACGCTGTCATTGACTTTGATGTTAACACTTCCTCTAAAAAAATTATGAATAAAGAGCATGCGACTAATCAGAAAAACATTTCATTCTAAGTGTTTGTTGAAAGAAAGACCATTTAAATTTATCATAAGATTTTTCTAGAGTCAATTTTTAAAATGATTCCATTCTATCTTTTTCTGATGCAACTCATGAACCCTTTCATGTAGGGTTACTACCCTATCAAGGATATTTCTCCTTTGCATGAATGCAGTCTGAGATGGGCACACAACATTATCAACCACTGAATTAAGCCTAACAGTTCGGTTTTGTGAATATTTTGAAGGTAATGTGAGGAAGACAAATAGACCGCTATGGTTAGATCCTTTATGTTTCCTTAACCTTTGGTAGCTAAATTATCTCACTGAAGTTTAGGCAAAATAATTCAAGCTATCCATATCATGAATAGCACTGAACAGTTCCATCATGTCCGTCTTGATTATCTTCAAGAAGTTCTGATAAAACTTTGCCGGCAAACCATATGGACCTCGAGCCTTGTCGTGTTCCATTTGGAAAACAACCTTTCTTCTCTCATCCTTTGTATAAGGATCAGTAAAGTAAGCGTTCTCCTCATCGGAAACTCGAGGATTGTCATCTATTTGGGACTCATCCATTGAGATGTTACCTTCTTCTAGTTTCCCAAACCAATTTTTATAGTAATTAGTAATGTAAGATTTGAGTTGCTCATGCCCTTTGATCGTACCATCATCATGTCCCCGAGAATGAATAAGTTTCTTCCAATGTCGGCCATTTGCGACACTGGAAAAGTATCTTGTATTCGAAGTTTCTTCCAAAATAAATTGAACCTCCGATCTCTCATACCATTTAACATTGTAATCACGAAGGAGACTAGCTATTTGTGCATTGTATTGACTTTTGAGTTCAATCTCTTCCGTATATAATGGTCTCACTTCAACGAATGCCTCCAACTCATCAATCAAATATGATAAACGAAACTTCTCATTTTTTAACTGACCTGACAAATATTGGGCCCATCCACCAAGGTATTTATGAGTAGGACTCAATTTTTTATTCCACATTTGAATGGGATTGGTTTCAGGTAGAGGTCTCTCTCGTACCTTTTTAACCAAATACGAAAAAAACTTCAAGATGTAACTATCCAAGTTGAAATTTTAGTTGGCGTTTACAATGTGGTCTATGCGTTCTGGTGGTTAACAGTATGGGAGCATGATCCGGCAATGCCTCAATACGTTGGAGAGACTGTATAGTGACCAATGGATATTTAGATTCCTAGTCTGAGTCCATAGGTACATGCCCTAACTTCTCGCATGTCGGCTCAGGGAGACTGTTTGCCGAAGTTAATTGTCTTTCAATCATTCAAATCTCTCTCAATCTAAACTGTCAATGACAACATTCAATAAGAAAGGCCAATGGTTGTGGAATCTCTCTCTACTCTTCCCTAAGGAATTCTTAGCAAGTTAAAATCCATGTCTCATATTAACCACCTCTCAAAGGAAGGAAACCTTAAACTCATCATAGGTTGCTCCATACACAGCGACAAGACTCCAAATGAAGTTGCGAGCTTTGTTACGGATGCGAAGTTTAATATGATAATCCTCATCCAAACTAGCTGACACATTCATATTGTCTGCTCTAATGCCATTTAATAAGCCCCCAGATCGTCCACGAGGTGGACGAGAAAACCAGGTGAAGTCAGCCCCGCCAGAAAGACTGTTTAGGAACCCCCTAATCTCGCCTACCCGTTTCCGAACTAGCCATAAAATCTAAATTACATTCCTAATACAGTCAGCAATATGTAAATGTTTAGCAAAGTCACGAAGACCTCTATTATTCATAAACATACTATTTAGTGGAATTTTTTTTGTAGATTTCGATAGAGAATGATTTGAACTCGTGTGTGGGGAGAGATTCCAGTTGAGGGAGCAAAAGATCTTTGAAAGGTGTGAAACGGAAGGATCAAAGTGACATGGGAAGCAAGGAAAAAGTGGGAGTTGCATGGACGCGAAGGCCAAATCTTTCTTTGATCAAGCCGGTAAGTAAATCTTAGGTATATAAGATTGTCTTCCATATATCAAAACGTCTTAAAAAAGATTGACATCCATGCATGTGTGATGTGTTTTATGATGGCTGGACTTAGTGGCCGAGCTTGATTTTATTGGCCGACCTTGCTATTGGTGACCGATGCTCTGATTTTATTATGGTTGTATATTTGTGTGTTTTTTATTTGTTAATGTTACGCTCAAAAGAATATTGTGGCTAAATTTAGAAAAACAGAAAGAAAAAAATGCTAGAAAATGGGCCAAAATAAAGATGGCAGGCTAGTTTGAGGTGCCGCTTGGGGAACCCTATTAGGGAGCGCGCTACAAAAAAAAAAGTGCATAACAAAGATCATATATGAGGAGAGATGCAACGGATCCTGCTCTCGTAGATTAAGCTAGCGGAAAGTTGCCGACAGTGACATTGATGTAGTCACGAGTCGATGCCAGTAACTAGCCTCGTCTAGTCGGAAGGAAATGTATTATCCACTCACCTTTTCCACGATCAAATGTCGCACGTGCAAAGCCTCCATGGTATCTAGACATACAGATCAACAACACCGCATCAAAGCGTGATAAAACAAATTGTTGAAGCGGGAGCGTGTCGATGAAAATCTGGCAACGCTTTCGCGACCCCCGGCAAGATTAGATGTAGATGGTGGTAGAGATCCAGCAGCATTTCCGCTTCGGGAGAATAAGCAGCGTTCACGACGTGCTCCCGGTAGCATGTATGTTTCCAACAAGAAAAATGTATACTACTCCTTCAATTTATAAAAAGATGTCTTTGATTTGTCATATAAGTTTTAATAAATCTAAAACATTTTTTTATGGACAGAGGTACTATATGGGTTGATGGGCAAGAATCGGGTTCATGTGAGACAACTAAAAAATGGCCCCTTTTCTATGCAAGTATGACAAAAATAACAGTGCGCACACGTCACACGCACGTGATTCAAACACAATCCTTAAAATGGATGCAATATTGGTCATTCGAATCAAACTATCAACACATTTCTTCCTTCTAATTTAACCCTTTAACGCGGTCTTGAGGAACGAGCTCCTAGTGATCGGCTTGTCCTGCAGCCGGATGAGGTTGTACGCCCACGCGCCCGCCACCGTGCCGCACATAGGGCCGACGACGTACACCCACAGGCCGCCGTAGCGACCGGCGACGATCGCTGGCCCGAGGCTCCTTGCCGGGTTCATCGACGCCCCCGTGATTGGCCTGCAACCAAACGCATCAGGTCAGTGGTGACTGGTGAGAGGCTGAGAGCAGATATAGTACAATTTTAGTTTCGTGGCGATGATTTCAGGCGCACGGCCGGAGATGGCCAGATCGATGGGGTTTTAGCCTTGTACCCGGCAAAGAGCACGTTCAGCAAGACGGTGGCACCGACGGCGAGACCGGCTAATTCACCAATCTGCGAGACGACAAAACATCATTGATATGTGTCAGACACCAGCAATCTCGAAGCGTATGGCGACATTCAGCCTGCGGAGCGGCGTGGAGCAAATAATGAACTCACTGCTCTGTCGTCTGTGGCCACTCCGGACACCACGAACATGAGGTAGAAGGAGATGATGAACTCGAGCGCCACCGCCTGCGTGTAAGAACCAGACGGCGTCGTCCCGAAGAAGTGTTCGTGCCCGCCGCCGAACGTCAGGCGTAGCGTTAGGCTAGCAAGCGTGGATCCCAGCACCTGTGCCAGGACATAGGACGGCACCTGCAAGCATCGACAATTCGACATCGTGAGTTTGCCACATCGACATCGTCAGTAGCATTTTCCCGACAGTCTAAACATCACGTTCATTCCACTGAACATCAGTAACATCACGTTCATTCCACTGAACATCGATCCCTGTCTGCAAGCACCTGCTTCCATGGAAAGCGCCGGCAGGTGGCGAAGGCGACGGTGACGGCGGGGTTGAAGTGCGCACCGGAGACGTGGCCGACGGAGTAGACCATGACCATGACGACGAGCCCCCACACGATGCAGATCCCTGGGAACGTCACCGTGCCGCCGGTCCTCTGGTTCACCACCACGGAGCCGCACCCGGCGAAGATCATGAAGTAGGTTCCCAAAATCTCTGCAAGAATCTGTTCCAAATTTCTCAAAAATCTGCGACTATCTATGCAAATTCTGCTTCATCTCGGTTGCACAAAACTACTATTTTCTACAGCAGGCACGCATGTATGTATACCTTCTGCATGAACTTGAAGGAGATGATGTCGCTGCCGTTGCATCTGCCGCTGTCATTAGTATTGCCCCCATCCTCTGAATTCTCGCCGTTGGCCTCCTCCCCGTCTCTCCCTTCTTCCATGGCTCCGGTTCCTTTTCGGTCCTCTCGATCTCTTATGTCAGTGGCACACTGTCCTCTCCGTTTTGTACAATGGCATCCTACTTCTTCCTGCTCTATTATTCCATACAGTCGGCATCGATCAAGTGTATAGTATAAAAAAGCATGTATTCTTCCTTGGACTGGCCACCTACTCTGCATGAGTGATGCAGCTACTGAAGTAGGCGCGCGTGTGCAAGA
This sequence comes from Lolium rigidum, assembly GCF_022539505.1. Classification (NCBI taxonomy): domain Eukaryota; kingdom Viridiplantae; phylum Streptophyta; class Magnoliopsida; order Poales; family Poaceae; genus Lolium; species Lolium rigidum. The sequence goes on along the minus strand of NC_061513.1, from coordinate 257,263,853 downwards.
ACGCAACCAACTCAACCACCAAGGCTTAAACATGATAGTTTTTGAGGATTTGTGTGTGTCTTTTGGAATTATCTTGCACGCCAACGTAAACCATCCTCATACGGCGGGTTCCACGAGGGTCACCATGTTAAGCTTAAAAGTTCAGTGTCCTGTCTTATTATAAGTATGTACGAGGAGTACATGCTACATACACTTGCACGTTTTGGCATTCTTGTTGATATAGTAGTATATCGGGTCGTGGCGCAGGCATGGAGTAGTCGAAGAGAAGGCATCGGTCGCGTCTAGTCAAATATGTGCCTCGGTCGCCGGGTCCTACTAATGGCTGCGTTTGTGTGGGGGGACGGGACGGGACGGACCAATCAAATGGCAGGAGCCACGGATCGCATCCGACGGACCGTCGCCTCCCGAAGAAACGCATGAGACGGATCAATCAATCCGCGTCCATTTCAAAAAAAAGAAAAAGAAAACAAGGACGCAACTGTGAGGGACGCATGGTATGTGCTAACCCACCACCTCGCTAAGATTTCCGTCGCCGGCTGGCACGGATTAGCTTCAAAAAGAAGCAGCCTCTCTGGTTGATAGTCGCTGCCATGGAGCTACTTAGCTCATCTGCCTGTACGTGTTTTGCAGGTCACCACAGGACACTGCCTATGACGGTTCTGCTGCAACCCCACCCCACGACGCCCGGATCTCGCACAGACAACTGCGTTGGCCTAACCATCATCGACAGCAACAGGGTAGCCTAACTCTCCAACACTGCTATTTGTGCTTGTCTGCTGTCTGCATTGTGTACCTTCTCGCAGATGCTACAAATCTTTGCTCTGAATAGTTTGGATACTACGTGTAATGCTCTCAGCAGCTAGCTGAGCACAACACAAAGAGAATCACTAGTGGCTGCTGGTATATATGGACTTTGTCTTTGTCAGCTGTGCATCGATTCATACTTTTATCTCTGAGGATGTATCCGTCTACTGCTACTTGCCTGGCATATTGATTGTACATCACTAGCTACTGCCCTCCCACTTCTTTCATAATAGATTGTACATCACTAGCTGCTTGCTGTTTTGGCCATCGATCCGTTCAACTTTTAGAATTCTTTGGTGCTTTTCTGGTACTGGATCGTGCTGTTGTTGGTGTAGTTGACTCACCTGGTCAACTGCTTTCCATGACACAGTGTTTTCTGGTTTACATCCTCTATAAATTAGTTAAAGCAGTATCTGCACCAAATTGATATCCGGCGTTTGTTTCTGGTTTATAGCTGTAAGTTATGTATGGAAAAAAAAATAAGGATGTAAAACTCCCATATAATCTAGTGTGCGTCACCTATGATTGATTAGCCCTTCATTTTCCTCTTTCTGGAATTACGTATTGTTCTCTTTTGGTGTTTTACTTACTTGTATACTACTTTACTTGAACTGATTATTTACAACTTACCTCAACCATGGAACCTCAGGTTGGGAAAGATGTCACCCATGGTTCTGATGTGGCGCCTGGGTTCACCCTCGATGACTCCATCCCCGACAGCCACCGTGCTGCTTTTTTTTGATGTTGCCGTAGAGGACACCGCTGACGTGCTGCTGCTCGACCTTGGACGACCTTGATCATGAGGTGGCTTGCATAGCAATCAAGTACTGCGTGAAGGTAATCTCACTCTCTCCAGGCCTGGTAGCTTGTTGCTAGTCATCAGTGTGCATTATTGTGTTGCTCAATGCGAGTAATACCTGTAAAAAATTTGTGTTTTTACGAAAGTGACTAGAGCGGCCTCCCACATCTTTTATAGCAGGTCGCCGCTCAATGCGTATGTCTGTATGCGAAAAGTAGGTTCCAAATTGTTAAACTTGTGTTCTTAGTCTAATCATAACGCTTTATGCAGGCAGTGACACACCGGAAGAGGCATTGGAGCTGTACCAAGACATGTGGCGGCGCTGTATCACATGCTTTTTATACCATTCCCTTAGGTGATTCCTCGGGTTCCCATTCGATCCCCGGTTCAACTTTTGGGATTATTTGGTGCTTTTCTGGTACTTGGTTGTGCTGTTGTTGGTCTAGTTGAGTCACCTGGTCTCTTTGACACAATGTTTGCCTCTTTTCTGGTTTACATCTTGTACAAATTTCATTACTTATAGAATCGTATACATGGGCGGGGCCAGGATTTTGGTGTGTGTGTGTGTGGGGGGGGGGCGAGAAAGGCGATGGTCACAAATGTGAAAATGTATTTTAGTCTCGTAAAATACGTTAAAGAGAATATATGCTTATATACTTAATTGAATTCTAGCTACAATTACTGGTCTTGTCAGAACATATTTGTAATCTCATAAGAGGCGTTTCTTCTAACGATTTTAAAATCTTTTCTATTTAGTAGTCTATGTTCTCAATGTGGATAAGCAGCACAGGTCAGATTCTATTATAGATGTCTCACCACGTTCTACATAGTCTATTGTTTTATTTGCAAGTATAGAAAAACAATAGCTAGCTACTAGAGATAAATTCTTACGTGATGACAGGCAGTCGTGATGTTCTGGGACGATAAGTAGCCAAACCCCGCGGCGGTCAGTTGGCCAGAGGCTGGAGCTCTGGTACTGTTATTCATCGGAGGCGTATCCTGGTCTCATCTCTTGGAGCAAGTGGATAGTGAACGGCGGCGGCGGCAGCCCTAGCGGCGAACCGCTCCGATAAATTGATCGATCTAGTATATGTATAGGCGATTGATCGATGGACAGAGTGCTATTTGGTACGGGAAACAGCACCACGCCTCGATGGCCTTGGCAGATGGGCTACCAGGCCTGTAATTAGGTAGGCACAGGTCCAACAATGAAATCTGGGCTAGTTAATCAGGTAATTACTGCTGGCCATTAGCTCACAAACCGTACATAGTAGTACTAATACCTGCTGTACAATGTTGAGGGGGGCGAACCATTGGGGGGGGTCTAGCCCCTGCTCGCCCCCTGCCTCCGCCCCTGATCGTATATCATACTTCATAACATATATGCTATTTTGCTTCAGAATTATGCGCACGTTGTCTTTTATGGCTTAAGCTTATAAATCCTCCTTCTTTTCAAGGAATAAGCTGATCAAGAGGATTAGTTAAATTAGTGTCTGCACCAAATTGAAATCCGGCTGTTGTTTTCTGGTCCAGAATTGTTTTGGGCTAATATCTATAAGTTATCTATGGAGAAATGGGGATGTAAAACTTCTAGTATCCGGCACCTATGGTTGATCAGCCCTTTGTTTCCAATCTTTCTGGAATTATATATTGTTTTCTTTTGGTGTTAGATTTACTTGTCTACTACTTGAAGTGATTATTTACAACTTACATGAACCGTGGAACCTCAGGTTGGGAATGATGTCGCCTAGTACTTAAACACAGCACACATGGTTTTGGTATGGCGCCTGGGTTCACCGCCGATGACACCGTCCCTGGCAGCCATTTTCCTGCCGATGTCGCCAGAGAGGACAGCGCTAGTGTCCTGCTGCTCGTGGAGTGCAGCATGGAGTACATCACAATCAAGTACAGCGTCGAGGTAGTCTCATTGTCTCCAAACCTGGAAGCTTGCTCTAGTTGCTTCCAATGGTCATCAGCGTGCATGCTGGTCTTGCTCAATAATAGGTTGGAGAATATTAAGAATTCTGTCAGAAGTATTGGTAGCAAAATTTTGTGTTTTGAGGCAAGTGTGGATGTACCTTACACATGAGTAGATAGATAGCACTTGTCTGCGACAAGATCCAGAATTTGCACATGTTTCCTGTAGTTTGCAGCTTCTTACAGCTGGTATGGCCACTGTGTTGTGAGCTGTACCCTTCATATTTTTGTTTGTGATGTAACAACGTGGTGCGGTGCAAAGCACTGAGTTTCAACATCAAGTCTCGTGCTTTCCATGAAACTTCTCTTTATCTGATTGCAGATTTGGAAATCATATAAGTCAAGTAGCTAGCTTACGTTGGAGGGAGGGGAGTGGAACATGAGGCAAAACCTCTCTCGAGGCCGCCTCGCTTCCCTTCCGGTCTCCATAATGGAGGATAAATCTAGGTTTCTGTAGATTAGACCGCTGTGAATGTCTTAGATCTTTTTGGAGCCTTGGTTGTTCTTGGTTTGTGTGCTCTGTTAAACGGATTTTGTGGTTCCTTCTTGGGAAGGGGGTGGTTTTCACCTCATCCTTAAACGTAGCACATATGGTTTTTGTGGGCTCTGATTTCCCATCTCCTGGGAAAGAAGTATCATTTTTTCTGTTCATTCTATCTTTGCTGGGTGTCATTGCTCATATTTATTTGTAGAGTTTTTTGTTTCACGGTTCGTTAGTCAGAGATCCGTTTGATGGTTAGTTTCCGGGACAAGGAATTTTTTTTGAGAAGGCATTTGTTGGTTCTGATGTACCATCTGCTGGGAAAAAGAAGAGTTCTTTATTTTCCGTTCTATATTTTTCTTCAAAAATAAGTTTAGAGGCCTTAGTTTCAGAGGATTTATGTTGTTTGGTGTGTGTTGTAGAGGTTTTTGTGGGATCTGATTTCCATTTCAACTGTTCTTTCCTTATCCAGTATTGTCTACAGTCTATCTCTTCTTGCTCATATATCTTTCTTGCTTTTAGAACTGCTGCAATGGAAGCCCTGGAAATGACAATCCTCTTGGAAGTGACAGGAAAAGAGCCAATATGCCATATCAGACTGAAACATTTATGGTGGAGCTGTGCTTTGTAGCTAAAATTCCTGTGAGTGCCATTGCAATGGCACTCCACCAAGCAGTATGTTTCTTCATATATACTTTTGAAGGCCTATCTACCAATTTTGCATGGCTGCTCCGGTGGTCCCTATCTAATTCCCTCTGTTAACTTTTGTGTTTGCAGGGGCTGCCGGTTAGTTCGCCAATCATTTTTTCACAACAATCCTTCAATTTTTTTGGACTTGGGTGCAGGGATTAGGCTGTAGAGGATTTCACTCTACCATTCGAGCCGCAAAGAGTGGGTTTTGTCTTAATATTGGTATGTTATGTTCTGGATGAGCCCAGTTTCTTTGTGATCACATCTAAAAGTAGTTGATTGCTAGCATTTACAAACACTGTTTGTGTGTGCAGATGTTTCCACGACAATGATTTTCAAGCCTGACCCTGTTGTTGATTTTTTACTTGCCAATCAGAAGGTTGATCACCCGAATGAAATTTATCGTGGGAAAGGTAAGATTTCTTTTCAACTTTCTTATGGAACTGTTCATAATGCTAGTATTATCTATATCTGTAACATGCTTGACTTTGTAGGTCAAGCGTGCAGTCAAGAATTTAAGGATAAAAACAAGCCCGGCAAACACAGAGCACACGACCATTGGCTTGAGTCATGAACATATGTGAGTGAACGTATGGATATTTGTTTAAGTGATGCTTCTTAATTGATTGTGTGGACTGGTTACATGACATCTTCTGATGTAATTATCTTTTGATTCCTTGCAGTCTAATCTGCTATGTGCGTCTGGATGCTTCTCAGGTGGCAAACTAAATCAAGTTTGATGAGATGTCTGTGCCAGGGCAGTACCCAAACCTCCGCTGGCAGCGCCCTGGTGCAGGATCTGCCTCACGTGCACGAGAAGGTCAAGATCTCATTGCTCATCTGCTGAGCCTGCCCTGCCTCAGTGCGGGCTGGTGTGCGCTTCAACGTTTTGTGATGCTTTTGTCTTGGATGCCTGATATATCGTCGTAACGAGAGCCAGCTAGTTGAACACCTGAGATGTGCTGGCATGCTGGACACCTGTGCATTCGGTGCCTCAGAACCTACCTTTGAATTCCATTAGGATGGTACTGTTGAACCTAGGAATCCTGTTAGAATGCTGCTATGCTGAACTGTTAGCATTGAACCATCTAATATGTTGCTTTTCATCTGTCTGCTATTTTGTTTGATTTTCTCTGTATTTTGTGGTCATATCTGGATGTCATGACTCGTGCTTATTCTGGAAATAGTGTAGTAGGCTGTTTTTTCTGGTTAATTTTGTTGCCAAGGTTGTAGATATGGGAAAATGTTTTCTTGGAAGCAGGGTAGACATAGAAATTGGAATCCTCCTGGCCTGGCACTGGCACTGTCACAGAGTCAGCCACCACAAGCAAGTTTCACCTGGCTTGTCTGATGTCATCACTTGTTGAATTGGAAATTAGGACGACAACATTGTAGGATGTTGCTAGTTATAGATGTCCTAGTTAGAAAATCTTGAGATTGCTTGTAGGCAGGGTGAATTGTTTTGTTGTGAGGCACATGAATGATATTAAATGCATGCATATTTCATGCAATTCTCCTAGTATTCTGGCTGTCACTAAATTTTGATTGGTTCTGATAGAAATTTCTTAAACATTGCAGTTGCTGTTAATTCTAAATTTCAATGCATGATTCTTTTTCGTTTTCAGGTGCAGGAAATCAAATGACTGCCCGATGGCTATCCTCGAGAGGAAGAAGTCACTCAACTACCTTGTGCTCGATGAGGTAACCGATGATGACAACTCTGTTGTCACCCTGACACCATGTAGAGGCTCCAGCTTCTCCACTGTCCTGCTCAAGGTACGGCATCTGCTCGAGTCCCCTGCTGTATAATGGATCTAGCAGCAAGTAGCAGTACCCCCACATGATGCTAGTGTTAATTTCTTGTATTGTGGACCTGTGTGTGTCATCATGTGGAACCTTTAAGTATTTGTGATTGAAGCAAGCAAGCAGTGTTAAACTAATTCACTACTAGCTGGCACCAGGCGGTACCTTCCATTCTTTGTTCTGGGTCAGTGCAGTCCAAGCCTATTCATCAGCAGCTGTTTTCAATAAAGCCATGTTAAATATGTGATCAAAGCAAGCCTGCGAGCTCCTTTATATCCTTCGTACTTAATAGTCAATACAATGATAATAGAAATGGAAATAGAAATCATTCACTACTTGGATGACTTCGTCCATAAAATTCACCCTTTTCTTTCTATTTCATAAAATTCAGTACCAGACACACATGTGCGAGCCACAATTTCAAAATTTTGCTCTTGAAAATCACTTTTTTTGGTTTATATTATTATATTTAAATCTGCTGTCGTATATGACAAGGAAAAGAGAAAGGACATGATGGGAATATGCTATCTTGGATTTGGCAACAGGACATGGTTGCTACTTTAAGTGTTAGTCGCTGATATCGCGTGGCTTTATCCAGCTAAAGAACATTTATAAATGCACAACGGGAACTGAGCATTTAGGCATTTAGTTTGTTAGTGCCTTCACAGTGGGTCTAATAATTTTTTACAACAGAAGAGCCTGTTGATTTCAAGCAATAATCTCTTTTGTTGGTATACTGGTTATCTTTCTGTTGTATAACCTACATGTCTATTTGAGTTCGGAATTCAAAGCCTGTGAATTCTTGCTTGTTTTGACTAACTTACTAAAGGGTGACACAGATCGAGAATGAGATTGAGATCTGTATAGTGTAAACTTAATATTCACTGTTTCCATATCCTATTTGCCAACTTATTTCTTGTTCTTGTTTATGGCATGGTTCTTACATGTTTTTCAAGTCTATTTTGGATGCTCTGCTTTTCCAGTATAAATACTTTCAATCAGCTTGTGTTGCGCATGTCATTTAAGTGTAGTTGAAAAATGCGTTATAGCATTTGGTCCTAAACTATTTTTCAGGTTTATGAACAGGAATATAAAAAGGACTTAACTCTGTTGATGTTGCTATCATCCAGGCACCTCAAGCAGTTCTGGCGCATCATCCCCACAAATGAGGCTTTCGTCCGAAGCGACCGGGCGGCGATGGCCTTGCTATCGCCGAAGAGGCCATCTGGAGGTATGTCGGTGAGCCGCTGTGCTGCCTCATGTACCGGTACCACACTGATAGCTGTCTTTGGAGTTCATTACCCTGGATGGCCTTGTCTTCAGGTAGTACTTCTGATACCAACTTGTGTGTGTTGTGATGGACTGATGAATGAGCTTATTTGATCAATAGGAGATACCTTTTTAGTGTTATATCATTATATGGATGCATGCCCGCTGTGGATGATTCGTTTATTGGATGAACTGAACCCTTCATGGAATGGATGATTGAATTGTGCTTGTTTATTTTGATATGTGCTGGTCATTACAAATATTCTGCAGGCAAGGATTTTGTATCTTAAATAATTCTACTAGCTATTTGCAACTAGGCTTACATTCACATTTTGCGGAGTGGAAACTCAAAGATAAACAAGCCACAGTTCCTGACCTGGTAGTGTCCAGTTCTTTGGTCTTATGATTTTAGAGACTGATTTGGGATGCTAGGATGCTAGAGGTCAACTGATATTTAAGTAGCTCTAAGTTTTCTCATTTGCTACTATATTTTGCTTAGAGACATGATTGGTATTTCAGAGCAAACAACAAAGATATAGTGATCATTAATCATTATGGTGATGGGTTTATTGTTTCTGTTAACAATAGCATGCTGGCTGAACCTTATAAGGAAGTTCTTTTTACTTATAGTTCATTCCCAACATGGATAGGAAGTCTTGTTATTTGATCATGCACACAACCCCAGTTCATGTTATCTGGTATTTGTATTTATCATTAATTATTAGAGCCTAGCTGCATTATGTCGCTCTCTATAACTTCCATAGCTGCTTGGTGTGCGTAGCGTTCAGATGCCATTACAGGTAATTTATTCTCTGGTTTCTCACCAGGAATATCTGGAGGCCAGGTAAACGAGAGGAAAGGTACAATCAAGTTCCAGCTGAATAAGGTCCTCTGCATTGGTGTCGCTATGAGCAATCTGTCGCTGTGGGAGAAGCAAATCCAGCTGAACATTGAGATGAGCATCAATTTCCGGTTTGTGTGCACGGAGCTCTACCAACCCATGCGTCTCAGTGTTTTGCGGGTCATTTTATTGTCTCCTGTTAGTTTTTGTTTGTGAAGTTCATTCAAACATGTTTGCCTGTTTTCTGTTTACGTCCTCTACAAATTTCCTTAGCTTGTAGAATCATGCATCATACTTTATATATGCTATTTACTCCAGAGTTATGCACGTGTTGTCTTTCACAACTTAAGTTTATAAGTGCTCCTTCTTTTCAAGACATTAACTGATCAAGAGGATTAGCTAAAGCAGTATCTGCACCAAATTTAAATCTGACTTCTGTTTTCTCGTCCAGAAGTGTTTATGGTTAATATCTGTAAGTTGTGTATGGACAAATGTGGATGTAATACTCCCATTCATTCTAGTCTGCACCACCTATGATTGATTAGCCCTTTATTTTCCTCTTTCCGGAATTACATATTCTTCTCTTTTGGTGTTATATTTACTTGTCTACTACTTTACTTGAAGTGATTATTTACAACTTACCTGAACTGTGGAACCTCAGGTTTGGAAAGATGTCACCCAGGATTCTGGTGTGGTGCGTGGGTTCATCAATGGTGAGTCCGTCCCTGGCAGCCATCGTGCTGCATTCTTTGATGTCGCCGGGCCGAGAGGACGTAGCTGCTGTCTTGCTGCTGGATCTTGGACGACCTTGAGCATGAGGTGTCCAGCAAGCCTGCATAGAAATCAAGTACCACGTGAAGGTAAGCCACTCTCTCCAAACCCAGTACCTTGCTAGTCATCAGTGTGGGTTATGGTATTGCTCAATGCGAGTAATAGGTTGGGGTGTACTAAGAATCGTCAGAAAATTTGTGTTTTGAGGCAAGTCTGGATGTACCCTGCTCTAGAGTTGAGAGTACTTCTATGGACAAGATCCAGAATTTGCACATGGCTCCTGTAGTTTCCAGCTGCCTAGAGGCTACAGCTGCCTAGTTGTTCCTCATGCTCTGTGGGTGTTCTTCTGAAATGCAAGTTTGGATTCTCTAGATGTACTAGTCTGCACAACACAATAGAAGCACTAGTGGCTGTTGGTATATATGGTCTTTTTCCTTGTGAGCTGTGCAACGATTCATACTTTATCTGTAATGTAACTGTCTAGTGCTACTGGCTGATATAGATTCTACAGCACTAGCGGCCTCTCATATCTCTTATAGTAGGTTACTGCTCAATGCGTATGTTTGTATGCGAAAAGTAGGTTCGAAATTGTTAAATCCGTGTTCTTTAGTCTAATTATCACGCTTTATTTATGAAGGCAGTGACACACGGGAAGAAGCATTGGAGCTGTACCAAGACATGCGATGGTGCTGTATCATATGCTTCTTATACAATTCCCTTAGGTGATTCCTCGGGTCCCCATTTGATCTCTGGTCTTCCTCATGCTCTGTGGCAGCATGGCGGCTTGTTGTTTTGGCCATTGGTCTGTTCACCTTTTAGGATTATTATTTGGTGCTTTTTTGGTACTGGATTGTGCTGTTGTTGGTGTAGTTGAGTCACCTGGTCTCCGTGACACAATGTTTTCCTGTTTCATGGTTTACATCTTCTAAAAATTTCCTTACCTTCTAGAATATTATATCATACTTCATATATGCTATTTAGTCTAGAATTATGCACACATTGTCTTTGTAGCTAAAGTTTATAAATTCTCCTTTTTTCAAGGCATAAAATGATCAAGAGGATTAGTTAAAATAGTTTCTGCACCAAATTGAAATCTGGCTTCTGTTTTCTGGTCCAGAATTTTTTCGGGCTAATAGCTGTATGTTATATTTGGAAAAATGGGGATGTAAAAATTCTAGTACCCGTCACCTATGATTGATTAGCCCTTTGTTTCTCATCTTTCTGGAACTGTGTATTGTTTTCTTTTGGTGTTTTATTTACTTGTTTACTACTTGAAGTGATTATTTACAACTTACCTGAACCATGTAACCTCAGGTTGGGAATAATGTCGCCCAGTGCTTAAACGCAGCACACATGGTTTTGTTGTGGCACCTGAGTTCACTGTCGATGACTCCGTCCCCGGCTGCTATCCTGCTGATCGTCCGTGGATGCCTTCCAGCATGAGGTGTCCAGCATGGCCTACATCACATGATCACAATCAAGTAAAGCGTTGAGGTAATCTCACTATCTCCAAACCTGGAAGCTTGATCTAGTTGCTGCCAAATGCTCATCAGTGTGCATTCTGGTGTCACTCAATGCGAGTAATAGGTTGGAGAAAATAAAGAATTCCGTCAGAAGTATTGGTAGCAAAATTTTGTGTATTGAGGTAAGTGTGGATGTACCCTACACATGAGTAGAGACCACTTGTCTGCGACAAGATCCAGCATTTGCACGTGTTTCCTGTAGTTTGCAGCTGCTTAGAGCTGGTATGGCCATTGTGCTGTGAGCTGTACCCTTCATATTTCGTTTGTGATGTAACCGCGTGGTGCGGTGCAAAGCACTCCGTTTCGACATCAAGTGGCGTGCTTTCTGTGAAACATCTCTTTGTCTGATTGCAGATTTGGAAATCATATAAGTCAAGTAGCTAGCTTTCATTGGAGGGAAGGGAGGTGAACATGAGGCAAAACCTCTCTCGAGGTCGCCTTGCTTACCTTCCTCATCCTTGTGGCGCTTCCGTTCTTCGTTTTTCTTTGGATTCTTTTCTTTTCTTTTTAGTGAAATTTTCATGCATTTGTATGCATGTTTCTTAGGGTGTTGGATTTGGGTCTTCATTCTATTGGCCATCGTTTCGGCGAAAGTTTGGCCCCTGCCTTGCTCTTCATGATGGAAGCGTTTCTATCCCTTCTCTGTTCTCCAACATAAGTTATCTGCAACCTTCTTATTTGCAGATTCTGTAGTCATAGCTCTTCGGCTTCTTGGTTCTTCATATTTATGTGTAGGGCTTTTAAGACCGCAGTAGGTGCATTAGATGTTTGTTTATTTCTTTTAAGAAAATGAACTTTTGGGTTATTTTCAGGGAAATATAAGTTTCCAAGTTTTTGTGGGCTCTGATTTCCAATCTGCTGGAAAAGAAGTAATTTTTTTATGTTCATTCTATCTTTTTTGCTGGGTGTGCCTTTGCTCATCTTTATTTGTAAGGTTTTTCTTTTCACGGCTCGTGTGTCAGAGGTCTGTTTAAAGGTTAGTTTCCAGGATGAAGAAGTTTTTTTTGAGAAGGCATTTGTTGGTTCTGATGTACCATCTGCTGGGAAAAAGGAGTTCTTTTTTCTTTTCCGTTCTATATTTTTCTTGAAAAATAAGTTTAGGGGCTTAGTTTCAGAGAAAAAAGTGGTGTGTTCAGTAGAGGTTTTTGTGGGCTCTGATTTCCATTTCAACTGCTCTTTCCTTATCCAGTATTGTCTACAGTCTATGTCTTCTTGCTCATGTATGTTTCTTGCTTTTAGAACTGCTGTAATGGAAACCCTGGAAATGACAGTGACAGGAAAGAGCCAAGATGCCATATCAGACTGAAACATTTAAGGTGGAGCTGTGCTTTGTAGCTAAAAGCTCTTTGAGTGCCATTGCAATGTCACTGATCTCATTGCTAGTTTGTTTGATTTGCTCTGTTTTTTGTGGGCATATCTGGGTGTCATGACTTGTGCTTATTCTGGAAAGAGTGTGGTAGGATGGTTTTTCTGGTTAATTTTGTTGGCAAGGTTGTAGATGAAGGAAAATGTTTTTCTTGGAAAGCAGAGTAGAACTAGAAATTGAAATCCACCTGTCCTAGCACTGACATGTAGTCAGCCAGAAAAAGCAAGTTTCACCTGGCTTGTCTGATGTCATCACTCATTGAATTGAAAATTTTCTTGAGATTGCTTGCAGGCAGGGTGAAATGTTTTGTTGTGAGACACATGAATGATATTAAATGCATGCATATTTCATGCAGTTCTCCTAGTGTTTTGACTTGCACTAAATTTTACTTTGTTCTGCTAGCAATTTCTTAAACATTGATGTTGCTGTTAATTCTAGATTCCAGTTCATGATTCTTTTTGTGTTCAAGTGCTGGAAATGGAAGGACTACCCGATGGCTATCCTCGAGAGGAACAATTTGCTCAACTACCTCGTGCTCCATGAGGCAACCAATGACGACAACTCTGTTTTCACCCTGACACCATGTGAAGGCTCCAGCTCCTCCACTGTCCTGCTCAAGGTATGTCATCCACTTGAATCCCCTGCTGTATAATGGATCTAGCAGCAAGTAGCAGTACCCCTGCATGATGCTAGTATTAATTTCTTGTATCGTGTTCCTGTATGTCATCATGTGAAACGTTAAGTATTTGTAATTGAAGCAATCAAGCAGTGTTAAACTAGTTTGTTACTAGCTGGCACCAGGCGGTACCTTCCATTCGTTGTTCTTGTTCAGTGCACTCCAAAGCCTATTCATCAGCATCAATTTCAATGAAGCCTTGTTTAATATTTGTTCAAAGCAAGCCTGCGAGCTCCTCTAGCCTTCGTACTTAATAGTTAAATATAATAATAATAGAAATAGAAACCATTCAGTACTTGGATGTCTTCGTCCATAAAAATCACCTTTTTATTTTCTATTTGATAAAATTCAGTACCAGGAGCTGCTTTCTACATGGGCGAGTCACAATTTCAAATTGTTAAATCACTTTTTCTTGGTATTATTATATTTGAATCTGCTGTGGTAGATGACAAGGAAAAGAGAAAGGACATGATGGGAATATGTTATATAGCGTTGCTCTTGGATTTGGACATGCTTGCTACTTTCAGTGTTAGTCGCCAATATCGCGTGGCTTTATCCATTTGAAGCAATAATCTCTTGTGTTAGTATACTTGTTATCTTTCTGTTGTATAACCTACATGTCTGTTTGAGTTGGGAATTCAAAGCCTGGGAATTCTTGCTTGTTTTGACTAACTAAAGGGTGACACAGATCGAGAATGAGATTGAGATCTGTTTAGTGTAAACTTAATATTCACTGTTTCCATATCCTATTTGCCAAATTATTTCTTGTTCTTGTTTATGGCATGGCTCTTACATGTTTTCCAAGTCTATTTTGGATGATCTGCTTTTCCAGTATAGATACTTTCAATCAGCTTGTGTTGCGCATGTCAATTAAGTGTAGTTGAAAAATGTGTTAAGTAGCTATTTTACAGGTTTATGAACAGGAATGTTAAAAGGACTTAACTCTTTTGGTGTTGCTATCATTCAGGCACCTCAAGCAGTTATGGTGCATCATCGCCACAGATGAGGCTTTCGTCCGAAGCGACCGGGCGGCGATGGCCTTGCTATCGCGGATGAAGCCATCTGGGGGTACATTGGTGTGCTGCTGTGGTGCCCACGTACCAGTACCATACTGATGACCTGTCTTTCGAGTTCAATATCCTGGATGGCCTTGTCTTCAGGTAGTACTTCTGAGACCATCTTGTGTGTGTTGTGATGGACTGATGAATGACCTTATTTGATCAATAGGAGATACCTTTTTAGTGTTATATCATTGTATGGATGCATGCCCGTTGTGGATGATTCATTTATTGGATGAGCTGAACCCTTCATGGAATGGATGATTTAATTGTGGTGGTTTATTTTGATCTGTGCTGGTCATTACAAATATACTGCAGTCAAGGATTTTGTATCTTAAATAATTCTGCTAGCTATTTGCAACTAGGCTTACCTTCACATTTTGCGAATTGGAAACTCAAAGATAAACAAGCCACAGTTCTTGACCTGATAGTATCCAATTTTTTGTTCTTATGATTTTAGGAACTGATTTGGCATGTTAGGCTGCTGGAGGTCAAACAGACTGATATTTAAGTAGCTCTAAGTTTTGTCATTTGCTACTATATTTTTCTTAGAGACATGTTTGGTATTTCAGAGCAATATTAAAGAACAAAGATATAGTGATCATTGGTGATGGGTTTATTGTTTCTGTACACACCAGCGTGCTTGCTGAACCTTGTAAGGCGGTTTTTTTACTTATAGTTCATTCCCAACATGGATCGAAAATGTTGTGATTTGATCATGCACACTGCTCCAGTTCATGTTATCTGATATTTGTATTTATCCATAATTATTAGAGCCTAGCTGCATTATATCGCTCTCTATACCCTCCATAGCTGCTTGTTGTGCGTAGTCAGCTTTCAGATGCCAATACAGGTAATTTACTGTCTCTGATTTCTCACCTGGAATTTCTGGAAGCCAGGTAAACGAGAGGAAAGCTACAATCAAGTTCCAGCTGAATAAGGCCCTCTGCATGGGTGTTGCTGTGAGCAATCTGTTGATGTGGGACAAGCAGATCCAGCAGAACATCGAGATGAGGGTCAACTTCCGGTTTGTGTGCATGGAGCTCTACCAACCCATGCGTCTCCAGGTATGCAGCCAGGGACACCTCCACTGTCTCAAGGTTCAGTGTTCATACTTTGTGGGTCATGTTATTGTCTCCTGTTAGCTGTTTATAGTGAAGTTCATTCAAACATGGTTCTGCAATGGCTTAAGAATTTAGAATTACTAGTGATTTTCCTTGTGAAGTTGCCTTGGGTTGTTCAGTTTTGTTGGCATAATAATTGGCATTTTGTGTCTGTTCATATCCTAAAACCATCTTGGGCATAATATTGCAGTGGTTATGATTAGTTGTAGTAGGTTCTTAGCTCTGGATTGCCAATTTTGTAAGCATGTCGTGTCTCTGAAACGTGTGTGCCATGTTAACTGGATGCTAGTGTTTGAGCTCTTAGATATTTCGTCTCCACTAAATGTGAATTCTGTCATGTGCCATCTTGAATGCTCAATGTTGATCAACTAGACCTACTGCTGGTTTGGTGCTTGCCGTGTACATGCTCCCCAAGTTTTACTGCAACACCTTTCCGCCATCACATGTTGAAGTGACGAACACTCATAACTGTTATTACTTATTAGTATAGCTTGCCTGTGTGGAGTAGTGGCTTCTTGTGCTGGACCTGGAGGTGAATCTATCTTGGTATGTTGTTGTGCAGCTGATGGCCGAGCCACTGAGCCTTCTTTGACCAGTGGTTGTTGGACATGCTGGCTCGAGGGGTACACCTAGCATCAGAATGTTGTGGCGACCCTGAAGGGGAGCGGTGGATTTGGCCCTGATTCAGCAGGGGGGATGGAGGCCTTGGCTGCTGGATGGAACATGCTTTTTTTAAACATCGTCAGATGTGACGATGCTTCTCTGATGTCGTTTGGCTATCTGGCATGGACCATGATGGCCATGAAGTGATCAAGATCACAAGGCACAGATGTATGACGTATTTGCTTTGAATTCATTATATAATGTAATTTGAATGTGAATTTGCTCCCATTATAGTGTCACTTGAGCGTGCATGTATCCAGATGAGTTCTGTGCTCGAAAGCTATGTTGGCATAATATTGCATGATTAGAGTTTTGAGTCAGTTTGATGTAATCTGATTTGCACTCGGTCAGGTGACCATTTGAACCTTTTCCGGCTGATGGGGTTGGCACAAAAGTACCATGTACATTAGAAAATTTTAAATTGGCATGTTTCATGGGAACTCTTTTATGCTCATGGTTTATAGTGGTTGGAGAGAACATTTTATGTTCGTATGAAGTACAGTATTGATCTTGTTCAAAATATATGTGGAGCTCTAAAAGTCAGACGACTTTTTATTTGGAAGATGTATTCAAACTATATCAAGCGTTTGAAATCCTGAAGACAAAATTTGAATGGTTGGAAAAGATAAATTTTCTTTCAGATAAAGCAGCTTGCAATGTGACAAAACGAGTGTACTTACTTCCATGCGTGTCTTGTCCAAAATTGTGCCGGCCTGAAGTCTACCTTCCATGCGCGTCTTGGCCAAAAGCATGTTGGACGGAATTGGGTGGACACGACGCCGAGGATCATGTTTTTACAAAATAGATGACATTTTATGTTCAAAAGATATGTGAAGAGCAAAACCTAATACTCCCTACGCCTCATACAGGATGTCCTAGATTTATTAAATTTTACATGTATGTTGCTACTAAATAGTATCTTGGTACTAAACAGTCTTTTATAGGACACAATTCTTAATTTTGAGAATGAATTCAAATAGTAACAACATTCAAAATCATGTACGGAGTAGGAAAATTTAAATGGTTGGAAAAAATAGACTTTATGTTAGGTGGCTGAATCGAGAGTACTAACTTCCATGTGCCTGCTGTCCTTTACTGTGCCAGCCGGAAGCCCACCTAAGCGGCAAATGAATGCACCTGGTTTCTTCCAACCTCAATTTGTAGCCCAAATCTTTTCGTTGGTAGTTGAATAAGCACTACATAGAATATTTAGTCCCACCTTGCTAGTCTAAAGGGATGTAGACCAGCTTATAAGGGAGCCATTCCACTACCTTCTAAATTGGTAGAACTACTAGATGGAGTAGACAAATAGCGCGTGCGCTCGCGTGAATATTCGCGACTTATGACTTATCCGACTTGACGACGGCGCGGCTAGCCTAGCAAAAAAAATTCTTTTATACAAACTCTTTTTATGTAATACTGACTGTTTTTAGTTCATAGTTGTCACCCGTTCAGCTTATCGATAGTATGCCCATTGATGTTTTTTTTCTAACTGGACCATGTCAGCAGTCCTTCCCAAACTTGAACTTGGGTAAGAGCTGTAATAGGGTGTTGGTGATCTTGATAGGTGGAGTGACATGTAAGAGATATGCAAAAAAAATCACGGCAGTATGATCAAATTTTTTTGAAGGAAGGAGAGTTGCAAGGGTCATAACAATCATGTAAGGATTTATTAATTATGCTCAGTTTGACATAATCAAAATATGCTATATAGACATGGACTATTTTTTGCCTAGGTGGTAGATTTGGCCCTGATTCGGGAGGGGAGGATGGAGGCTGGATGGAACATGCTTTTTTTTTTAAATATCCTGAGATGTGACAATGCTTCTCTGATCTGTCTGGCATGGACAGCACGATGGCCATGAAGTTGTCAAGAACACAAGCCTAGGTCAATGCTTCTCTGATAGTATGTTCCAAAAAAATTATTATTATCGACTAGCACATCAGCCTAGGTCAAAGCTTTGTACATAGAGTCTACAGAGAATTTACCATTCTCATGTAGATTCCATCGAAACTCGCATGTCCCTTGCAACAACTGGACCAAAGCCATATGCTGAAGCAAAGCATTCTAAAATAATTTCATTCTAAGTGTTTGTTGAAATAAAGACCATTTAACTTTATCATAAGATTTTTCCAGAGTCAATCTTTAAAATGATTACATTCTATATTTTTCTGATGCAACTCATGAACCCTTTCAGGTAGGGTTACTACCCTATCAAGGATATTTCTCCTTTGCATGAATGCAGTCTGAGATGGGCACACAACATTATCAACCACTGAATTAAGCCTAACAGTTGCGGTTATGAATACCAAGTCCTCATTGATCTTTAGGAGAGCTAACATATTCCAGTTAGCCAGTCGCCATTTCTTTTTCTTACTATCTCCCTGTCAAAATAATTTTGATCGAAAATAATCCAAGTTTTGCAAGACTCATTAGAGTAATCGGAATAAGGAAATCACACATAGAACCATATTACTGAGTATCAAATTAATGAGCACATTCTTCCACCTAGAGATAAATATTTTCCATTCCGAAAGTCTTTCTTGAAAGTGCTTCCATCTAACATTTGTTAGACTCCATAAGTGAATTGGGCTGTCTAAATAACTGGCCTAGCCCATAGCCAAATAATTTAGCATACATTGCAGCATCGACTTGGGCATCACTGAAGCAAAACAATTCACTTTTATGGAACCTAATTTTAATACCCGAAAGTTTCTCGAAAGTTGATAAGATCAACTTAAGATTTCTTACTTTCTCTAGGTCATGTTTCATAAATAAGATCATATCATCGACTTATTGAAGGATAGATAGTCCACCATCAATAAGGTGTGGAACTACACCTTCAATTTGGCCATCAACTTTCACACGATCAAGGATTACGACCAACATATCCGCCATTATATTGAAAAACATGAGTGATAATGAGTCGCATTGCCTTAATTTTTTTCGTTTGGAAGTATCCGCTAACGCTGTCATTGACTTTGATGTTAACACTTCCTCTAAAAAAATTATGAATAAAGAGCATGCCACTAATCAGAAAATAATTTCATTCTAAGTGTTTGTTGAAAGAAAAACCATTTAACTTTATCATAAGATTTTTCAAGAGTCAATATTTAAAATGATTACATTCTATATTTTTCTGATGCAACTCATGAACCCTTTCAGGTAGGGTTACTATCCTATCAAGGATATTTCTCCTTTGCATGAATACAGTCTGAGATGGGCACACAACATTACCAACCACTGAATTAAGCCTAATAGTTGCGGTTTTGTGAATATTTTGAAGGTAATGTGAGGAAGACAAATAGACCGCTATGGTTAGATCCTTTCTGTTTCCTTAACCTTTGGTAGCTAAATTATCTCACCGAAGTTTAGGCAAAATAAGTCAAGCTATCCATACAATGAATAGCACTGAACCGTTCCATCATGTCCGTCTTGATTATCTCCGAGAAGTTCTGATAAAACTTTGCCGGGAAACCATATGGACCTCGAGCCTTGTTGTGTTCCATTTGGAAAACAACCTTTCTTCTCTCGCCCTCTGTATAAGGATCATTAAAGTAGGCGTTCTCCTCATCGGAAACTCTAAGGATTTTCATCTATTTGGGACTCATCCATTGAGAAGTTACCTTCTTCTAGTTTCCCAAACCAATTTTTATAGTAATTAGTAATGTAAGATTTGAGTTGCTCATGCCCTTCGATCGTACCATCATCATGTACCAGAGAATGAATAAGTTTATTCCGATGTCTGCCATTTGCGACAATGGGAAAGTATCTTGTATTCGAGGTTTCTTCCAAAATAAATTAAACCTCCGATCGCTCATACCATTTTACATCATAATCACGAAGGAGGCTAGCTATTTGCGCATTGTTTTGACTTTTGAGTTCAACCTCTTGCGTATATAATGGTGTCGCTTCAACGAATGCCTCCAACTCATCAATCAAATACAATAAATGAAACTACTCATTTTTTTAACTGACCTAACAAATGTTGGGCCCATCCACCAAGGTATTTACGAGTAGTACACAATTTATTTTTCCACATTTGAATGGGATTGGTTTCAGCTAGAGGTCTCTCTTGTACCGTTTTAACTAAATACGGAAAAAAACTTCAAGATCTAACCATCCAAGTTGAAATTTCAGTTGGCGTTTACAATGTGGTCTATGTGTAATCTCGCCTACCCGTTTCTGAACTAGCCATAAAATCTAAATTATGTTCCTAATACAATCAGCCAATATGTAAATGTTTAGCAAAGTCACGAAGACCTCTATTATTCATAAACATACTATTTACTGGAATTTTTTTTTGTAGATTTTGATAGAGGGTGATTTGAACTCGTGTGTGGGGAGAGGGTCTAGTTGAGGGAGCAAAAGATCTTTGAAAGGTGGCAAACGGAAGGATCAAAGTGACATGGGAAGCAAGGAAAGTGGGAGTTGCATGGACCCAAAGATGAAATCTTTCTTTGATCAAGCCTGTAAGTAAATCTTAGGTATATAAGATTGTCTTCCATATATCAAAACGTCTTAAAAAAGATTGACATCCATGCATGTGTGATGTGTTTTATGATGGCTGGACATGGTGGCCGAGCTTGATTTTATTGGCCAACCCCGACCTTGCTATTGGTGACCGGTGCCCTGATTTTATGGTTGTATATTTGTGTGTTTTCTATTTGTTAATTTTATGCTCAAAAGAATATTGTGGCTAAATTTAGAAGAAACAGAAAAAAAATGCTTGAAAATGGGCCAAAATAAAGATGGCAGGCTGGTTTGAGGTGCCGCTTGGGGAACCCTGTTAGGGAGCGCACTACAAAAAAAAAATAGTGCATACCAAAGATCATATATGAGGAGAGATGGAACGGATCGTGCTCTCGTAGATCGAGCTAACGGAAAGTTGCCGATAGTGACATTGATGTAGTCACGAGTTGATGCCAGCAACTAGCATCATCTAGTCGCAAGAAAATGTATTATCCACTAACCGTTTCCACGATCAAATGTCGCACGTGCAACGCCTCCATGGTATCTAGACATACAGATCAGCAACACCACATCAAAGCGCGATAAAACAAATTGTCGAAGCGGGAGCGTGTCGGTGAAAATCTGGCAGCGCTTCGCGACCCCCGGCTAGATTAGATGTAGATGGTGGTAGAGATCCAGCAGCATTTCCGCTTCGGGAGAAGAAGCAGCGTCCACGACGTGCTCCCGGTAGCATGTATGTTTCCAACAAGAAAAATGTATACTGCTCCTTCTATTTATAAAAAGATGTCTTAGATTTGTCATCTAAGTTTTAATAAATCTAAAACATTTTTTTATGGACAGAGGTACTATATGGGTTGATGGCAAGAATCGGGTTCATGTGAGACAACTAAAAAATGGCCACTTTTCTGTGCAAGTATGACAAAAATAACAGCGCGCACACGTCACACGCACGTGTTTCAAACACATTCCTTAAAATGGATGTAATATTGGTCATTCGAATCAAACTAACAACACATTTCTTCCTTGTAATTTAACCCTTTAACGCGGTCTTGAGGAACGAGCTCGTGGTGATCGGCTTGTCCTGCAGCCGGATGAGGTTGTACGCCCACGCGCCCGCCACCGTCCCGCACACAGGGCCAACGACGTACACCCACAGGCCGCCGTAGCGACCGGCGACGATGGCTGGCCCGAGGCTCCTCGCCGGGTTCATCGACGCCCCCGTGATTGGCCTGCAACCAAACGCATCAGGTCAGTGGTGAGAGGCTGAGAGCAGATATACAATTTTAGTTTTGTAGCGATGATTTCAGGCGCGGGGCCGAAGATGGCCAGATCCATGGGGTTGTATGCTTGTACCCGGCAAAGAGCACGTTCAGCACGACGGTGGCACCGACAGCGAGACCGGCTAATTCACCAATCTGCGAGACAAAACATCATTTTGATATGTCAGACATCAGCAATCTCGAAGAGTATGAAGACATATATTGAGCCTGCATTGCGGCGTGGAGCAAATGGACTCACTGCTCTGTCGTCTGTGGCCACTCCGGAGACGACGAACATGAGGTAGAAGGAGATGATGAACTCGAGCGCCACCGCCTGCGTGTAAGAACCAGACGGCGTCGTCCCGAAGAAGTGTTCGTGCCCGCCGCCGAACGTCAGGCGCAGCGTTAGGCTCGCCAGCGTGGATCCCAGCACCTGTGCCAGGACATAGGACGGCACCTGCAAGCATCGACATCGTCAGTTTGTCACATCGACATCGTCAGTAGCATTTTCCAGACAGTCTATACAGTGTTTCTGTTCATTCCACTGAACATCGATCCCTGTCTGCAAGCACCTGCTTCCATGGAAAGCGCCGGCAGGTGGCGAAGGCGACGGTGACGGCGGGGTTGAAGTGCGCACCGGAGACGTGGCCGACGGAGTAGACCATGACCATGACGACGAGCCCCCACACGATGCAGATCCCTGGGAACGTCACCGTGCCGCCGGTCCTCTGGTTCACCACCACGGAGCCGCACCCGGCGAAGATCATGAAGTAGGTTCCCAAAATCTCTGCAAGAATCTGTTCCAAATTTCTAAAAAACCTGCGACTATCTATGCAAATTCTGCTTCATCTCCGTTGCACAAAACTAGTACTTTTTTCTACAGCAGGCACGCATGTATACCTTCTGCATGAACTTGAAGGAGATGATGTCGCTGCCATTGCGTCTGCTGCTGTTATTAGAATTGCCCCCATCCTTTGAATTCTCGGCGTTGGCCTCTTCCCCGTCTCTCCCTTCTTCCATGGCTCCGGTTCCTTTTCGGTCCTCTCGATCTCTTATGTCAGTGAAACACTGTCCTCTCCGTTTTGTACAATGGCATCCTACTTCTTCCTGCTCTATTATTCCATACAGTCGGCATCGATCAAGTGTATGGTATAAAAAAACATGTATTCTTCCTTGGACTGGCCACCTACTCTGCATGAGTGATGCAGCTACTGAAGTAGGCGCGCGTGTGCAAGAACGCAACCAACTCAACCACCAAGGCTTAAACATGATAGTTTTTGAGGATTTGTGTGTGTCTTTTGGAATTATCTTGCACGCCAACGTAAACCATCCTCATACGGCGGGTTCCACGAGGGTCACCGTGTTAAGCTTAAAAGTTCAGTGTCCTGTCTTATTATAAGTATGTACGATTACATGCAACATACACTTCCACGTTCTGGCATTCTTGTTGATATATATGGCCGATTTTATAGACGTGACCACGTCAAACTCACTGTTATAAACAGGACAAGCAAATAAACGATAAAGAAAATCCAGCGGAGACACAAGATTTTAACGTGGAAAACCCCACCAAAACAGAGGGGAAAAAACAACTGGCGCCAGATAGCAAAACTTCACTATATCGGAAAGTGTTTACAAACTCCGTGGATTATCTTATAATCTGATAAACCCCCTAGTCGGCGTCTTATAAGAGGTATATATATGCTTCGGCCTAAGCCTACCGGAGACGGGCCTCGCTTCGCTCGTCAGAAGTTAGCCTCCCTTTAGAATGAATTTGGATCACAATATAACACTCACTGCCGAGTCTTACAATACCAATGAAGTCAAGTGCCGTTCAAATCCCATCCCCACCCAAGAGCCTTGGCCAAGGGCATGTCCAGCGGCTCGACCCATTCCGGACACCAAATGTATCCGTTTTGATCCGTTTGGGTCGGGTCATGGACACAAAATCGACTATCCGGCCACGTCTATTTGGGCTGGGTAGCCCAACGGCCCGACATGAATTTTGTTTGCTCAATTTCGGCAAGTAGGCTGAAATATGAGGGGAAGAGGCCATACATACTGAAAATATAGCAAACAAAACATGTCCAATTTAGGGAATCAGCGTAGTTCACACGCATTGGTATCGAATCATAGTGCAAAATGACACAAGTTTCATGCAAAATAGACAAAGTAGATAGATATGTGAGAAAGATCACACATCGTGTTGCCATATAATGGCTTGCATTCTTCTCAAATGAAGCCCTTTGTTTCGACTCCATGAGGGTCAAGTCCGCGAGCATGATCCGGCTCTCCTCGGCGAGTAAATTGGCATCGGCCTCAATTTTTTGGACTTGTATGGCTTATTTTGTAAGGTCGATGAAGGTGGCACAAGTGGCCTCTTTGTCTCGGCACTGCTTCTCCTCCATCTTGACAATGTGCTCCCCCTTCTCAGCCTTCATCGCCTTCAAGGTCTCACTTAATGCAAGTGTCAAATCATCGCACTTGAGATCTGTCTTGGTGGCCTTGTGGTACTTGGCTGAGATGGAAGGGCACCCATTCTTGGGGCTTCCCCTGCAGTTGGGGCGGCAGGGCCGACGGGTTTTGACGTCGGCGATTTTCGAGTTTTCGATGGCCGAGAGGAAGTGCATTGTGTGCCACTGTCGGGTGGGCCCAGGGTAGAGGAGGGGTCCCGCGGGGACGTGCTTCCTGTGCGTGGCGCCAGCCCATATTTGGGCCGTGAATGGGTTTTCGCGGACATGTCGATCCGTTTGTGTCCTGTTGGGCTAGGGTTTTGCTCTCCTGTCTGTGCGGACCAAAACGGACAGGCGCGCTCCCGTTTACATTGGGACGTTGGAGATGCCCTAAGCCAATACAAAAAGCGGGCAAGTCTATTTTTCAAGACGACCAAAAATGGTGTGCTACCTAAATGCCTGAGCTATTTGTGCTTAGGTTTAGAGAGTCCCTCGATGATGGAAGTTTGGGCTCATTGGAAGAAAAGTCCAGCTAATCCGCTTCCGAATTTTTGGCAAAAAGGACCACCTGCCCCAATGAAATGGCAAAAAGGACCACTTGTGAGTGAAAATGGCAAAAGTGCCATGGTGGCACGCTCGCCAGCCGACACGTGGCAGGTGCTGCCGCCGGCTGTGGCAGCAGGCCCTGCCGCCGTGGGCTGTGGCGGCATGTCCGCTGCCGTCCATCGCCCGTTAGCTCCGTCGACCGTGGTGGGCCCTGCCGCCACAGAGTAGGGCGGCACGCTGACGTGGCCCCCTGCCTCCACCGGCAGTGGAGGCAAGCCTTTTCCTGGCCGACAAACGCAGCAGGCCTGCTGCACTGATACCCACGTGCACTCATTCCCACGCTACGCTTTTTGATGATCTGATTGCAGTAATTTCCTGCCTAATTCTCCCGCTCGATCTGTTCAGTTCTCTATAAAAATCGCGATCGATGTTATTTGTTACACAGTCACAAGTCGTTATACCTTAGCCAGCATGAGTGTGCCTTGCTCCGACCAGGATTTCAGGCCGATGAAGGGGAAGAATGCAAGCTTGCCACCGGGGTTACAGCAGAGAGGTGTTGGTGCGGCCGCCTTGCGAAGGTGAAGGAGGTGGTGGATTTTTCTGATAAGTTCGGCATGAAATATTTCATGTGCGCTTATTACGATCATGATCCACCCACACGAACAAGTTCATCGTCCTCGAGGCCTGCGGTATGTTCTAAAAGCATGATTAAAAATCCTGGAGGCCTGCGGTATGTTTCATTAATTTTCGTTTATTAACCGTATTATTTTTGTTGCAGTCTCCTCCGCCCCTTTGCAACTGGTTTCACTGGATAGACCAGGAGCGGCCGGATTGGGCGCGCCGTGAGGTGGAGGAAAAACAGAGGCGTGCATGGGCAAGGTTCCACGAGGAGGAGCGTTTCGAAAAGGCTATGGCTAATGATAAAGCAGAAAGAGAGAGACAAATACAAAAATTAAGGGCAGAGCAAGCTCGAAATTGCGAGGTAAATCAGAAGCGGATGGATGATGAGGCTGCACGTAGGTATGCAGAGGAAGAGGTGCGCAGGGAGGCCCGTGAAGCGGAAAGGAAGAGATTAAGAGAAAGGGCTGCGGCGCGAGGCGAGCGAGAAGAACGCGGCGACAAGACTCGGAAAATGGCCACGGCTGGACGCAGGGCAAATAGAGTGATTTGTTGTAGTAACTACGTATTTTAATTTCTGTTTTACTTTCGCGTTGTATCTTAAATTCCGTTGTAGTGATTAGCCGTATTTTAATTTAAGTTATATTTCCAACTTTATTTCGGCAGATGTATTAATAATAAATGTTGATTTCCCGGAAAAAAGTTCGCGCGTAAATTTTCCCGCCTAAAGTTCCCGCCTTATTTTTTCCCGCCAAAATTTCGCGCCATGAATTCCCGCCAAGATTTCCCGCCTTTTCTCTGAGCCGCGTGCTATAAAACCCCTCCCCGGGCATTCATTTGTTGTACACAATCGAAGTCTCCACAAGATGGCTCCTCGGGGAGATCGTAGTTTTACTGCACGTATGGCTGCTCCTCTTATCTCCTCCGCTACTTCAGTTATGAGTGCCAATAACATAGACAATGTCGAAGATCTGGTCACGAATGTGACCCTCCTCGTTGAGGTAGGCAAGCTATTTTCTAAGCATGCAGGTATGCCTGGCCGAACTCCGGTGGAATTACGACAAGAGCTTCTTAGGTTGCAAGCAAGGTTTGAGAAGAAGAAGCCGAAGAATGAGAAGGAACAAGAAGAATTTCTAAGGTATCCATATACATGGGCTTCCTCGACGGAGGATGACGAAGAAGTCTTCACGCCGAGGAGTCTGGCTAAGAGCAATGAATATTTCAAGGGAAAAAGCGCTGCATCCGCTTGCATTGACTCGGACGACGATTTTATGCCACCGAGTAAGAAGGGCAAGGCTAGTTCATCATCGAAGAGCAAGAAGAAGGGAACAAGGTGAAGCTTATAATGTAACTCGTAGCGTTTATTTTAAGTTGTGGTGTTGGCAGTGCTGATGTATCTTCATTTCGGTAGTAACTTAATTTTATGTTGAATTTTTTGCATGTTGATGTATCTTATTTTGAAGTACTTGTTGAATTTTAAGCTCCGGTGGTTATCCAGAGCCCCAACCTGCTCGCAGGTATGTGGTTCTATTTTTGAGATATGCCAGTGCTGACATACCCCAGAGCTCTTTCGAGCGATCACTCTCCCCCTACACCCCTCATTCAATTTGACACATATCACTTTTAGCTGACTTCAATCAGACTGCTTCACCCTGTGTTGCCGAGATATGCCCAATGCATACCTCTTTATTGCCTGGTCAGCGGAGTCCTTGTCAGGAAAACTTTGCCAACTAACAGACTGTCCTCTCCTAGGCCTGGAACAAAGCGAAATTCATTGCTTATGGTCATGGTCTGTAAGAAGTCAGGGTCCATTGGACTTGGAACCGCCCTCTGGGAAGGACCAGCGCCTTCTTCGTCCGATGAGGATTCGGACGAAGATGAACGAGCGTCATCATCCAACGCCTCGGGCAATCCCTCCACGTGTTCGGCTGATGTCGACGACCGCGGACCAATATCCTGGGCCAGCATTATGGTGGCTAGGCATCTGCTCCGATGGGCCGATGCTAGGAGCAGCGGTGATGGCAAGGCTGCTCCGACGGGCCGGTACTAGGGCCTGCGGTGATGGACAAATGCTCCTCTGCAGCGCTCCTACTGCTTCCGACATCATCACTAGCTGAAATAAACTTCACATACACCATCGGCCGTCCGTACATAGCAGCACCAGGTGTGCTTGCAAACCTCATGTACGTACGCCAATTTATATCATTTTTTACCTCCCGCAAACCCCAACGGGGAGATCCTGTCCTATCATTCCCTTCTACGCAGATAAGAGCCTCAACTGTCATCCTCATGCCATGCATCCCCTGACCAAATGGGACTCGAATGCATTTTCTTACATCCGCAAATGTTGTATTAACCATATCTATCACTGCAACTTCCATCGAGTCACAGTTCGAGAAATCCACCCCTCCAAATTCATCACGTACAACTTCCCCATAGAACACTACCAAATTTTCCATCGTACCTACCGCACAACCAGATTTTTAAAATAATATTAGCAACATCCTACCTTAAATCATTTCGTTACATCAGATATTTTAACATGCCATTATGACTTTTTCAAAATAACTACTCATTTATTGTTAACAAGGATTATTTTACCAACAAGAATTCGTCAAAGAATAATTTGCGCCTCACGATATTTCCAACTAATATCATCCAGCTAACGTCTTCAATAAATTAGTTCATTTCCTCATATGTTCTAATTTCACTCATACATACAATAATACTGCACTACAACAACTATATGCTCCAATCCACCTAAATTCATCCATTTATTCATATGTTAAAATTTCACTCATACATACAATAATACTACACTAGACTACGCAAATTCAATGTTACATGTCTAATTACTAAAGTAAGATACACGGCAGTAAACAACAAATGGTAACAAAATTTGTGCATGTACGAATATAATCAAATATCCCACATAACTCACCTTGATGTATTAGTCCTTCTACTGCTTCATGCACTTAATCACGGACTTAATCACTAGCTATGCTAATTATCTGTCTGTTCGTACGAGAGAAGCGAGAGAAGGAGTAGCTGCCGCGTGAGTGACAACATTTCCCTGTGAGGACTGAGCAGCTGCTGCTTTTATAGCATGCGGAGCACTTTCGGTGATCTATTTTCTGTATCAATCGTTTCATGTCTGCACCAAATGCATGCGAATCGGGCGAGTTACACCCATACAGCATCGAAATCAGCTGCAATCCCTCCATTCACGCGCTACAGCCAAAAGCAGAGGAATCCAGCAGCACGCACTTTCACGCGCACGCACTTTCACGCGCCCTAACTTCCAGGCGAATCTGTCGGCCAGCAGGAATCCTGCCGCCGTGGCTGGTGGCGGCACCCTGCCACGCCAGCATGCCCCCGCATGTGGTGGCGGCAGGGCCCACCAGCTCACGGCGCGGTCGACGGCGACAAACGGCAGCGGACGTGCCGCCACAGCCCACGGCGGCAGGGCCTGCCGCCACAGCCGGCGGCGGCACCTGCCACGTGTCGGCTGGCGAGCGTGCCGCCATGGCACTTTTGCCATTTTCACTCACAGTCCTTTTTGCCATTTCATTGGGGCAGGTGGTCCTTTTTGCCAAAAATTCTCCGCTTCCATCCAGAACCTCCAGACGAGATTGTCACTACCTTGTCTGGTAACCTGTCTATCTGAATATGTGAGTGCAACACTGTCTATTGGAAGACACCAACGACAGAAGGTGAAGGACAGCTCCGAAGACAAGACCAGCGGTACTAAAGCGTGTCGGAAGCTCGCAGTAATTAGATGTTTACATATGATTTAATATAATTAGGAGTTGTGTGAAGTCCTCTTGGAATCATCATTCACACCTAGTAACTTAATCCACCACGGAAGTAAATAATGAATGTAAAAGCTTGGTTTTGGTTTCCTTTTTTTCATCCACACGGAAGATGGATGAAAAATTTGCATGTAAAAATGTGAAAGAATAGACTCTGCAACTTTTATTGGGTTCGTGAAGTGAATGAAACAGGTATATTTTCCTGAGAGTAAGATCTGCTGTTTAATATCCCGACCACATTAAGTGACTAGAGCCGTGTGCGACGCATGTTTGCGGGTTGTACATCACGCGTCGATCCAACAGATCATGCTTTTTATATTTCCATCAAGGAAATACCAAGAATATGTTGTACCTTAAAACACCACATTCCGATTGTGTGGCAAAATTTTGAATATTTCTTTGAGCTAAAAGGCAAACACTCTACCGTTTGACTAGAAGGAAGCAAAGTATTTACAAGATCTTCAGAGGGTTTAAGCAAAGAGGCGAAAAACAAGACAAAAGACACGGTGCCCTAAAATCTGAAATCTGGTTTAGCCAAGTGTCAGAAATTATATGCCAAGTTTTACTTCTCACATCGGTTGGTCCATTGATTAACTTTAGGTGGTCGTGTATCATGTGCATGTTGTATATTATTACTCTGCTGCTAACTTCTTGGTTGAAGCTATTTTTAAAGTTTACCACAACTTAAGAGGGTTGTGCTATGCATATTTTACCGTGAATTTGTGCATTGAGTTGTAGTTTTCTAGCCCCCAGCACGAATGTCACATTTTCTAATTAATTTTTAGTTTACAAGAAACAAATCATCTCACATTTTTACAACTCACTTTTGTTGCGACAATATTACATTTACCATCGTAGATCTTAGCTGCCGTACCACTGCAAATGAACGGGTTCCTAATCATGCCGAGCACCTTAAGATTTTCATTATCTAATAGTTTTTTTTCGATAAAGAGCATATGTTAATATCACAAAGATATCAATTACATCCAGTCATTGCCCTAACAGCATTACAAATGCACATAGCCAAAAAAATTGAAGAATTACAATAAAAAAAAAGCACTAACACCACCAAAACAACACTAGAAGTTCAAAAAAGAACTTTTTTCTGTACAACCTCAATACGTAGGAATTTTTCCTATGGAGGCCCATATGGGCTCAAAGTAAGATGTTACATCCCCATGGAGATTTTACATTTTGTCTTGTATGAATTTCTCCTATTTAGATCGTCTTTTTGCAAGCTTCATGCTCTGATTTCTTATAGAATTCAGGAAGTCCTAATGTCCTATAGCATACTAAGAGCATCTCCAACCACGTCCCCCGAAGAGACCCCCGAGGGTATTTGGGTGCGCCGGACATTTTTCATTCTCAGACGCGCGCCCTAAAGCCTTCTTCCGTTCGGCGCGGCTCAATACGATGTCCGGTGCCCCGAGCCCGTCCCCGGTCCACAGGGGACGCTTCGGGCACGCATGACAGAGCGAGAAGCGAGGCAGGGAGTGGCAGGACCGACGCGTCATTGGCGCATTCAAGTTTAACCTAACTGTCGCCTACCTCACGACGGAAGTTATTGGCACGCAACGGCAATGCAGTTTTCGCAGAGGCGCAGCGGCGCGTCTCGTCGCGCCTAACTCTCCGTGCCGACGTTAATGAGCACCACCACTCCCTCGCCTCCATCTGGCCTATAAAGAGGGGCGCTCTCGCATCATCCCTCGCACACAAACTCTAGCGCCTCTCTCCCCAACCCTAGCCGCCACCATCTCAAGACTCGAGGGCCATTCCATGGCCGGTCGAGGCCGAGGCCGAGGTCGCGGCCGTGGCCGTGGCCGCGGTCGTGCTGGAGCAGCAAGGCCTGCATGGTCACTGTCGCCTGCAACATCGTCGTCTTCCGAGGGGGAGTGGGAGTTCGAGTTCATCGCCGTCCTCAATGGCGACCCACTCAGCATCCAGAGGCTACCGGACAAGTTCACTGAGTTCGTCGCCGACAACGAGCCGGCCACGCTACAGCTGCGGGAGGCTGGATGCGGCTTCAGCCGGTGGCCGGTGGACGTGCTCTTCGACGGACACGGCAAGATATACCTCCACACCGGCTGGGAGAAGTTCGCGCGCTTCCACGACCTCCAAGCCGGTTGCGTGCTCACATTCTCCTACCAAGGCGACGATGAGATGAGCGTGAAGGTGTTCGACGACACGTCCTGCGGCCGGCACTACCACGGCGACAACCAAGAGGAGGAGGACGATTGAACACGCCGAGTGTTCTTTCTTCACAGCGAAAATGGTCACTGAGGTTTCTGTATGTTCTCCGTGCAAAGGACCAATAGGGCTATCATTACCAGCTGGATTTTCCAGTTTGGGTGATTGAGAGTGCCTGAGAGTGTTCTTTCTTAGCAGCAAGCATACGAAATCTGCGAGACCAACTATAGTTTGGTTTCCTCATTTTGCAATGTTTTAACTATGTATTAGTTTATGAAACCCACGTTCCAAATTATGTATTGGTTTGTGTAAAACCATATTTCTAATTATATATTAGTTTTTTAATGTTTCTCCTCTCTATTGAAATAAAAAATAAAAAAATATTTTAATGTAAAAATAAGTTTGGGGGCTGCATTTGGGAGACGCGGCTAGAGATACTCTGATCATCCTATGTTTTTCGCATTCCTACATTTCAGAGAAACTTTGACGTCTACTATCCCTTGCTAAATCCAAAAACAATGGCCTAGGCCAAACTATTTTGGCTTCTCCTGAATGCCAAACTAATCTTGGCTATAGGCTGACGGCGAAAAAACAAGTTGCATGAACACTCCCGCAAATAGCGCCGCCCGCAACGGCAGGCACGGTTGGTGATCCGGCGGCGACTCTGCCGTCTTCACTACAAATACGACAAGGTGCGGTGCAGTGTGGTGTACTCATGTGCTACGGAAAACCTGCAGTAGATTTTTCTGGGCGCTCTGAAAATGACATGGACCTTCCGGGTTGTCTGGCTTCTGGACACCAGGATTTGCGGGCGATGGTGGGAAGGACGGCACGGCTGCGTCCTCTTTTGACTTGCCGTGGCACGACTCGACCAGTCAGTTAATGGAGAAAGCGACGGCAGTGCAGCCAGAGGTATTGACGAAGGTACAATCGCCCCAGTTCACCACCGCCGGCCGGCCGGCTCCGGGCAAGACACGGCTGCGACGCCGTCCACTCTTCGACCAGGAACGCCGTGTTGACGCTCCGCCAGAGGACTTTGAAGCCACCCACCGGGCACCGGCTGCCTCCGCCGTGGCCGACCATGGCATGGACTGGACCGGAGCAAGCATCCTTTGAACAGAAAAGTGACGATTCTAGCCGAAAAAAGCTTCGTAATCATGGTGGCATGGAGCAAGCATCTTTGACTACTCGAGCCAAAAAAGATTCGCAATCTGCATGATTTCTCACATGAATTTACATTTTGACACAACAACAGCACGGCGAGCTCACGAAACAGCACAGGGTCGTGATTTTGGCCGAACACACAAAGCCATTCCCTCTAATTCGCACAAATAAATAATACAATTATCATGACATCAAGTAAAACTATCTGAAGGAACCACACGGTTGGTCTCTCTTTCAGAAACTAATCAACACAGAAGTAAGAAGAAATGAACTACAGCAAGAATCCCTCCCTCCCGAGTTAGGTTTTGTTAGCATCAGCAGCTCCGCTTCCTGGAGCTTCCCAGAGTGAGCTCCAGGTCGTCCGACCCGGAGTCCTCATGGATCCGTTCGCCCTCCCACGCCCGCACCAGTCCAGGTGCCTGCTGGGCGCCGCCGTTGGTGCTGCTTCCGAACGCAAACTCGTCGGAAACCACGTCCATCATGTGAACGTCCGGGTGCCGCGCCATCATGCCAGGGATCACAGGGGAGCACGTGCCGCTCTGCCCAGGTGTGCACATCCTCGACGAGCCATTGCCGGGGGCGGGGATCGCTTCTTTGAAGACGCTGAATGGGTTGGAGGACATGAGGCTGAAAGTAGGCGATGAAGGGCTGGTTGATGAGATCTGGATGCCAGCTAGCCATGCTGGGTCAGGAACCATCTGACGCCCAGGGCTCGGCGGGGTGGAGTTGACAACGCACGGACTGTTCGAACCGTGCCATGGAGGCTGGATCACCGGCTCGTCCCAGTCCGTCTTCATGCGAGGAGTGCGCGCGGTCGGTGAGCTTAGCGGAGGAGTCACCGGGGCGCTGATAGAGCCGCCGTGGATCATCAGCGGCGGAAGATGCGGGCGCTTGTTTGAATGGTTAGAACTGGAGAAAGTTTGGAGCCAAGGTAGGATAGGGCTGGCATCGACACCGTTTACCATGCCGTTAGATTGAGGGAGGAATGGGGAGGATGCGCCGCTGGGGAACGAAGAGGAAGTAGGGCTCGCGTTGTATGATGCACGCGGGCTTGGCTGATAAGAGGAGCATGGGCTGGGCGATACGGAGCACCCTATCGCGTCCATGCGTTCTGCAGGTCTGCATCCCTGTGAAGAGAAATCAACAGTGTTAGTTTTGTGTGTCACAAGTGGAATCATGCTATTTCCCTTAAGTAGGTGAAAGCAAATCAGCTGCAGTATTTCGACAGATTTATCACGGTAAGTACGAGACACTCTGTTTGGCACCAAGATGTCCTGAACCAAAAGGAGGAGGAAGAACCGCGCTAAATGAGACACGACAGCGAGTAAGCAAATAAAACAGCTCCTACAACATAGCACCAGTTTGCAAGTAGTAGTAGGACTCGTACGAAGTAATGTAGTACGATAGACGAACTAAAGTAGTAAATGTAGTAACCATGGCATGGTTCATTGCGCAATGTTAATATGCGATGCTGCATACTGCCGTTTCGCTCAAATTCTACCCATTTAGATGCATTTCCCAATGATCAAATACTACCAAGCACAAGATGGTGATCATCATGCCCCAATTGTAGAGTTCCCCACCGCATACTCTGCACCACGCTTAACATGTGACTCTGCAAGTTGGATTACAGCAATGCAGTGCTGTGCACACTAACCTAGCGTACTGGCATGAACACGCACAACAAGCAATCATCGACAAGCAAGCAATAATTGAGTAGCAGATTAGAGTAGCTTCAGTTCAGCATGTTGCTTGCTAAGCTACACATCCCAAAGCCTGTCAATCAGGATCCACCGAGTGCTAGCACAGCAACAGGGAATGCAAGGAAGCAGCTCAGTTCATCCGATCCGACGAGCCCCCAAGATTCCGAGGCAAGCAAGCATCTCAATTCTAAACCCAAAGAGAATCTCAAGGAGTAGCTTTTTTTTTTGCGTCCGGCGACCGGAGATTCCACGGCCGCGCCTACCACGACCCACCCACCCACCCACCCAGGCCGAGTCCAGCGCAGCACCCGTGCACGTCCGGTCCAGTCTGGCGTCTCCGTCCCACCATCGCTACCCCACGTGCGACCCCGAAAAAAAGGAAGGAAAATAAATTAGGAAAGGTACGACCGGACGCTACACAGTTCACACCGTGCCGGCAGCTAGATGCTCGAGTAGTCCGTCAAGATCCACGGCGTGCGGCGCCGTTGACAAACGCCGGCGAGCGAGGCAGCTACCTAATCCGCGGCGCCGCTGCGCTAAGCTCGTAGCTAGGCAAGTGAAGTAAGCCGCGGGATCAATCGGTCGGAGCCGGAGCCGGAGATCCGGCCGGCGGTGTGGTCAGCGGAGCAGAGAGGGAGCTCAGCAGTATTAGCACACGAACGAACCTTGCGGTACGTGGTTCCGTCCTGCTCGACGACCCATCCGGCCTCGTTGCAGAGCGCCTTGAGCACCTCGTTGTTGTCGCAGTGCTTGGGCAGCTTGTACCCGCCGTGCGCGCGCAGGCCGGAGAAGATCTTGGCGGCGATGGCGCGGCGCCGGCGCTCACGCCGCTTGTTGTTCTCGCGCTCCCGCCACGTCGGCATCCTGCCCGCCGCGCCCCCCGCCGCGCCGAACCCGCCGTCGCCGCCTCCGCCTCCCGGGTCCATGCGCCCAGCCGCAGGCAGCAGCTCGCCGAGGTCGGAGGCGCGAGCAGAGCAGACGAGGTCGCCGTCTGGGGGCGAGTAGCGAGGGCGGATCACAGGGGAGGAGGAGCAAGGGGGAAAGAGAGGGAGGGGGTGGGTGGGGGAGCAGTGGCGTGCGCTTTGAAAAGCCCCCAGCTCGGGGCGGTACCTCACCTGCCCCTCGATTTCGTGCTATTTACGCTGCTTGCCACCTTAAACTTGGACGCGACGGAGGTCGGAGACGGAGGGTAGGGAGGTAATTGCGCAGAGGCAAGGCAGCTGGGTAGGGGGGCAAGGCCACGAAGCGTGTTGCGCCGCGGCGTGGGCGGTCCACGTCAACGAGCGCTGCACGTGGGCACCCACGGGCCGTGGGACCCCGTCGTGCTGGCCCGTGTGGTGGCGGGGCCCGCCGCAAGGGGGGCACGTGAGCCTGCTGCTTTTCAGGGCCATGCACCCGAGTTTCTTTTTCTTTTATTTTTGCCTCGGTGCCGCCCGCTCTGGCTGGACTTTTTTTATTTTCCGGCGTGCTCGTTTATTTTATTATTTTAGTGCCCGCCTCGGCGTGCGGGGGAGCAGTAAAGTTGGCTAGTGTGGACAGACGCGGAACGGGGTGCGACTGCGCGAACGGGGAGCACGGGTGGGGCTGGGAGGGATCGAAACGTGGCGGCCGAGGCATCTTTGTTTGCCCGCGTGCGTCGCAGGGGGAGACGGGGAGTGGAAACGGAAACGAGACGGGGACGTCCGGGAGGGAACGGGCTCCCTCCCTATGAGCAAAGTCAGGAGGTAGATCGTGGACTCACGCGGCTGCACAAAAAATATACTCCCTCCGTTCCTTCTTTTTATAATATCTATAGATTTTTGGCATTTGTTTCAGAATATAAGATCGTAGAGTTTTTTTTTAATTACCCCCTCTACCGATCAGCTCCTACACGACATGCATGAAAAAAATCCATACAAAAGGGAAACAATTAATTAAAATTCCTAATGCATGACCCCAACGATTCCTTAGATTTAGGAAGCATTGTTTTTCTTTCCTTAATAGTAGAACCTGGCTACACATATATGGAGAATCAACCAGAGAAATTTGTGGAATTTGTTATGTTAATTTAGGAAGTTATCGGTTCCCCTCATTTTACTCTGATCTCAAATCGTTAAGCCAGGGGGTCTTTTGTAAAGAATACTCTTGCGCTAATTTCCGTGCCAAAAAACTATAGGCACTACAGAATGGAACGGAGGGAGTATAGACTTAGGGCATCTCCAGCGGCGCGACGCATTTCGGACGTCCCAAATATCCATTTGCGTCGCGCGGCGGACGCAAGACAGACCGTTTTTGTCTGCGCGTCCGTTTGCACCTTGGGGTGGTTCCAGCGGCGCAACGCATTTTCACGTTTGCATCAAATATGAAGTTTCGAAACAACAAAATAAGGAATTCAACAAAGTCATAGTTATTACAGTTAAATTTTTAAAAGTCTACACGAAAATAAGATAGTACTCCTCTAGGCATGATCTTCATGGCCAGCCATGGTCCATTGATGCTCAATCAGATCCGTCTGCAGCTGTTTGGAGACGGTGTCGTTTGTGACTTCTGCATTCATATGTAGATAGTCCGTCCAAGATGAAGCTCCAGGAACTGGCGCAACCAACTCACCTTCGAATTCCCAGTGGTTCTCATTGCGGCCATCAGGACGCTCGTTCTCAAGGATCATGTTGTGCATGATCACGCAGCATGTCATGACCTCATGCATGGTCTTCAGCGACCATGTTCTTGGTCGAACAGGTCGTGGGCGGCGCGGAAGGGCGGCACAACCGGCAACGTTTGGCCCGAAAACAGCCGGCAGGTTCGCGCCGAAGCCAACCCCGAGTACGATCCTGCTCTCCCGCGCGGCGACAATGGTGCCGACGGCGAGTACTGCGGCGGACGGCGGCGGCAGGGGTTGGGGTGGGGGCGTCGCACTAGGGCAGCAAAGAGGGGGAAAAGGAAACAAGTCGAAGCGGTCGATTTCGCTCTCGCTAACTTGCGGGACCGGGTAAGAAATGGAGGACGCTCGGCGCGTCCGCGCCGTGTCCGCGGAGACGCAAACCTGGCGCATATTTGGGCCAGGTTTGCGTCTTCGCGGACGGGCAGGCCACTTTGCGTCGCCCCGCTGGAGCAGGGCTCAGACGTATTTCCGGTCACGGCGGACGAAAACGGTCGCGTCGCTGGAGATGCCCTTAAGGGGCATCTAAAACGAACCCCTTAAATAAAATTTACAAATAATAATTAAATAGATAACGAAATTTCATCGAAATGGCGAATTTTAATTCAAAAATTAGAATTTTCTTCTTGTCCGGGAGCAGTGGCTCCTTATCGCGTCTAGAGGGGGGCTCTCATTTCTCCCCTCTCTTTCTATC
This sequence comes from Lolium rigidum, assembly GCF_022539505.1. Lineage (NCBI taxonomy): Eukaryota > Viridiplantae > Streptophyta > Magnoliopsida > Poales > Poaceae > Lolium > Lolium rigidum. The sequence continues at coordinate 257,226,460 of NC_061513.1, read as the reverse complement.
TCCTATATCCGTTGAGAGTCTCCTAGTTTTCCCCGCCTCCTCCCCCCTCTAGTCTTTCGCGGCCTCACCGACCGGAGAGGGACGGGGGAGGTGGCAGGCTCCTCCTTGTTCATAGTAGGAATAGGTTAGTTGTAGTTGCGGTTACCCATGTAGAGAATGGCGTCATGCCGATGGGAATCAAGTGGCCGAAGCACTCGGGCTGCTTTTGGTGGCTGACGGCGGTGATCTTCCTGCTCATGGTGCTCCAGAGGTTGGGGCCGAAGATGAGTGGTGGAGATCCGACGACCAACCCTCTAAATAAGCATGTGGTGGAAGGGAGAAGGCAATGTTCGTGCTCTTCTTTCTGGCTGACACGGTGGTGGAAGGGAGAAGGCGAGGGCACTTGCTGGAGATAGATCTGAGCGACCTTGGATCTTTTCTCGAGCGAAACACATGGTGGTTGACGATGCCGCCGTGATCATTGGCCGATATGGCGGCCCTTCTTCAACCTCCGCTGCGGAGGCTGGTTCTTGGATCCTTCACCGAAGCTTGACGTCTCTAGGAAGCCATGTGGTTCGTCCTCGGATTTCTAGAAGTGGCCGCTGGCTGGATTTCTTCGTCGGGAGAGAGCTTTCGAGCAAGCTGCTCTCTGATTTCGGCGGAAGCAACTGTAGATCGCCGACGACTAGTAGCGGAGGCACTTGTGTACTTGATTTCTTTTCCCTTATTTTTTCTAGTATGCTTTATGTTGCAAACGTGGATGCTTTATCTTCTAATATTAGGTTATTTAGGGCGAGTCTTGTGAAGGGCCCATATGCAGTTTGTACCTGCCACATGTTCTACTAATGAAGCTCCATTGGGGTATTCTTGACCCCTCTTTTGTTGAAAAAATGGGCGTCTAGAAGACGATGTCGCTGCAGCGGCATGGCAGAGAAGACCGCTCCAGCTTGGGGATGAGCGTCACACGCGAGGAGCTCCGCGACAACAAAGAGCACGATGTGGACCTCGCTGTGTCGTCTAGCTCAGCGCGTCCAAGTGGGAGCGTCATGGCCAAGCATGTGACAGAGCTTGGGTGTAGCCCCTAGTGCCCCATCTCAGGAAGGTCGGGTGGTCAGGCAAGAGAGCGAGGAAGGAAAATAGGAGGATGTGGCTGCGAAGGACATGTGGGATGCCGTGTTGCATACCATTTTATAGATGGGCGGGAGGTAGATGACGCACAAAATGATGCCATTAACACTGGCGTCGCGAGGAGGGCCGTCGTACGTCGAGAACTGGCGGCGACGCATGATGGTTCACATGTGGCAAATCGTCGAGGCGCTTCGATGCACCGGGGCGAGGTCATTAATTTGTCCAACGGCTCGCGTGTGTCGCTGCCAAGAGGGGCCAACACAAACGGTTGATAGTACTGATGCGCGTTGCCAGCGCCCTGATGACCCACAAGTATAGGGGGTGTATCGTAGTACTTTCGATAAATAAGAGTGTCGAACCCAACGAGGAGCAGAAGGTGTTGACAAGCAGTTTCGATGAAGGATTCACTGTAAATGCTCACAGATAAGTTTTCAGGGGGTTTTGATATAGCAGATAAATAAAGTACAAGTAAATAAAATGCGAGAGAAATAATTGCAGCGAGTGGCCCAATCCTTTTTAGCACAAAGGACAAGCCGGTTTGTTTACTTATAATGACCAAACGTTCTTGAGGACACACGGGGATTTTAATCTAGTGCTTTCGCTTCATACAGTTGATTAATCTTCATTGTTTTGATAAGTGTTGTGTGGGTGAACCTATGCTAATGCACCGCCCTTCCTAGGACTAATACATACTTGTGATTATACCCCTTGCAAGCATCCGCAAATACAAGAAAGTAATTAAGATAAATCTAACCACAGCCTTAAACTATGAGATACTGCTATGCCTCCTGCACCGATATACTAACGGGGGTTTAGGTTTCTGTCGCTCCGGCAACCCCACAATTAGCAAACGAATACAAGATGTACTCCCCTAGGCCCATAAAGGTGAAGTATCATGTAGTCGACATTCACATGACACCACTAGAATAATAACACCACAACTTAAATATCATAACATTGAATATTACTCAAGCATAATTCACTACTAACATTTAGACTTCACCCATGTCCTCAAGAACTAAACGAACTACTCACGAGACATCATATGGAACATGATCAGAGGTGATATGATGATGAATAACAATCTGAACATAAACCTTGGTTCAATGGTTTCACTCAATAGCATCAATAACAAGTTGTAATCAACACGGGAGAGTTTCCCCTATCAAACAATCAAGATCCAACCCAAATCGTTACGGCGGTGACGAGATGCAGCGGTGGAGATGGCGGTGTAGATGGTGGAGATGACGATGATGATGATGGAGATGATGTCCCGCTCGATGGCGATGGCGATGGCGTCGATTTCCCCCTCCGGGAGGGAATTTCCCCGGCGGATTCCTGCCCGCCGGAGAGCTCTTTTCTCTCTGGTGTCTCTCCGCCCCGCAGAGGTGGCTCTGTCTATTCTCCGTAACTCTCTGTGGCTTAGGTTTTCGGGGCGAAGAAGTACGCGAAGGAGAGGCGGCCAGAGGGGGTGATGCGCGTAGATGTACACGTCCGTTGGGAACCCCAAGAGGAAGGTATGATGCGCACAGTGGCAAGTTTTCCCTCAGTATGAAACCAAGGTTTAATCGAACCAGTAGGAGCCAAGAAGCACGTTGAAGGTTGATGGTCGCGAAATGTGATGCGGCGCAACACCGGGGATTCCGGCGCCAACTAGGAACTCGCACAACACAACCAAAGTACTTTGCCCCAACGAAACAGGTGAGGTTGTCAATCTCACCGGCTTGCTGTAACAAAGGATTAAACGTATCGAGTGGAAGATGTTTGCAAAGAAAACAAGTAAAACAAGTAGAATGTATGCTATGTAAAGAATAGGACCGGGGTCCACAGTTCACTAGAGGTGTCTCTCCCATAAGATAAAAGCATGTTGGGTGAACAAATTACAGTCGGGCAATTGACAAATAGAGAAAGGCATAACAATGCATATACATGACATGGTAAATATAGTGAGATTTAATTGGGCATTACGACAAAGAACATAGACCGCCATCCAACTGCATCTATGCCTAAAAAGTCCACCTTCAGGTTATCGTCCGAACCCCTCCGGTATTAAGTTGCAAAGCAACGGACAATTGCATTAAGTATTGTGCGTAATGTAATCAATAACTACATCCTTAGACATAGCATCAATGTTTTATCCCTAGTGGCAACAGCACATCCACAACCTTAGAACTTTCCGTCACCTGTCCTGCATTCAATGGAGGCATGAACCCACTATCGAGCATAAATACTCCCTCTTGGAGTTAAAAGTAAAAACTTGGCCGAGCCTCTAC